>NC_091290.1:101616351-101936575 GCF_032444005.1 Ranitomeya imitator
CGGCAGAATTGCGCGGGTAGTCCAGAACTAGATCTTTCAGACTGTTGAAATTAATAGATTGAGAGTTACCAACATTTAGTGTTATCCCCTTAACTTTTAAGACAGTTTTACCGGTGTTGAGTTTGTAGCCGTAAGTTTTGGGGCCCGCGGATACAAATTCTGTGATGTGTGTACCATCGGGTATTTCACTGGTCAGCTCCCCCAGGTAATCGCCTAAAGGCGGTTGCCACTCACCATCTCTCTGTACAAAAATAACTGAGTCTGTGTCGTGATAAAGGCACCTCTCCTGCAGACGGTCCAGCAGCGAATAGAGCTCTAACCGAGCATACGCTGTTGTAAAACACGCTATAAAAATGTTTGTGTTTTTGTTGAGTGTGTGGTGGCCTTTTGCATATTTCCAGTTAATGGTTGCGGTGTCATCATCAAGGAAATGTAACATCGAAATGTCATAGTAAGGCAGGAACAAATACTTAAAAAGCTCATCTGGATCCCTAACAATGCTGGTACATGATAGATTAGATCTCTGAGCAAACTTTCCCCATAAAGAATTTAAGAAAAGCTTGGAGATCTGTCGCTTAGCAGGATTGACAGCTATATTTTCAGGCCGTAATTGGACACCTTCTTTTTCAAGAAAAGAGTCAATGTACTGCCGTTTCTTGGCGTCATCAGTGCACCAGCTAGGATAACCAGAGGCTTCCTGCTTATCCCTAAGATGTAATTTAATGTAAGGCGCAAACAGATCATCAGTGGTTTTAGGAAAATGCCATATTTCATAGATGTGAGCGATCCGATACCCTTTTTCTATCGCCATCTCGAGCTCTATAGTGCACCAGGTGCCTGTCAGCGCCCGTTCTTCATCACTGTGAGCACAAATATCTTCCTGTTAATTTGCAGCGCATGTGTAGCAAAGGGGAAACATTAATTTTTTGTTGAGTTTTACCGGTAGAACTGGAAAAAAATAAATCTCTCGGCGGGTAGACCTTGACTCTAGCAATGCCAAAGTATTTTAATGAATCCAAAATTGTCGTAGATGATGTCTGGATGGCCTACAGGGTATGTTTTAGTTTTGTTTACAAAGGGGTACAGACTGGTGAAGTCGTAGTAGTGTAAAGTCTCCCCTTCTTCCAGATGGTGATAGAGCTTAATGGCGTTAGTTCGCCCGCCATAAAGCGCATCACGGGGGTCTAAAGGAACGGGGAATTCCATCTGGCGAGGAAATGTTTGAAGGTTAGAATCATTTTCAACCATTTCATTCCACTCATGTTCCCACATCAGTCTTACTGTGTACCCGCAACACTGTAAGTAACGCTTTTTAGCTAAAAAGGTGTAATATAACTGGCCGTAGGACGTACTCGTGACCTTATTCGTGTCATTTTCATTATAGCACACGGGACATCCGTGGTAAAAACACCCCTGAAATTCAAAGGCTATGTGCTGTCCGCTAACATAGGCATAACCATCTAGAAAATACTTTCCGACCTGTTTTTCACCGCCTCTCAAAGCGTGCTGTATGTCGATGTTCTCGGAGTGGGCTACATACATGAGCCACTGTATAGCGGGTGTCGAGTAGCGCTTTTTTGCCTTGTGATAATTATCACCAGGTAAAATGGCGATTGTCTTTTTTGGAAGAAATTTAAACCGGTACATTGTCATACACACCGAGGCCAGGGTGATGAGCTGAAAAGGATCAACACATCTGCTCACTACAATCCTTTGCTTTTGACGCTTACAGTAATTTTTCACATTTTTCTGCGTCATCTGCATAATACGCTCTCTATAGATCTCGCAGGCGTGTCTCAAAATTTCAACATCTTGTTTGCAATAAGATTTTAGCTCGGCCTTGAAGTCAAAAGTTGTATTTACCTGTGTCTCATACCACTCCAGGAACTCTACCTTCTCACCAGGTGACATGTACTCCACCCCATAATATTTTACATCCGGTATGGGACCTACATAATTTTGGTTTTCTCGGGTATTGAAAAAGTGTGGAAAATGTCCTTTACCGCCTGAAAAGCCCATGGCCTGTGGTAATTTACTGAGCTTCATGGGGATAAAATTTAGAGAGTCTATGAACCTTATAGACAAATCGGGTAGCGACACACACAAGAGACGACCACCTTGGGTTATCAACTGTACTTATAGTTTTTCAGAAATCAGTTCCTTAACAATAAAGTATGCGTCGTATCTTTCACCATTGTGGGCAATAAATGTATGATCTGAAAATTTACCGCTTGTAAAGAACTGTACAAAGTCATGTGTACAGGTATCACCCTCAAACTCCCAGGAGGGGTGGCCATACAGCGTTGTAGCATAAATGTAATTCGGGACGTGTGTGCCTGTCTCCTGCATACATTCAAAATCATAAAAGATATAACAATCTGACTCATCCTGTGCTACATACTTCCGCATGTAACAAAGATGGGCATCGAATTTATTTATATGTCTGCGACATACAGGACAGCGCAAACCATTACATTTATGCTCTGTTTTGCTATTTCTGAGGACAAAAAGGTTGCATTTATCACAAAATGTTTTAAGTCTGCAGAATGCCAGGTCGCCTAATCCCAATTGTTTGTGATAATCTAAGCACTCGCTCGAGCGGCAATAAACTCTGCAAACAGGGCACCTGGGCTGCTGGTCGGCACCGCCTTCTACGCAATTCTCTCTCTGACAGGCTTTACAAAAATACTGGCAGGAGTGTTTGTTTTTGTGGTGAAACACTGAATTGCATAGCTCACAAAAGTAATCAGCACCGATAAAACCCTTCATATTTTTGATCCCGTAGTAGTGATTATCATGGAACAATATGAATACTGTTTTGCCATTAGGTGTATTACCGCTCTGAAAGTAACGCCAATCGCCCTGACTATAGTACAGTACTTTAATGGTGACCCCCAAATATTTTTCAAATGCAGGGATGTCGCTAAAACTCACTAATTGATCATCAGGGATGCCCAGTGCTGCGTGTATGTTTTTAGAGCGGTTCAGTAAAACACCATCAGTGACATCCGTGTCGTCCATCAGGGCGCACACACTGGCAACCAAACACAGATTTGTCGTGTAATTGTTAAAATCATACAGCCATTGTCTCTTTTGTTTAATGATCTGACTGCTCGCTATAGATTTCAAGCGCCTTTTTTGTTTTACACCACCGCGTCGGTTTTTAATGATGGTGACGACTAGCTTTAGCGAATTGGATGATATGCATTCATTGTTACTTTGAAGTGCGCTGGCAACAGCATTTAAAAAAGATTCTGAATTAAAATCTTCACGGGTTTGTTTTGTAGTGAAAATAGGGTCTAAAGTATCGCCGGCATCAAACCTTAACTGTACAAAGTCGCCAGGTTCAATGTCCCTGATGATTCTATCCAGTAATGCCTGAATGCCTTCATGAACAATATTCAAGCCCTCTTCAAATGATCGTACATGCTCCAAATTTACAAATCTAAAATGATCTGTATGTATATGGCCATTGAAATTGCAGAGGGCTCTTTCATGATGATGGATGTGTTGCAAAAATACTGTATGATCGGGGCGCCGCACATTACCAGCAGCGTCAGCGTCTGCGGCTTGTGAATTTTGTGTAGATGCATGTGCGGCATCTGCAGAGCTGCCTTGGCTATGTGAGTGCTGTTCTGACTCTTGTGACGACGTCTGTGGTGGCTGTAGAGGCATTGCAGGACACATGTCACCACGACGCCTCCTAGAGCATAGCGCCCGTCTAGCGCTGACCAACAATTTTAGAGCCCTCTTTATAACTCTAGCCCTATTATACCTGGGTAGTGTTAGTTTAGGTGGTTTATGCATGCCGTAGCCGACCATATCTAGTCTTAATGGGGTCGCTGTAGTTGTTATCTTGCCATCCAGCAGCAGGCTCCGAAGTGCGTATAGTTCGGACTTATTAGCCTGTGTTGGGCTTTGTGTTGATAATAATTTTTCAAAAGTATCGCAAAAAAACATTATTTTGGGGACCCAGCGTTTGTAGCGTAAGTAGCGGACGAAGTGTTCCTGAAACACAAGCATTTCAACGGGGCCCCAGCTGCGGTATTCATGCTGCAGATCTATAGCTGGCGCATGAATCCGTGGCTTTTTACACACCTTAAGCTCTTTACACATCTTAACATCAGCCGGCCGCGACCTCTTTGACCGTTTCTTAACATTAACAGAGTTAGATACACAGACATGAGATATGTCACCCAAATTAGAGGGTCCTGAGGGTCCGACCCCAGAGGCATTAGCAGGCCCCGTTACACATGGCGCTGACGGTTGCATAGTGTGGGACATACGTATAATGAGCGGTTCTACGGATGGTTGCTTACCATCAGCGAGCTGATCAATCTCGCGATCATACTCTTCACGAGTCATCGTGGCTGTTGCACCCACGGCGCAGGATGCGGTTGGTGGCTCTGTAACATGTTTTGTTTTTCGCTTATGTTTTCGGGGTGCCTCGACCACTTCTGGATATAGTAGCGTGGGGTCATTCACACGAATTGTCGATGGCTGTCCGGTGCTTGAATGGGGTATTTCACGATGGTCCGACGGTACAGGGTTTCCTGCGTCCTGCACCACGCAGATCGGTGATAGCGGATATGCTCTAACAGCTCCATTAGCCGTCTGTATCGCCGGCCACGCTGGTGCTGCGCCATTCTCGGTGATCTGTAGCGGCTGTAGAGGTGCTGGAGGTGTTTTTCTCATGACTTTGCGCTTAGCTGTAGGAAAGATTATACATGTGTCAGATATGTGCGAGACCGTCGCAGGCCGCTGCGCTTAGCTGTAGGAAAGATTATACATGTGTCAGATATGTGCGAGACCGTCGCAGGCCGCTGCGCTTAGCTGTAGGAAAGATTATACATGTGTCAGATATGTGCGAGACCGTCGCAGGCCGCTGCGCTTAGCTGTAGGAAAGATTATACATGTGTCAGATATGTGCGAGACCGTCGCAGGCCGCTGCGCTTAGCTGCAGGAAAGATTATACATGTGTCAGATATGTGTGTGCCCTGGATCTCAATGGTGAAGCACGTGTATCATTGATTGTACAGAGACTGTGCATGTATACCAAAATATACACTTACGGGATAGCGATGTGTGGTGAATGATTGCCGTGGCGTCTTCTGTAGCTTCTGCGAGGCTCTCCATTAGCTCCGGTATATTCTCTTTTGTGAAAATTCTTCTAGGCTTCAGTTTACAAGCTATAAATAAAGATATAGGCCTTAGTAGAGGCGTGGTGGATTTTCTCAGAGCGGTTGTGCAAAAACTTTTCATACGATTCTTACCTTTTCCTTTCCGGCACCCCGGTCCGAGCTGTTTTTTAGGTGCTCTAGAATCAGGGCTGTTTCTCGGTGTGGGGGTCTGGTACATCAGTTCCTCAACAGGCAGCTAATTGTGTTCCGTGGTGGTTGGTTCTGGAAGCATGTCGACATCTGTAAAGAATTAATATATACATTTACACGTCTAAATACTTAAAAGCTATATACACACACACACACACACACATACACAGCAGTCACATAACGCACCTATGATGTCCTGAGTCAAAGCCCCCACAGCAGCGCCACACTCCAGAGTAGACACGCTGAAGCCGTTTAAAAAATCATCGCTGTAGTTGCTGATAAATTCATCTACAGCATCGGGGGTGTTCCTGGTAAATTCATCTACAGCATCGGGGGTGTTCCTGGTAAATTCATCTAGATTATCGGGGAGGGCCCTGATTAATTCAGCTTAAACAAGAAAAAATAAACAATATAAAGATAATATATAAAACAATCCTTACTTAGAATGGGCCGCTAACAGATACATGTATATAAATCTTGAAACATACCGAGTACCAAATCCGCAACTTGACTGGAAAAAGCCGAAAAATGTTGGGATTCCATCTAAAATAAATTATCTGTGTAAATTTTTTGCGCAATCTATATTAACCACACACCACCACTCGTCAAACTCATTTATATACAACAAATAAAACTGCGGCCCGTGTATAAATATTCTTATACTAAGCAAATCATGGGTAATACGGCTAAGTCTTTCTATATTAATTATGCGCCACAAATATGATTTATGCGGTAAAACTATATTACACAGCCCCACTAAATATACCGCTACTGTATAAATATGACTATAAATATGTCTATGTTAAACAAAACACATGTAGTAAGTAAGCGCTGCATGCGCTAGTTAGGGCGTATTAACAGTTATTAACTACTGTATTACATAAATTATGCTATAATAGTTGTCCGCGGATAAGTCTTTCTATATTAATTATGTACCACAGAATATGGTTTATGCAGTAAAACTATATTATACAACGATACTAAATATGCAGCTATCCTCCAGTATAACACTAACTTATTAAACAAATAACACCCTTAATTATGGTTTTAGAGATGCATAGTTAAATATAATTAAGCATTTGCGAATAATAAGACAACTGTCTTATATACTTACATTTAGAATAGCTCTGCTTTTTAGTCTAGTCGGACTTCTGGTGAATGTCTGATGTACTTAGTGGTCCAACCAGCTGTATTTATCCTGAGTGTCAGAAATCAGCTTACCTGTTAACACCCAGAAACACACCCAGTTACGCCCATCACACGTCTTCTGTTAACACCCAGAACACAACCATACATGCAATTAATGCATGCATTAACTCACGCATGATATATTTTTATACAGCTGAATTTCTGAAAGAAGCAGGCTGTTGATTAACGAGACACAATCATTTTAATCAATCATGACGTCTAAATCGTATGATGCCATATTAGAAAAACAATATTTTACAACCAAGGCTCCCGGATCATTCTCGGGTATTGACAAATTATTTAGATCTGCAAGAGCGCGCGGAATAAAGAAATCTGATGTGATTGCTTGGTTGAATAAGCAAGACACCTACACGCTACACAAGCCTGCTAGAAAACGCTTTTTGACAAATAAAATTTACGTCTCGGCCATTGATGCGCAGTGGCAGGCGGATCTTGTAAGTTTAATTGACTATTCAAGGGAAAATGATAATGTCAAATACATCCTGACAGTGATTGATGTTCTATCGAGATACGCATGGTGCGTGGCCTTGACAAACAAGACAGGCGCTAGTGTCGCCAGATCGTTCGAATTAATATTTCAAAATGATAAGCGCATACTGAAGAAACTGCAGACGGATCGCGGCAAAGAATTTATAAATTCATCACTCAGGCAACTATGTAATACGCACAATATTCATCACTTTTTTACAAACAATGATGTAAAAGCCGCTATGGTCGAGCGTTTTAATCGCACATTAAAAACCCGTATGTGGCGCTATCTTACGCATCATAATACCTTTAGGTATATTGATATTTTACCGGATTTGCTGCATAGCTACAACCATACGTACCACTCAACGATCCGCTGTAGTCCCGCGTCTGTGTCAGAGAGAAACGTGATGCAAATCTGGCGCAATATTTACAGTTCTACTATTACTAATAAACCGATTAAACCGTCTTTAACGGTTGGCTCTCATGTCAGAATATCTCGCTATAAGTCGACCTTCTGTAAGGGCTATGAGAAGACGTACAGCGATGAGATTTTTTTAATCACCGGCGTCTCCAATAAATTTCATAAACCCCTTTATAAAATCAGTGATTTAGCCGGGGAGCCTGTAGAGGGGTCATTTTATAAGGAAGAGCTGCAAAAAATACCTATGGATGAGGATCGTGTCTACAGAGTAGAACAAATTTTGAGAAAAATACGTGTCAGCGGTGTGAGTCACTGCTTTGTCAAATGGCTGGGCTACCCCGAAAAATTCAATAGTTGGATCCCGGCCTCGGAGTTGACAGATATATAACCATGGAAGCGGGCTCATTTTTCGTGACATTACCCAGTAATTCGTCAATTAAAATCTACCCTGAAAACACAATATCGGAGTACAATACCAAGTTAGCGCGGGCCGTTCATCTTTCGGCAGATTATGAGGTGGCGTTAATGGAAATACAGTACCCCCATACGTGGAACACGTTTGATGCTTTTGAAGGGAGCTTCTACGCGGCTAAACACGGCGAACCGTTAGTACAGTATCACATAAAATCAGGATTTTACTCGTCCATTCCTAAGCTAGTTGGCGCGGTCAATGCCCGAATAGAAGCGCTGTATTTATCTACGCCTGCCTACAGAATACGGTATGATGAGCTACGCCGCGAGGTGATCCTGCCCGACCCATCCCCTATACAATTTGCTCTGGGTACTAAGCTAAAACTTATTTTCGGACTGCAGACCGTTGATGACTCCCCCGTTGCTTTAATGCCGTGGAATCGCCGCTTTTACCCCGCTTTTTGTATACACTGATATAATTCAACATCAACTTGTAGGTGACAGTTACGTTCAACTGCTACGAACCGTAGAAGTTAGCGGCGATGATAATGATATTGTCACGGTGCGCTACTCACGGCCCGATTACATACCGCTGTGCAAGCAACACTTTGACTCCATAAACATTACAGTCATGTCGGACCAGGGCACGCCGGTTAAATTCAGATACAGAAAGTGTATATTGCGATTACATTTTAGACCTCGTCAGCATTGACACGATAAAATGCTGTCTCAAAGGGTGTATGGAGATCCAGCTGTTTATGCCCGCTACTATACTGCCCAGTCGGGGCACGGGCTAGAGGGATTCCGCGGGAGCGAGTACATGTATGGCTCTGGCCTGGCAGGGCTATTTAAAGGCTTATTTCGTCGCGCCGTTCCGCTTTTCAGAAAAGGCTTAGAATTAGTAAAACCACACGTTCGGACGGCTGCCCGGAACATCGCTGCAGATGCCGTGACATCAGCATCGACGGCCCTTATGAAAAGGATAAATACACCAACCCAGCAAGACGGCTCTGGGATAATCTATGTCGCTAAAAAAGCCCAAAAAAGAAAGCGGCGCGTTTGCCCTCCTTTACCGCCGATGCTCATGAATAAAACTACATCCAAGAGACGTCCCCGTCAGAAACGAGTAAGACGCTCTGCGGACGACATCTTCTAATCAGTTACCATGGCTTTCCTGCATGACGCTTCTGTAGAGTGCGCAAAATCTGAACTGGATATTTTTGCCGTACCACCGACTCAAACAAGTATCGAGAAATCTCTATTTGTAGAAGTACAGCCGGTTGCTGCTCTGTCAGACAATGGACCGTTGGAGTTTTACATATCTGGTAGCGGTGATTATTATTATGATCTGAACAACACGCTTCTGTACATAAGCTGTCGCATCGTGAAGCAGGATAATACAGCCATCGCCGATGGTGCGCGTGTGGCGCTCATAAACTACCCTCTAGCCACTCTTTTTAACCAGGTCGATATCACTCTGGGAGACCGACTTATCTCACAATCGGACAATCTCTACAGCTATAGAGCGTACATAGAGACCCTTTTAAATTACAGTTCACAGACGCTGGCATCACAATTTACAGCCGGTTTGTCCTATAAAGACACTGCGGGGCATCATAATGACAGGCGCCTGGATGGCGCAAATGCAGGGTTTATCAAAAGAGCCAGTGCAGCTTCTCGCTCAAAACCCATCGATCTTTTGGGGCCCATTTTTGGGGATATATTTAACCAGCCAAAGTTAATATTGAATGGTTTTGACCTTAAGGTTAAGCTGTCAAGAAATAAGGATACTTTCTGCCTCATGTCCGCAGAAGCCGAGCCGCTGAAGGTACAAATCTCGCAGGCGGCTCTCTATGTGAAAAGAGTGCAGGTATCACCGGCTGTCCGAATCGGCCACAGCCAGGCCCTCCTAGCCGCAACAGCCAAGTACGCTGTTGACCGAACATGCCTGAAAGTGTACAGCATCGCCGCAGGGACACGGATCACGAACCACGAGAACCTCTTCCTAGGACAGATACCAAAAACTGTTATATTGGGGTTTGTAGATAATGAGGGCTTCAGCGGTTCTTATACAAAAAACCCACTGGACTTTCACCACTACCACGTCAACCACGCGGCATTATATCTGGATGGTCAGCAGATACCCGCGAGGCCTTATAATCCTAATTTTAATGCTGATTTAGCCATCAGAGAATATATGGCGCTTGCCCATATATCGGGCAAGCAAAAGGCTGATTGTGCCATGGCGATAGATCGTGAAGAATTTATGGCTGGCTTTATTTGCTTTTGATTTATCGCCTGATCAAGAGCCTGGAGGCCATTTCTCGCTCATTAAAACAGGTAATCTGCGTGCTGAAGTCCGCTTTGCGATAGCGACACCCCACACGATAAATATGATTGTCTTTGCAGTCAACCACACCATTCTGGAAATTAATAACAGGCGAGAGATCTTGTACGATTTTAATTAAGCAACGATGGACAGTCTGCAGCTTACAGTTGTAGCGCGGTCCGATAATTATACAGACCGCATATTCGCCGGTGTGTTTCCGTGTGATTTGCTTCCGGAAGAAAGAGTGACTCAGAGACCCGCGGCATATATTGTGAATACAGACCCGGCGAATCAAGCTGGTCGCCACTGGATATTAATCGTACTCTGCGACGATAAGACGAGCATATTTTTTGACAGTTATGGCTTCCGTGCGGATAATATTATCTTTCCACGCGCTTTTGTGACATTCCTGAACAAGAATTGTTATTCTTATTGTTATCAGAGTGCACAAATTCAAGATTTGTATAGCCGTGTATGCGGTCATTATTGCATGTATGTATTATACCATTTAGCTCGAGGCTTTCCATTTAAGAAGGTTTTACAAAATTTCACGTCTGACTTGCAGAATAATGATCGAACCGTATCAGGTTTTGTGACATCAAGATTTTCAGGTGCAGTCCTTTGTTCATCGTGTCGTTATCAGATTCCGCAAAGATGCATTTGTCAGCATTATGCTGTTAGCTAACTTAAAGTGTGCTTCCTTTTTTCTGTTTGTGTAAAGTGAGTGCGGTTAGCTTAAAATGTGTTCTTTATTTCCAATTAGTTCTGACAATAAAACATTTTAATGAACATAACACGCTGTATGTAGTCGTACAGATCCTAGGATATAATGATATACCATAACACCTACAGGCAGCTGCCCTGAGAAAGCTAATACAAAAAAAAAAAATAAATAAATAACCTCAGATAACATCTACAGGACACAATAACTTTTCTTTAAACCTCTGCCCCGCAGATAACATCTACAGGTACAAATGTGTTATAAAACAAAGTTCTGCTTCACAAAGATCACCAAACAGCATGAATTTGTACAAAAATATGACCCTCAGATAACACAGCTGAAACACAAATAACTTCTCAGATGACAGCTACAGGACACAATAACTTTTCTGTTTGTGAAAATAAACATTTATTGGTAAAGCGATTACAACAGCAATTGACCTAGGCTTTATAAACCTCTGACCCGCAAATAACCCTACCATTTAGTTAATGTTCAGTAGGACCACAAATAAACAGCTTTAAGTTCTGAACTATATGAATACACTGAATAAAACACAGCTTGCAGAATCAAACTCGGGCTACGTATAAAAATATAAAACAAATACGTGTAGAGACACAAATAAACAGCTTGGTGTGTTATAAGTTCTGAACTATATGGATACACTGTGAATAAAATACAGCTTACAGAATCAAACTCGAGCTACGTATAAAAATATAAAACAAATACGTGAATAATATCAAAATGCAACAAATTAAAGTATATCAAACGATATCAAAAGGGGAAATCAGCCAGCCTCAGGGACAGCTGGCTGACAGGAGGAGGGGAGCGGTTACACACTTTGATACACTTTGATAGGGGGCGGGGCACCTGTCAGATTGAGTTTGACGAAACCACCCGATTATACACTACTTTTAAAAACTTTTTACACCAGAATTCAAGCAAAAAACCTTTAATGAACCGGGGCTGAAGTTTATTTATTTCTATGTACAATCTGTGAAACTGATTGTTATTAATAGATCCATTCTAGCAGAAATGCACAGATCACACTTACCTTTATTTTTCTTAAATTCTTCAACAAGGTGCACACTCTCCTCACAAATTCTTTCCTCCATTGACTTTTTACCTAGCCCAAAGTTCCGCAGGGTAGACAGGGTGAAACGTCTGTGCTCCTTCCATTCTCTTCCATAGGGAGCAACAACTATCCCTGGATGAAATTACAAAATGTATAATACACAACTTATATACTACTTATACATACACTGTATGTCATGAAAGAATGCCAAAAGGTTGAAAAAAAATTGACCTTAGAAGGAACACTACACCTAGAAATGCATTACAGTGGTACAGATATTCTGCGAAGAAAACAATAGTTAATATGTTGCTGATAGTCATTTGCCAATAGACTATTCAAATAGGAAAAGGACAGGACTCAGTGCCAACCATTGGATGTTGCAATCATTAAAGTCAATATAAACCCTTTTATAGCTCAAGTGCCCTCTTCATTGTGAAGAAGGAAGACTGATTTGGCTGGGTGAGAGGACTCTAACAAGGAATCTAACCATTACCCCATAAAATTCCCTGTCAGAGACCTCTCACCCAGCCAAATCAGTCCTCCTGCTTCACAATGATGAAAACCACACAAGGACATTAAAGAGTTCATATTGACTTTATGGATTACTACATACAATAGGTAGCACTATTGTAACACCCCAAGAAACCAGTTGTTACAGTGATGTTGCTTTCCCTTTGGGGAGGGTGATGCCATGCCTGGAAGCAAGGAAGATCCCTTTAACAGGCGGTACACATACATGCAACATGTTCTGACTTCAGGCAAGAAGGGGGAGCTCTGAACCCAGTTTCAGGGAAGCTTCCATAGTATATGTATTGTGGCTTGGAGGAGGAGTTAGGCAATTTTTAGTGGACAGTGAAGGGATGAGGAGCGAGAGCAAGAGAGCTGGGGCCATGCAGCCGCATGGTAATACAGCTCCAAGACAGAGTGGGGAAGCAGGAGCTTTGCATTGGTAACAAGTGCCAGAGGGGAGAAGCACAGGAGAATTAATGAGATGGAAGGGAGCTGTGACTGGGCTCCTTCCAAGCTGAAGCGTAGGAACCAGGCACCGGGAGCCTGAGGCTGTGGGGAGCTGCATGTCCCACAGCAGAACCGGAGGGCAGAAGATTCTAAGTCATCTGTCTGTACCCACAACCGAAGGTACAGCAACATGCAAAGCCCGGAGTCAACCGAGAGACACCTGTAAAAAGGCTTGCGTTGCCTACCATGTGGGTACTGTCTTAGGACAGGAAAAGAGAGAAACTTGTGTGAGGCCTTAGGCAGCAAGGGACTTGCCTTACAGGGCTAGAAGGAAGGCTTTCTAACCTCACCTGAGAAAGGGATCTTTAATTGTTTCCAGGCTGACCGGACCTCACCAACACCTGTTACCGGTACCCTGGACTGTGGCCGTAACTACCAGAAAACAGTTAAAGAGACTGCAACCCTGTGTCCTTTGATTATTCCTGGCACCACACTATCTTTACCAAATACACTGGGAGCCCTGGGGTCCCAGCTTCACCTGTGGGAAGTTATACCATCCCTGCTGCCATAACATCAACCCAGTGGACCCATTTAAGCAGCATCAGTCAACCTTACCGAATACCACAGGTGGCATCACGAATATTTTTATTCCTAAATACCCCTTTAAAGTCCTTCCATTTAATTTAGATGCCCAGGGCCACGGACCGGGTCGCTACCACTGTGACTTCCCCTTTAATGACCACTGGACCCGGTACCAAGAACCCCTAGGCCCTGGCTGGGGCGCTCCAAATCTTGGCATCATGAACAGGATGGACTGACCTGAAAAATTGGGTCCTGTGCGCCATGGACTGTGTTCCAGGCTGACCGGACCTCTCCAACACCTGTTACCGGTACCCTGGACTGTGGCCGTAACTACCAGTAAACAGTTAAAGAGACTGCAACCCTGTGTCCTTTGATTATTCCTGGCACCACAACATCTTTGCCAAATACACCGGGAGCCCCTGTGACCCAGCTTCACCTGTGGGAAGTTATACAATCCCTGCTGCCATAACATCATCCCAGTTAAGCAGCATCAGTCAACCCTGACCGAATACCACAGGTGGCATCGCAAATATTTTTATTCCTAAATACCCCTTCAAAGTCCTTCCATTTAACTTGGATGCCCAGGGCCACGGACCGGGTCGCTACCACTGTGACTTCAACTTTAATGACCACTGGACCCGGTACCAAGTACCCCTAGGCCCTGGCTGGGGCGCTCCAAATCTTGGCATGAGAAACAGGATGTACTCACCTGAAAAATTGGGTCCTGTGCGCCATGGACTGTGTTAGATCGTTTAATGGCCGCCATTGTTGCACCGTGAGGCGGGTGAGGAACAGAAAAGATGTGCTGTCACGGGTGAAGCCCATGGATGAGTGCAAAAGCTGGACCCACCCACAGAGATGTCCAGCAGGAAAGTGGAGCAAGGACCGTCCATGAAAGAGAGAAGAGAGGAGTGGGAAAGCATAGCCACAGCATGGCTGCACGCTACCCGATAGAAGCGATGGCGGACAGCAGTGGAGAGCCGCTGGTACCTACAGGAGGAGTGGACTTCCCAGGTCAGCCAGAAGAAACCCCAGACCAGACAACAGAATTGGTTCCGGAGCTCCTCAGCGCAGAGATGGAGGAGCTGGCCCAACAACTCCTGTGGACCCAGCTAGCAGCAGTGACCGCATGGAAGGTGTCCCTGCTAAAAAGAGTGATGACCGTGAAGCACCAGAGCTTGCCACCAGTGCTCACAGCCCCAGCGGAGCCAAAGAAAGAGGCACTGCTGAAGTGGATGGCGGCGCCTATCAAAGACATGGAGCCCGAGCCCTCAACCTCAGTGGAGGCGGAGAAGGGGACCGGCGCCGGAGAAGGAGGTATGGAAACTTCCCCAGTAGCTGAGGAGACCCTGGTGGGACCTTTAGAGCCCCCGACAACCCTAACGCCTGGCCTGGTAGTAACAGCAGTAACCTGGGACCACATGACAGACCTGGGGAGTATACTGACGGACCTGCTGGTACCTGAACCCTTGTCCCCGGAGGCATGCAGGCCGCAGGAAGCCATACACTGGAGGCACCCTAAGTCAAACCTCATGGGATTCCTATAAGAGGCCCAGGCAGGGGAAAATCATGTAGAGATGGTAGAGAGGGAGGACTATTGTCGGCAACAGATCCAAAAGTTAAAGGCGGAACAACAGGAGTGCAGAGCCAAGTGGGAGGCTATGGAGCAGCACAATATGCTGGCCAATGCCCGGTCCTGCAAAACCAGACCCGCGGATCGAGGTCAGATCAGACAAGGAACTGTGGTCTCCTTTAACCTGGATAAAGGATGGGAGTTCATTAGAGAGCATGGAGAGCCTTCAGAACTCTTTGCTAACCATAGAGACGTTGAATCGCATATCTTAAAGCGACACCCATACCGTGACCTTTACTCTGGAGACAAAGTGACATTCACCTGGCACAATGGTAAAAGGGGATACTATGCCCTGAATGTTAGAAGATGTACAGGACAAACAGCTGATCTAGATGTAGCCACTGAGAGTAAAGTGCAAATCCAGGCTACACAAACTCCAGTTGCTGGACTGTTTTCAATAGACCTGTTCTGACACCTGGAGTACACTATTCCCAACCAGGAGGTTGCAAACCTGAAAACCTGCCCTGGAAGAGAAAATAAAGAACAAGAACCACCAGATAATGACAGTTGTGGCTTATAGTTAGTTACCTGGTTCAAAAATATTTGATAATGTGTGTTAGAGTTTGATGGACAGGAAGGTTATGAATGGTGAAATACCTAAAATCTTTTCCCTGTAAATAGTTGGTACCTCTTAAGTTGCCCATTATTGGTTTTACCATGCGCCGTCAGCGTGAGAGGAACCCGTTTTGTTCACAGGCCCGAAGAAAAAACATTTGGCGTGGCCGATGACAAGGTCTAGATGTTTATGCCTTACAGCCCGTCCAAGCTCAAGTTTGGACACACCTTCTCATTTAAAGATTTTTCTGTATTTTCATGACTATGAACATTGTACATTCACACTGAAGGCATCAAAACTATGAATTAACACATGTGGAATTATACACTTAACAAAAAAGTGTGAAACAACTGAAAATATGTATTATATTCTAGGTTCTTCAAAGTAGTCACCTTTTGCTTTGATGACTGCTTTGCACACTCTTGGCATTCTCTTGATGAGCTTCAAGAGGTAGTCACCAGAAATGGTCTTCCAACAATCTTGAAGGCGTTCCCAGAGATGCTTAGCACTTGTTCGCCCTTTTGCCTTCACTCTGCGGTCCAGATCACCCCAACCAATCTCGATTGGGTTCAGGTCTGGTGACTGTGGAGGCCAGGTCATCTGGCATAGCACCCCATCACTTACACAGCCTGGAGGTGTGTTTGGGGTCATTGTCCTGTTGAAAAATAAATGATGGTCCAACTAAACGCAAACCGGATGGAATAGCATGCCGCTGCAAGATGCTGTGGTAGCCATGCCGGTTCAGTATTCCTTCAATTTTGAATAAATCCCCAACAGTGTCACCAGCAAAGCACCCCCACACCATCACACCTCTTCCTCCATGCTTCACGGTGGGAACCAGGCATGTAGAGTCCATCTGTTCACCTTTTCAGCGTTGCACAAAGACACGGTGGTTGGAACGAAAGATCTCAAATTTGGACTCATCAGACTAAACCACAGATTACCACTGGTCTAATGTTCATTCCTTGTGTTCTTTAGCCCAAACAAGTCTCTTCTGCTTGTTGCCTGCCAAGAGTGTACAAAGCAGTGATCAAAGCAAAAGGTGGCTACTTTGAAGAACCTAGAATATAAGACATATTTTCAGTTGTTTCACTCTTTTTTGTTAAATATATAATTCCACATATGTTAATTCATAGTTTTGATGCCTTCAGTGTGAATTTATAATGTTCATAGTCTTGAAAATACAGAAAAATCTTTAAATGAGAAGGTGTCCAAACTTTTGGTCTGTATTGGTAATGCAACATGTTCTGACTCCAGGCCAGAAGGCGGAGATCTAAGCCTGATTTCAGGGGAGCTTTCCTAGAAATATATGTATTCTGGCTTGGAGGAGGAGTTTAGCAGTTTTTAGCGGGCAGTGAAGGAGAGAGGAGCAAGAACAAAAGAGCTGGGGCCGTGCAGCCGCATGGTGCTGCAGCTACAGGACAGAGTGGAGAAGCAGCAGCGTTGCATTGGTAACAAGTGGCAGAGGGGAGAAGCACAAGAGAATTAAAGAGCTGGAAGGGAGCTGTGACTGGGCTCCTTCCAATCTAAAGCGCAGAAACCGAACACCGGGTGCCCGAGGCTGTGTGGAACTGCATGTCCCACAGCACAACTGGAGGGTAGAAGATTCTAAGTCATCTGTCCACACCCACACATGAAGGTACAGCAACATTACAGAGCCTGGAGTCTCTGAGAGACACCTGTTAAAAGGCTTGCGTTGCCTACCATGCGGGTACTGTCTTAGGACAGGGAAAGAGAGGACCTTGTGTGGAGCCATAGGCAACAAGGAACTCGTCTTACAGCGCAAGAAGGAATGCTTACAACCTCACAAGAAAAGGTGATCCATAATCGCTTCCAGGCAGACCGGACCTCACTAACACCTGTTATCGCTACCCTAGAATGTGGCCGTAAATCACCGGTAAACAGGTAAAGAGACTGCAACCCTGTGTCCTTTGATTATTCCTGGAACCACACCATCTTTGCCAAATAAACCAGGAGCCCTGGGGACCCAGCTTCACCTGTGTTCAGTTATACCATCCCTGCTGCCATAACATCACCTCAGTGGACCTCTTTAATCTGCGTCGGTCACCCCTGGCCGAATACCACAGGTGGCGTCAAGAACATTCTTATTCCTAAATACCCTTTTAACCCTGCTGTTCTGTTCGCATTTTCTATACACTTGTACTGTTTCCGGGTCAATATGACCCGACCTATTAATTCTTGATTTTTAGCTACTCTAAGTGTTTTATTTGAATACTTTTTTCATTATTATACTGCATGTGAACATGGTTGATCACAAACAAATGAAAAATTTAAATTCAAACTAAAATAATTTTTTTTTTTTCATAAAAAGGTTACACAGGCTTTTTACAATTATCTTTGATTGTTGGCATTCTGCACACAAATAACAAAGAAGCTTTACATTACTATTACTAAAACATGAAATTTAACTTTTTGAAAACAATATTTATAAATCAACAAATGAAAAATCATAAAAACTTCAACCTTTTTAGAAAGACAAAAGAAAAACTGAACATGTTCATGAGTTTTTACACTGAACACAATAATGAGACACATGTCCTTTACACAGATATTTTGAACATCCAGCACATGTCAGATTAGTATTATTGTCACAGGAAGATGGACAGAAGCTCCATCTCTTCCTTTTTTTGCTGGTAGCTGTGCTGCTGGAGGCCATGGATGTGGAGTCTCTTTCTTGAGCATGCTGGACACTTTTTACAATGGCTGTTGCTCCTTCACTTCTGGGGGTTTCTTTTCTGCTCTCAATATATGGCCTAACCAGGGATTTGCCCAATTCCTGAAGAAATAATCTGGCCTAGTTGATAGGATGTAAAAAAGTTGTCACATGTGACATTTTGGACTAAAAGTCCATGAGTCATATCGAGAACAACACGCAAGCCCGGATTTTTTCAAGTTTTTTCTGTATACACTTGAACATTTAGAGCATATGAACTTTTGCTGTCGCAAAGTGTCCAGATCTTGATGCCGTATTTTGCTGGCTTAGGCTATTTTCACACTAGCGTCGGATTCAGCCTGTCGCAGTGCGTCGGGTCGAGATTCCGACGCTAGCGTTTGATGCGCCGCACAACGGGTGCAGCGGATGCATTTCTCCGGCGCATCCGCTGCCCCATTGTGAGGTACGGGGAGGTGGGGGCGGAGTTCCGGCCGCGCATGCGCGGTCGGAAAAAGCAGTCCGTCGGCAGCAAAAAACGTTACATTTAATGTTTTTTGCTCCCGGCGGTCCGCCACAACATGGCGCAACCGTCGCACGACGGTTGCGACGTGTGTCAATACGTCGCAATGCATCGGTAATGTTACTCTATGGGGTAAAAACGACGCATTGCGACGTATTCAAAACAACGCCAGTGTGAAAGTAGCCTTACTTGGTATATACCAAGCCTTTGAATGATAGACAACCAGTCTCCTCTCTCACAAACAGCAAATGGATAATACTAGATAATTACTTGTTTACTGATAAGAACAGTGAAACCACCACCATTTTTAGATGAAGTACACATAAAAAACCATAACTTTTGCAGTCAGAAATAATCAGGGACCTGTAGAACAGTATAAAATGCTATCGGGTCATATTGACCCGAACAGTACAAGTATAACAATCAGCGTGTAGCAAAAAGTAAACAGAAAAAAAATATATAGAGCTCCACAAATGAGAAGTCAAGATACCACTAGTTTCAAATCCTCATAAAAAAATCTACAGGGTCTCAAAAATCATTTCAGGTCATATTGACCCGAACAGTACAGCAGGGTTAAAGTCCTTCCCTTTAATTTGGATGCCCAGGCCACAGACTGGTTTGCTGCCATTGACTTCCCCTTTAATGACCACCGGACCCGGTACCGTGTACCCCTAGGCCCTGGCTGGGGCGCTCCACTACGATTTCTCTCCTTTTCCTATCTGAAAAGTCTGTTTGTATACTCATAACAATCAGCAAGACATTAACTATTGTTTTCCTTGCAGGATTTCTGTATCATTTATTGGTTTAGTGATCCTTCTAAGGTCCACTCTTTCAGATGGAAAGTGCCAAGTTGTAGGGAGACTCATAAGCCATGCAATTCTACCCTGGGAATTTATATGGGAATTTATATATGCAACTAACCTCTTCAAAGAAGAAGTGAACTGGAAATCTAGCACCTATTATTTGATGTAATATTGCTGATTGTTTGTTTGTACTTTTGGCTGCTGAACGAGTGAGGGAATGGGGCTTAGAAAAAGGGCAGTGCTTAACAATATATATGACCTCTTGCCATCAGAGCTGATGGGGGAAGGCTTTGCCTTTGGTCAGTTGCCTGAGGCTTTGTGCACACGATGCAGATTTTGCTGCGGATCCGCAGCAGTTTCCCATGAGTTTACAGTACAATGTAAACTTATGGGAAACCGAAAACGCTGTGCCCATGCTGCGGGAAAAAACACGCGGAAACGCAGCGGTTTACATTCCGCAGCATGTCAATTCTTTGTGCGGAATCCGCAGTGGTTTTACACTTGCTCCATAATAGAAAACCGCAGGTGTAAAACCGCAGTGGAATCCGCACAAAAACCGAGGTAAATCCGCAGTAAATCCGCGATAAATCCGCAGGAAAAAACGCAGTGTTTTTGCCCTGCGGGTTTATAAAATCCGCTGCGGAAAAATCCGCAGTGGACCATTCTACGTGTGCACATACCGTTAAGGTACCCATACACATGAGATAACTGTGAAACAAACACCTAACTCTCAGTCGAGCACTCATGCGCTGTCAGTGCATAGAAACTTCAGCCAAGACATCTCTGGTAGCATCACATCTCCCCTGTCAATAAACGGATCAAGCATTTAAAAGGAATAAAATGTGCTGGGAATAATTTTACATTTTTTATTTTTTTTCTCATCTAAAATTTGCATTGTATGGACAGCTCTACTGTACTTTTGTATGAATTTATCCATCAGCCATGACCATTATTCTACCTAGAGTGGGCCACAAATATCAGAATATTCCATGCAGCAGGTACCTTTTTTACCAGAGATGACTTCTGATATCCTGTTCTGAGGTCTGTCTGCAAACTCAACTCCTTTAGTCACAAGAACTTCTTTAAGGTCTTTAAACCCTCGCACCACCACAGCTGGAGTAAATCCCAGAGAGAGGCCGTACACGGGACCATATTTCTCAGAAAACTGACCAAGGAGTAAAAATGGTGTTTAGCGTATAAGGAAGATCGTACAAAACCTGTTCGCTATATAACTGAGCATATTTAACATTCAATGGTCCATGAAAACTGGGTGGATATCCCTCTGGAAATTATAATCATGGTTATACTGGTTGTCATCAAACTTATTGTAAGTGCAATATGAGTTATAAAAAGCAGAATGTATTACAGTTTGTCATAAGAGCAGAGCAGAAGAGATCTGAGGAGAGCTGAAGGGAACTGAGGAGAGCTGAGGAGAACTAAGGCCTCTTTCACACTTCAGTTATTTGGCGTCAGTCTAAAACCACCATTTTCCTCAAATAACGGATCCGTCAATTTTTTTTGACGGATCCGTTATTTTCCCATAGACTTGCATTAGTGACGGATTGTGACGGATGGTCGTCCGTTCCATCCGCCATGCGACGGATCCGTCGAAATTTGGCGGACGTTTTCTGAAAATAGACGGACATTGAAACGTTTTTTGTCACCGCCGAAATGGCGGATCGCGATGGATCCGTTGCGTCGGCCATTCCATAGAATGGGCTCCTATGGGCGACGGATCCGCCGCAAACGTTTTTTTCGGCGGATCAGTCGCCCCAATCCGTTTTTTCAATTGCGCATGCTCCAAAAAGAAGATACTTTTCCCAGACAACCCCCAAGTAACGGATCCGTCAAAAAAACGGATCCGTTAGAACCGTTTTTACAACAATTGTGACGGATCCGTCAATCCGTCACTATGTCGGTAGTGACTGACGCCAAATAACTGAAGTGTGAAAGAGGCCTAAGGAGAGCTGAGGAGAACTGAAGAGAACTGAGGAGAACTGAGGAGAACTGAGGAGAACTGAGGAGAGCTGAGGAGAACTGAAGAGAACTGAGGAGAACTGAGGAGAGCTGAGGAGAACTGAAGAGAACTGAGGAGAACTGAGGAGAGCTGAGGAGAGCTGAGGAGAACTGAGGAGAGCTGAGGAGAACTGAAGAGAACTGAGGAGAACTGAGGAGAACAGAGGAGAGCTGAGGAGAACTGAAGAGAACTGAAGAGAACTGAGGAGAACTGAGGAGAGCTGAGGAGAACTGAAGAGAACTGAGGAGAACTGAAGAGAACTGAGGAGAACTGAGGAGAGCCAAGGAGAACTTAAGAGAACTGAGAAGAACTGAGGAGAACTGAGGAGAGCTGAGGAGAACTGAGGAGAGCTGAGGAGAACTGAAGAGAACTGAAGAGAACTGAGGAGAACTGAGGAGAACTGAGGAGAGCCGATGAGAACTGAAGAGAACTGAGAAGAACTGAGGAGAACTGAGGAGAGCTGAGGAGAACTGAGGAGAGCTGAGGAGAACTGAAGAGAACTGAGGAGAACTGAGGAGAGCTGAGAACTGAGGAGAGTTGAGGAGAACTGAAGAGAGCTGAGGAAAGCAGAAGAAAAATGAAGATAGTTGAAGGGAGCTGAGGAGAACTAAGGAGAACTGAAGATAATGTGAGCAAACTGTAAAGCGCTGCGGAATATGTTAGTGCTATATAAAAATAAATATTATTATTATTATTATAAGAGAGCTGAGGAAAAGGGAACAAAACTGATGGGAGCTTAGGGGAGCTGAGGATAACTGAGGATAGCTGAAGAGAGCTGAATAGAGCTGAAGAGAGCAGAAGAAAGCTAAGGAATGCGGAAGAGAGCTGAATAGAGCTGAAGAGAGCTGAAGATAGAACATCCATATGTCCACCTTATTCAATTAACAATTGTCGTATTTAAATTCCATGGTGTCAAATGATGACCTGAGTAGTAACTTGGCTGTAACTGATCATTTTACTTTTTTTTATGGTACGTATATCTGCCCCAAATCACTGCGATTACTGTGGCATGAAAGTCTGTTTTTTCTACTTTGCATACTTTTGACTTTGTTTAATGTTTTTTTACAGGCTTCCATACAGGATGACAATGCACAAATTATGATCAGTGGGAAAACATGTAACAAAAAATACGTGTAAAAAATGCAATGAAAAAGAGAAGAAAAAAAAATGACTGCTAAAAGTGTGTGAAGGAGGTTTTAAAGGGATTCTGTCCATAATGATGTACCCCTACTCCCCTAAACTGTGTATATAGTCATTTTACTCTCTGAAAAATAAAGTCATCTATATCTTTACTGTTCTATTAATCTCCTAAAGAAAAATTGGTGCTTCAATGCATAGGCAAATTAAGTTAAAGGCTTTGGGTGTGTTAAAGCACTTCCCAAGCCTCTACCTCACGGGCTCCTTAACCCAGGCAGGCTTGACAACACAATCAATGGTCTACCAGTCAAGCAGAGGAAGGTGGGGCTGGTAGAGAATAGGAGAAGGGAGGCATATCATTTGTATGGCAGGCACTGTACTGAATAAGGAAAGTGCCTATGACTGCTGTGCCCCTCCCGCAGTGATGTAATGGTCCCCTGGTGTCTTCCCACCCACTCTTGTATTAAGGGGTGGTTATAACGGTTATTACAGTTAGGGTACATTAATTCCTAAATGTACAGACAGTTATCAGGAAGGCATAACTTACAAAGCATTAGGTTCAACATTTCCGCTGGTGACCACCCTAGTGACTCCATAACAAGAAAAGACAGGAAGCGTTGTCACAGGGATTTTGGAACACTAGGATGGTGCTTTCTAATTCAAATATAACTTAAGTAGATGATCTTATGAAAATGTTCTTCTTACGCTCCAGTTTGTAAAACCTATTTATTCAACATTTTTAGTTAATTGTTAATTAATATAAGGAGTCCTGTGTTCAGAATCCTAATTTCTTGGTCAGAGTATAAGTTGGTTACAAAGAGCATCTCGTTCTGGAGGACCTGTCCCGTATGACACAAACAGCCCAATCATATGAATGGACCTGTGTTTGTCTCATGGTGTGTCAGTATGTCTCTGTGTATGTGGTTTAGCTTAGAATGCATGGACTCCTGGTGGTATATACTGTATGTAGAGTGAGGAAAATAACTATTTGACACAATATTGATTTTGCAAGCTTTCCCACCTACAAAGAAGGGAGATCTCTGTATTTTTTATTGTACGAACACTATAAATGTGAGAGACAGAATCTTTAAAAAAAATCCCCAAAATCACATTACATGATTTTTACATAATTAATTAGCATTTTATTGCATGAAATAAGTATTTGATACAATAGAAAACCAAAACTTAATATTTGGTACAGAAACCTTTGCCTGCAATTACAGAGGTCAGTCATTTCCTGTAGCTCTTGACCAAGTTTGCATACTGCAGCAGGGATTTTGATCCATACAGATCTTGTACCAATTTTTCTGGTTTTAGGGCTGTCATTGTGCAACACTGAGTTTCAGCTCCACTCCAGGAACTTGAAATGCTTCTTACTGAGAAATTTCTTGGTTTCCCAGGCTGTCTTTTTCGGGTCATTGTCATGCTGGAAGACTCAGCCATGATCAATCTTCAATATACCTACTGAGGGAAGGAGGTTGCTAGCTAAATCATGACCCTATACATCATACCTTCAATACGATGCAGTCATCCTCTCCCCTTTGCAGAAAAAGCATCCCCCAAGTATCATGTTATCCCCACCATGCTTCACCGTTGGTGTCTTACTCATTCTTTTTCCTCCAAACATGTGAGTGGAGTTGATACCAAAAAGTTATATCTTGGTCTCATTTGACCAAGTGACCTTCTACCATGCTTCCTCTGGATCATCCAGATGGTCACTGACAAAAGGGCCTGACCATGTGCTGGCATGAGCAGGGGTACCTTACATACCCTGCAATATTTTAATCCATGATGGCCTAGTGTGTTACTAATGGTGATGTTTGATAATGTGGTTCCTGCTCTCCTTGGGTCATTGACCAGATCGTGCCATGTAGATGTGGGCTGAATTTTGAGCTCTCTCAGAATTATCCTTACCTCACGAGGTGAGAACTTGCATGGAGCCCTAGACTGAGGAAGAGTGAGAGTGATCTTTTGTTCTTCCATTTTCTAATAATTGTGCCAATAGTTGTTGCCTTCACAACAAGCAGCTTACCTATTGTCCTGTAGCCCATTCCAGACTTTTTGCAGGTTTACAATGTTGTTACTCGTGTCCATAGACAGCTCTTTGTTCTTGGCCACGGTGGAGAGCTTGTAGTGTGATTGATCGAGTGTGTGGACAGGTGTCTTTTATACTGGTAATGAGTTCAAACAGGTGTAATTAATGCAGGTAATGAGTGCAGAGTAGGAGCCCTTCTTAAAGATAAGCCAACAGGTCTGTGAGAGCCAGAATTCCTACATGAACAGTTTACTGAAAAGTGGATTGGCCAGTTGAATGGCCACCAACGTCTCCCGATCTGACCCCCTTAGACTTTTATCTTTGGGGTCATCTGAAGGCAATTGTCTATGCTGTGAAGATAAGAAGTTGATATCGCCAGTGATTTCCATTTTTATTTAGGTGTATCCATATAAATGGCCAACCCTGAATATATACAGTACAGACCAAAAGTTTGGACACACCTTCTCATTTAAAGATTTTTCTGTATTTTCATGACTATGAAAATTGCACATTCACACTGAAAGCATCAAAACTATGAATTAACACATGTGGAATTATATACTTAACAAAAAAGTGTGAAACAACTGAAATTATATCTTATATTCTAGGTTCTTCAAAGAAGCCACCTTTTGCTTTGATGACTGCTTTGCATACTCTTGGCATTCTCTTGATGAGCTTCCAAAGGTAGTCACCGGGAATGGTCTTCCAACAATCTTGAAGGAGTTCCCAGAGATGCTTAGCACTTGTTGGCCCTTTTGCCTTCACTCTGCGGTCCAGCTCACCCCAAAACATCTCGATTGGATTCAGGTCTGGTGACTGTGGAGACCAGGTCATCTGGCGTAGCACCCTATCACTCTCCTTCTTGATAAACTAGCCCTTACACAGCCTGGAGGTGTGTTTGGGGTCAGTGTCCTGTTGAAAAATAAATGATGGTCCAACTAAACGCAAACCGGATGGAATAGCATGCCGCTGCAAGATGCTGTGGTAGCCATGCTGGTTCAGTATGCCTTCAATTTTGAATAAATCCCCAACAGTGTCACCAGCAAAGCACCCCACACCATCACACCTCCTCCCCCATGCCTCACGGTGGGAACCAGGCATGTAGAATCCATCCGTTCACCTTTTCTGCGACGCACAAAGACACGGTGGTTGGAACCAAAGATCTCAAATTTGGACTCATCAGACCAAAGCACAGATATCCACTGGTCTAATGTCCATTCCTTGTGTTCTTTAGCCCAAACAAGTCTCTTCTGCTTGTTGCCTGTCCTTAGCAGTGGTTTCCTAGCAGCTATTTTACCATGAAGGCCTGCTGCACAAAGTCTCCTCTTAACAGTTGTTGTAGAGATGTGTCTGCTGCTAGAACTCTGTGTGGCATTGACCTGGTCAGTAATCTGAGCTGCTGTTAACCTGCGATTTCTGAGGCTGGTGACTCGGATAAACTTATCCTCAGAAGCAGAGGTGACTCTTGGTCTTCCTTTCCTGGGGTGGTCCTCATGTCAGCCAGTTTCTTTGTAGCGCTTGATGGTTTTTGTCACTGCACTTGGGGACACTTTCAAAGTTTGCCCAATTTTTCAGACTGACTGACCTTCATTTCTTAAAGTAATGATGGCCACTCGTTTTTCTTTACTTAGCTGCTTTT
Organism: Ranitomeya imitator; assembly: GCF_032444005.1. NCBI lineage: Eukaryota > Metazoa > Chordata > Amphibia > Anura > Dendrobatidae > Ranitomeya > Ranitomeya imitator. The sequence continues at coordinate 101,642,869 of NC_091290.1, forward strand.
TTCTTGCCATAATACACATTCTAACAGTCTATTCAGTAGGACTATCAGCTGTGTATCCACCAGACTTCTGCTCAACTCAACTGATGGTCTCAACCCCATTTATAAGGCAAGAAATCCCACTTATTAAACCTGACAGGGCACACCTGTGAAGTGAAAACCATTCCCGATGACTACCTCTTGAAGCTCATCAAGTGAATGCCAAGAGTGTGCAAAACAGTCATCAAAGCAAAAGGTGACTACTTCGAAGAACCTAGAATATAAGACATATTTTCAGTTGTTTCACACTTTTTTGTTAAGTATATAATTCCACATGTGTTAATTCATAGTTTTGATACCTTCAGTGTGAAGGTACAATTTTCATAGTCATGAAAATATAGAAAAATCTTTAAATGAGAAGGAGTGTCAAAACTTTTGGTCTGTACTGTACACTGCTGAAAAAAATAAAGGGAACACTAAAATCCCACATCCTAGGTATCACTGAATGAAATATTCCAGTTGTAAATCTTTATTCATTAAATGGTGGAATGTGTTGAGAACATTAAAACCTAAAAATTATCAACGTATATCACAACTAATATCCGACGGAGGTCTGGAGTTTGAATGATGCTCAAAATCACAGTGGAAAATTAAGTTACAGGCTGATCCTACTTCAGTGGAAATGCCTCAAGACAAGGAAATGATGCTCAGTATTGTGTGTGGCCTCCACGTTCCTGTATGACCTCCCTAAAATGCCTGGGCATTCTCCTGATGAGGCGGCAGATTGTCTCCTGAGGGATCTTCTCCCAGACCTGGACTAAAGCATACGCCAACTCCTGGACAGTCTGTGGTGCAATGCCACATTGGTGGATGGTGTGAGACATGATGTGCCAGATGTGTTCAATCGGATTCAGGTCTTGGAAACAGGCGGGCCAGTCCATAGCTTCAATGCCTTCATCTTGCAGGAACTGCTAACACACTCCAGCCACATGAGGTCTGGCATTGTCCTGCATTAGGAGGAACCCAGGGCCAAGCGCACCAGCATATGGTCTCAAAAGGGGTCTGAAGATCTCATCTAATGGCAGTCAGGCTACCTCTGGCGAGCACATGGAGGGCTGTGCGCCCCTCCAAAGAAATGCCACCCCACACCATTACTGACCCATTGCCAAACCTATCGTGCTGAAGGATGTTGCAGGCAGCAGATCGCTCTCCAAGGCATCTCCAGACTCTGTCACGTCTGTCATATGTCCTCAGTGTGAACCTGCTTTCATCTGTGAAGAGTACAGGGCCCAAGTGGCAGACTCCTGCTTGGTGTTGGCCTGTGAGCACAACCCCCATCTGTGGACGTTGGGCACTCAGACCATCCTCATGAAGTCAGTTTCTAACCGTTTGTGCAGACACATGCACATTTGTGGCCTGCTGGAGGTCATTTTGCAGGGCTCTGGCAGTGCTCCTCCTGTTCCTCATTGTACAAAGGCTGAGGACCTGCTGCCAGGTTGTTGCCCTCCTACTGCCCCCTCCACGTCTCCTGGTGTACTGGCCTGTCTCCTGGTAGGGCCTCGAGCCTCTGGACACTATGCTGACAGACACACCAAACCTTTTTGCCACAGCTTGCATTGATGTGCTATCCTGAATGAGCTGCACTACCTGAGCCACTTGTGTGGGTTGTAGAGTTCGTCTCATGCTACCATGAGTGTGAAAGCACAACCAACATTCAAAAGTGACCAAAACATCAGCCAGAAAGCATTGAATCTGACATGTGGTCTGTGATCCCCACCGGCAGAACCACTCGTTTATTGAGTGTGTCTTGATAATTGCCAATATTTCCATCTGTTGTCTATTCCATTTGCACAACAACATGTGAAATTGATTGTCAAACAGTGTTGCTTCCTAAGTGGACAGTTTGATTTCACAGAAGCTTGATTCACTTGGTAGTTATATTCTGTTGTTTAAGTGTTCCCTTTTTTTGTAGCAGTGTATATATAAAAATAAAATCCAGAAAATCACATTGTATAAATTCTATAAATTTATTTGCATTTTGCAGTGAGAATTAAATATTTGATCCCCTACCAGCAATTAAGAATTCTGGCCCCTACAGACCAGTTAGATGCTCCTAATAAACTTGTTACCTCCATTAAAGACAGCTGTCTTACATAGTCACCATTATAAAAGAATCCTGTCCCCAGACTCAATTAATCATTCAGACTCTAACCTCTACAATATGGGCAATACCAAAGAGCTTTATAAGGATGTCAAGGACAAGATCATAGACCTGCACAACGCTGGAATAGGCTACAAAACCATAAGTAAGACGCTGGGTGAGAAGGAGAAAACTATTGGTGCAATAATAAGAAAATGGAAAAAAATACAAAATAACAGTCAATTGACATTGATCTGGGGCACCATGCAAAATCTCACCTCGTGTGGTATCCCTGATTATGAAGAAAGTTACATAGTTATTAAGGTTGAAGGAAGACTATAAGTCCATCTAGTTCAACCCATAGCCTAACCTAACATGCCCTAACATGTTGATCCAGTGAGAGATCAGCCTAAAATTACATGGGGTGAACTTGCTAATGATCTCCAGACAGCTGGGACCACAGTCACCAAGAAAACCATTGCTACCACATTACGCCGTAAAGGTTTAAATTCCTGTAGTGCCTGCAAGGTCCCCCTTCACAAGAACCGTTATGCTAGATAAATGTGGAAAAAATCCGCGCTGCTGTGACAAATGATGAATCCAGATATAGTTATAAAATACTCTGGTGGTTTATTCAGAGTCAGTGTCAGTCTGGTGTTTGGAGGAGTACAGAGCAGAAGGTTCTGCTGCACTCCACCTGTGTGAGGCAACACAGGCCAACAGAGCCAAACAGCCAAGGCAGCTGTAAAGCCTGGCACCTCACAGCGTACACAGAGGTGCAGTCGCCCACGGGTCAGAGGTGGACTGGTGTGTTTAGTGACTGTAAACTGGAGGATATGGTTCCCGGCTGCGATCCAGAGGATATCGTGAACTGTGTATTGCTATGAGTAAAGAGACCTTAACACGGTGGTGCAGTCGCGCACAGCAATGGTCAAAGGTGGATTGGAGTGTTTAGTGACTGGCCGGCGTCAGCACCCGGCGTACCCGGGCAAGTGCCGGGGCCCTGGCGAGACAGGGGGGCCCATTCAGGGCCGGCGTTAGGGGCAGGCAGCTACCAAGGGCCCTCGCTCCCCCAGGGGCTCTCAGCTAGCGGCAAATCACGCAGCCGCTATGGAGCCTCTGTGAGGCAGGGGGGCCCTCCTGTCGCCAGAGCTAACTCCCCCGCCACCGCATTGAACTATACCGGCGTCTGCCGGTTAAGTTCAAAGCAAATGATGGAGGATGACCTGATGCTCCCTCTCCCATCATTCCCCACTCTGCCTCTGCCGCTGCGTGTGCGCGATGACGTCATCGCGCACTCACTGTGTGTCAGGCAGTGCAGCGGCAGCCGGTAAGATCGGAGCAGGGAGCAGCGCGGGCACTTTGAGAGGTGAGGAGTGTTTTTTTTTGTAACTATAGCAGTGAGTACTGGACTATTGGGCCATTCTTGGGGGGAGGAGGGCTGTGCTGTATACTACATGTCTGTGCTATATACTACATGGCTGTTATATACTACGTGGGCTGTGCTATACACTATATGGGCTGTTATATGCTACGTGGGCTGTGCTATATACTACATGGTTGTTCTATATACTACATGGGCCGTGTTATATACTATGTGGCTGTGCTATATACTATATGGGCTGTTATATGCTACATGGGCTGTGCTATATACTACATGGCTGTTCTATATGCTACATGGGCCGTGTTATATACTATGTGGCTGTGGTATATACTATATGGGCTGTTATATGCTAGGTGGGCTGTGCTATATACATGGCTGTTCTATATACTACGTGGGCCGTGTTATATACTACATGGGCTGTGCTATATACTATATGGGCTGTTATATGCTACATGGGCTGTGCTATATACTATATGGGCAGTGTTATATAATATATGGCTGTGCTATATACTATATGGGCTGTTATATGCTATGTGGGCTGTGCTATATACTACGTGGCTGTGTTATATACTACGTGGGCTGTGTTATATACTACATGGCTGTGTTATATGCGATCATGAATCGTGGTACAGTGGGGCAAAAAAGTATTTAGTCAGTCAGCAATAGTGCAAGTTCCACCACTTAAAAAGGTGAGAGGCGTCTGTAATTTACATCATAGGTAGACCTCAACTATGGGAGACAAACTGAGAAAAAAAAATCCAGAAAATCACATTGTCTGTTTTTTTAACAATTTATTTGCATATAATGGTGGAAAATAAGTATTTGGTCAGAAACAAAATTTCATCTCAATACTTTGTAATATATCCTTTGTTGGCAATGACAGAGGTCAAACGTTTTCTGTAAGTCTTCACAAGGTTGCCACACACTGTTGTTGGTATGTTGGCCCATTCCTCCATGCAGATCTCCTCTAGAGCAATGATGTTTTTGGCTTTTCGCTTGGCAACACGGACTTTCAACTCCCTCCAAAGGTTTTCTATAGGGTTGAGATCTGGAGACTGGCTAGGCCACTCCAGGACCTTGAAATGCTTCTTACGAAGCCACTCCTTCGTTGCCCTGGCGGTGTGCTTTGGATCATTGTCATGTTGAAAGACCCAGCCACGTTTCATCTTCAATTCCCTTGCTGATGGAAGGAGGTTTGCACTCAAAATCTCACGATACATGGCCCCATTCATTCTTTCATGTACCCGGATCAGTCGTCCTGGCCCCTTTGCAGAGAAACAGCCCCAAAGAATGATGTTTCCACCACCATGCTTTACAGTAGGTATGGTGTTTGATGGATGCAACTCATTATTCTTTTTCCTCCAAACACGACAAGTTGTGTTTCTACCAAACAGTTCCAGTTTGGTTTCATCAGACCATAGGACATTCTCCCAAAACTCCTCTGGATCATCCAAATGCTCTCTAGCAAACTTCAGACGGGCCCGGACATGTACTGGCTTAAGCAGTGGGACACGTCTGGCACTGCAGGATCTGAGTCCATGGTGGCATAGTGTGTTACTTATGGTAGGCCTTGTTACATTGGTCCCAGCTCTCTGCAGTTCATTCACTAGGTCCCCCCGCGTGGTTCTGGGATTTTTGCTCACCGTTCTTGTGATCATTCTGACCCCACGGGGTGGGATTTTGCGTGGAGCCCCAGATCGAGGGAGATTATCAGTGGTCTTGTATGTCTTCCATTTTCTAATTATTGCTCCCACTGTTGATTTCTTCACTCCAAGCTGGTTGGCTATTGCAGATTCAGTCTTCCCAGCCTGGTGCAGGGCTACAATTTTGTTTCTGGTGTCCTTTGACAGCTCTTTGGTCTTCACCATAGTGGAGTTTGGAGTCAGACTGTTTGAGGGTGTGCAGAGGTGTCTTTTTATACTGATAACAAGTTTAAACAGGTGCCATTACTACAGGTAATGAGTGGAGGAAAGAGGAGACTCTTAAAGAAGAAGTTACAGGTCTGTAAGAGCCAGAAATCTTGATTGTTTGTTTCTGACCAAATACTTATTTTCCACCATATTATGCAAATAAATTGTTAAAAAAACAGACAATGTGATTTTCTGGATTTTTTTTTCTCAGTTTGTCTCCCATAGTTGAGGTCTACCTATGATGTAAATTACAGACGCCTCTCATCTTTTTAAGTGGTGGAACTTGCACTATTGCTGACTGACTAAATACTTTTTTGCCCCACTATATGTGTTAAAGGGGTGCCCACTGAGACTCTTTCGCCCGGGGCCCTCAAAAACCTGGAGCCGGCCCTGATCCAAGATATGGGTTCCAGCTGCGATCTGGAGGACATCGTGTGATGTTTATAAGAGTTGAACATTAAAGAGACATTTTGTTTTGGAACTTTGTTGAGCCACTGCCTCATCACTGCATCGGGTGCTACTGCTGCACTACAGTGTATACATGTGCTCTGTATACATGTGTGTATGTGCTCGGTGTACACATGTATGTGCTGTGTGTGTATACATGCGTGTGTGTTATGTGTGTATACATGAGTGTGTACTATTTGTGTGTAACATAACAGTGTGTGCTCATTAAGGGTGCTACATAAGCCAGAGTAGAGTTAGCAACAATAAACAAGGCCTTTGGAGCCTAATTAAAAAACAAAACATAACATAAACACAGTGTTGCTGCCAGTATATCTGCCCGCTCAGGGAAAAAAATAAACATACAATGGTTCAGCTTTCCTTATCAGGACATATAGCACTGGAATTCCACTTTCCATAACCATCCTCTGGGGTGAAGTTATGGTGGATAGCCTTCACAAAAAAACAACCCTTAAATATGGCTGACAAACCCCTCTCTTAGTGTGCTGGAGCAAAACTTCTTGGTTTCAAATCATTGAAGCTAATAACGTTAGTGAAACATATGTCCCCTCCAGTACTTTGCCAGTGACTATTCAAACTGGGATATCACAATGCTGTGATTGTCATATTGCTTTAGATTTGTTCTAGTGTTCAAATCTGAGTCAGGAGATGCAATACATTGAGTGCTGTAATGCCCATGCACTGAGGATTCATAAACTGTACTTTGCTGCCATCTGCCGGTCAATGTATGCATATGAAAGTTAGGTAATTAATTTCCTCACAATGTGAGCTGGTAAAAATCAATTTACTATAGTCCTGTCTAGTCAAGGCAGACGAAAGAAGCTTCATTGCTCCAGTCGATGCTTGGGGGACACCATTCACCACATAGCTGCCTCCACCTTATATAGTCAGGGGAGATAAGGCTGAACAAATGCTCTCCTGCATACTGGTCATCCTATGTGCTTCCAGACGGAAACCAGATCCATGTGTCTGCCACGCGACAAACTTTGTCCATCCTACCCCCTGCAATAGGAATGGTAGGGCCTAAACCGTGAGTACTTCCACACTACTAGTGTTTCATCATAGGGAACTGACCCCTTAAAGTCCCTCCATCAATGAAGTATTACCTGGACTGTGCATATTACCTCCAGTAGCAACTGAAAAGAGCTGTGCTACAGCTGCCCAGAGAGGCCCTAAACCTGCTTGTTTCATAAGGACAAGACACCTTCCTTCATACACACAATATGCCGAGTAACTTATATTGTGAACTACGGCCATTTTGCCTTCAACCCCTTCACTCCGAAGCCTGTTTCCACCTTTCGGACAAGGCAATTTTTTTCAATTCTGGCCACTGTCACTTTATGAGGTAATAAATCTGGTAGTCTACAATGGATCCCTCTGATTCTGAGATTATTTCTTCGTGACAAAGTGTACTTCGTGATAGTGGTAAAATTTCTTTGCTATGATTTACGTACATTTGTGAAAAGAAACATCTTCAAACTTTGACATTTTATGCCCTTAAATCAGGGAGATATATCACACAAAATAGTTAATAAATAACACTGCCCACATATCTACTTTACATCACCACAATTTTTGAAAAATAATTTTGCTGTTGTTAGGAAGATAGAATGGTTTCACGTTGACCATCGATTTCTCAACTTTACAACAAAATTTACAGACCTGTGAAAACAAAAAATCATTTTTTTTTCCCAAAAAATCATTTTTTAGCCCACAATTTTTTATATTGCCAAAAATACCTGGAGAAATTGGACCCCAAAGTTGTAATGCAATTTGTCCTGAGTACGCTGATACCCCATATGTGGGGGAACCACCGTTTGGGCGCATGGCAGAGCTCGGAAGGGAAGGAGCGCCATTTTGGAATGCAGACTGTGATGGAATGGTCTGAGGGCGTCACATTGTGTTTGCAGAGTCCCTGATATACCTAAACAGTGGAAACCCCCCACAAGTGACCCCATATTGGAAACTAGACCCCCAAAGGAACTTATCTAGATGTGTTGTGAGAACTTTGAACCCCCAAGTGTTTCACTAAAGTTTATAACGCAGAGCCGTGAAAATAAAAAATCTTTTTTTTTCCACAAAATCATTTTTTAGCCCACAATTTTTTATTTTCACAAGGGTAACAGGAGAAATTGGACACCAAAAGCTGTTGTCAAATTTGTCCTGAGTACGCTGATACCCCATATGTGGGAGAAAACTACTGTTTGGGCACATGTCGGGGCTCGGAAGGAAAGTAGTGACATTTTGGAATGCAGACTTTGATGGAATAGTCTGCGGATGTCATGTTGCGGATGCAGAGCCACTGATGTGCCTAAACAGTAGAAACCCCCCACAAGTGACCCCATTTTGGAAAATAGATCCCCCAAGGAACTTACCTAGTTGTGTTGTGAGAACTTTGAACCCCCAAAAGTTTCACTAAAGTTTGTAACGCAGAGCTGTGAAAATAAAAAATCATTTTTTTGCTACTAAAATGATTTTTAGCCCCCAAATTTTTATTTTCACAAGGGTAACAGGAGAAATTGGACTGCAAAAGTTATTGTCCAATTTGTCCTGAGTATGCTGATACACCATATGTGGGGGAAAACCACTTTTTGGGTGCACAGCAGAGCTCGGAAGGAAAGGAGTGCCTTTTACTTTTTCAACGCAGAATTGGCTGTAATTGAAATCAGACACCATGTCGCATTTGGAGACCCCTGATGTGCCTAAACAAAGGAAACCCCCCTAATTCTAACTCCAACCCTAACCCCAACAGACCCCTAACCCTAATCCCAACCTTATCCACACCCCTAACCTAATAATGTTACTATGGGGTGCATTAACAGAGGTCCGGATACACATGATGAGAGCATTTTTCTGCCTCGGTACAAATCCCTGGTTAGACCGCACATGGAGTACTGTGTACAGTTTTGGGCACCAGTGCTCAGGAAGGATATAATGGAACTAGCACAAGTACAAAGGAAGTGTTAGGGCTAGCAGAATGTACCAAATTATAAGAGAGATGGTATAAGGTGTGTTCGCAGCCCGGGGTCCACCGTGCAGAGATGGAACCTGCTGCTGAGTAATGACGGACTATATGGCGGTACAATGTGGATACATACACGGGTTAACTTCACCCTGTGTGAAGGAAGCTGAAGCAGGAGCTGCAGTTGCAGCAGCAAGAGGCACTGCAGTGGAAGGTAGCAGAGCTTCAGCATGGTAAATAGGAGACCCCTAAGATGAGGGGTAGTCAGCAGGGTCATAAGAGACCCCTAAGGCGAGGGGTGATCATTGGGCATACCAGTGGTCCTATGTAGAATCTCAGCCCGCCTTGTCTCAGGCAAATGACTTGTTGCAGTTGGTGGAGGAGTGGTTCCAGCCTGAGTTATTTTCACCAATCAAGATGATGGAGAGAGTCATGGTTGATCGAATGGTGCGGGCTCTGCCAGCTGCCATGCGGCATTGGCTCGGGCAAAGGGACCTGGGCAATCTGGACCTGCTGGTAGGATTGATTGAGCGGTACAAACTCACTCAAGATGTGGTACCAGAGCCTGAACATGGGGCTAGTAACTGTTCTGTGACATCTGAGCCCATGGACTGCAGGGATACTCACCATGTATCTATGTATGCCCAACCAGTCTGTGCCACTACTATGGGCACTGCCAGCAGCAAACTGACTGTGCCAGGTGCTTGTCAACGGGTCCCGCACAGAAGCTCTCCTGGACACAGAGAGTAAAGTGACTCTGGTCCATAGGTCCCATATTGCCAGGGACAAAACCAAAGGGCAGAAAATGGAGGTGGTGGGTATCCATGAGAAAATCCGGGAGTACCCGACCGCTGAGGTCAATTTTTGTACACCATGTGGGGACTTTAAGCATGTGGTGGGTGTGGCGAAGGCCCTTCCATATGGGACTGTGTTGGGGAGAGACTTGCCCGTTTTGATCCCTGTGGGAGACCAGGGTTAACCCTCTCACAGGTAAAGGTTGTGCCGGGCATAGAAAATGGAGATTTTGAGATACCTGCCATAGGGGTCACCAACCTAGGCACAATGTGCACGGAGGCATAGTGAAGCCATGACAGGGTAGTGCAGTCACAGGTGTAGATGTGATTACAAATGATAAAGCAGTGACTGATTAAAAGCCCTGTAGTATAGGGAGGGGTGTGTCAGTGTTGGTCTTGGAAGCAGACAGAGCAGCTGTCTGCAGAGCACTCCCTGTATGAGGCAACACATGGGCATGTGGATCCAAAGGGGCTGACACCCTGGATTTCGGACTGTCTTTTGCTTTCCCGGCTGCGATTCGGAGGATACAGCGTGCTGTGCACTGTGTGAGTTTTTGGACATTAAACACTTTTTGTTTTGAACTTGCTTGGGTCACTGCCGTTTCACTGCGTATGGTGCTACCGCTGCCTTACAAATGGGACAATACAAATATCTCTCCGAGGATCTGTTTATACCAAGGAAGGGGAAGGTCACCAGGGGACATTCTCTGCATCTGGAAAGAAGGTTTTTCCACCAACATAGAAGAGGATTCTTTAGTGTTAGGTCAGTGAGAATCTGGAATTCCTTGCCTGAGGAGGTGGTGATGGCGAACTCAGTTGAGAGGTTCAAGAGAGGCCTGGATGTCTTCCTGGAGCATAACAATATTGTATCTTACAGTTATTAGGTTCTTTAGATGGGTGTAGTTCTGGGGGTTTATTCTGACAGAATATAGGCTGAACTGGATGGACAAATGTCATTTTTCGGCCTTGTTAACTATATTACTATGTTACTATTTAGCCTCAACACACCCCTAACCCTAATCCCAACCCTAACTATAACCGTAACCACAACCCTAACCCTGACACACCCCTAACCCTAATTCCAACCCTAATCCAAACCCTAACCCTGATCTCAACCGTAAACATAATCTAAACCCTAACCCCAACTCTAGCCCCAACCCTAACTTTAGCTCCAACTCTAACCCTAACTTTAGCCCCAACCCTAACCCTAACTTTAGCCCTAACCATAAACCTAATGGGAAACTGGAAATAAATACATATTTTTTAATTATTTTTCCCTAACTAAGGGGGTGATAAAGGGGGGGTTTGATTTACTATTTTTAGTGGGTTTTTATGTTTGGCAGCTGTTACACACTAAAAGGCGCTTTTTATTGCAAAAAATAGTTTTTGCATCACCACATTTTGAGAGCTATAATTTTTCCATATTTTGGCCCACAGTGTCATATGAGGTCTTGTTTTTTTGCGAGACGAGTTGATGTTTCCATTGGTACCATTGGTCATTACGGACGCGATGATACTAAATATGTGTACTTTTATTGTTCACAGTGGCTTCATTTTGTGAGGTAAAATATTTCACTGACTGTTTTTAAAAAATATTTTACCTCACAAAATGTATCCTCTGCGATTTCCTGCTGTAATGTCAGTATTGTCTTTTGCTTCCTCCCCTGCCCAATAGATGTGGTATGTTCTGTACAGAGTCAGACACAGGGGTGAGAGTGTCTGACCGTGTTCAGAGCATACCATATTTCCAGGGCAGAGGAGGAAGCAAAAGACATTACTGACATTACAGCAAGGGATCACAGTGGATTCATTTTGTGAGGAAAAATATTTCACTGACTGTTTTTAAAAAATATTTTACCTCACAAAATGTATCCTCTGCAATCTCCTGCTGTAATGTCAGTATTGTCTTTGAGGGGAAAACACACCACAGGAAGGAGAGAGACTGTCATGATGTGACCGAAGCAGTGTGACACGACCTAACTGTAGGTCAGTCACCAACAGTACAACAAACAAGGGAAAATCGGGGACACAATGGCAACGGGGGGCCCTGCGATAGGGAACGGGGAGATGGACACCTCCTACACTCTCCTAAGGATGTGCCCTGATCTCCCTGACGTCCCTATACAGGTTTTTTCAACCTGTCACCGAGCAGGATACCTAAGCCCTTGTTTGCCCTGCACCCATCCCTTTGTAGGGAATTGGCAAGCGAGAACACTGGTCCCACCGCTGCACTAATAAAACACCAAGGGAAGGTATGACAGACAAGGTGTAGGAAAACAACACTTAGCTTATTGCTGCAAAGCACAGCATGGCGGGAAAGAAACACCAGATACACCGGACTCAGCTGAAGAACTACTGCTCCCAGCAAGCTCCTTCCCCCAGTTTGGTCGCTGCAGAATGAACTAAGGCTACTTTCACTTTCTCAGGAACGTTTTTTTGCACGTCGGAAAATCAGTCAGCGACGAGTCGTGCGCTGTCCGTCGTCGGCTATAATGGAAGCCTATGGGCGCAGGATCCATTGCTGACCGTCACACATAGGAATCCAGCGACGAATCACGTTTTTTCCCTCTGAGCATGACCGGAAGGATTTTCAAGGCAGGGAAAATCTCTCTCTCTCATCCTCAGCATTCTGTAATGCTGTAGATAAGCCCCCGATGTATCCTGAAAGATGAGAAAAAGAAGTTAGATTATATTCACCTGGGCGTCGCGATCCTGTCTGGGGCCTCCCATCTTCTTACGATGACGTCCTCTTCTTGTCTTAATGCTCCGGCGCAGGCGAACTTTGTCTGCCCTTTTGAGGGCAGAGCAAAATACTGCAGTGCGCAGAAGCCGGGCCTCTCTGACCTTTCTCGGCGCCTGCGCATTGTAGTACTTTGCTCTGCCCTCAACAGGGTGAGAATAATCTAACCTGTTTTTCTCATCTTTCAGGATACATCGGGTGCCTATCTACAGCATTACAGAATGTTTTAGATAAGCCCCTGATGCCGGTGGCCTTAGCTCACCTTCGATTTTGGGGTTGACAAGTTCCCTTTAAAGGATGGTGACCCAGCAGCAAAGCAATGCAATACATAAGCAGGTCACCGAGGAAACTACATTATCCCCTGATGACCTGAAAAGATAAAGGTTTTAAACTGAGGAAAACCAGATCTGCCACAAATCCAAAAATGGATCATGACAGAGACAGGGGGGATAGCCCATGGGGTAGGCAGGTCAAAGAAGAGAGCACAGATGGGAGAAGTCAGCACATGGGGAAAGAGAGAGTGGATAGGTGGGTGAGCACATGGGGGGAGAGATTCTCAACGCTGCAAAGTCTGCCCCCATCTCGACATTACAGCCCTCCTGACGCGATAGCATCAGGCCTCCATCTACTATAAACATAAGCAGCTACTTTAGTCATCACAATGGATCTATATAATACTTCATTTTCGCTATAGCTGCATCTGAATGTGAGACCACATTTTTTAAAGAATTGTCTTTGAAGAGACAACACCTTCATTTGCGTGATTTCCAATATATAAGAACGTCATAAACTGCTCCTAGGGTTGAGCGACTTTTACTTTTTTAGGGTCGAGTCAGGTTTCGCGAAACTCGACTATCTCTAAAGTCGAGTCGAGTGAAATCGGCCGATTATGGCGAAAAGTCGGGGATCGACCGAAACACGAAACCCAATGCAAAGTCAATCACTCTGCCCACGCTCCTTCATTGGCTGAAGAAATGGCGCCAAGCGCGTCATACGAAACGCGACTTTGGCGCGAAAGTCGCGTACCGCATGGCCGACCCCACACAGGGATCGGGTCGGGTTTCATGAAACCCGACTTTGCCAAAAGTCGGCGACTTTTGAAAATGAACGATCCGTTTCACTTAACCCTAACTGCTCCTAATTACATCAATATACTTGTCATTTTGACTAATAATATTTTTCCAGTCCACAGCAAGACTCTGAGTTAAGATAAATCTATTGCGTTATCTATTGTCGCATAAACACAAATCAATACTAACACATGAAGAGATACAGCAAATGAGGCAGTCAGCTCTACTACATGTCACAGACTGACATCTGCTACTTCTTATGTCTTACTGTGTACTGACATTTAGGGATTTCATTATATATGAATTCTGTATGTTCCTTCTGTAGATCACATCATAATTATTTCTGTATATACAATACGGAAGCAGGTATTATATATTTACAGAAACAATGACACAATATTGTACTTTCAGCTCTATTGATAAACCACTCCAAGCTGTCCTATGCCCCCACTCCCTGTACTCGGCACTTACTTTCTTCAAACTCTGCAGGGGATTGGCGAAGTCCATCTGCAGCATGTTGCCAAACACCGTCAGGGGTGTAGGACCTGGAGGGAAATCCTTAGGGCGAGACGTCTTCCACCACAAATAAGCCAGAAGGATGAGCCCAAGGAGGAGTGCTGTGCTGAGCTCCATGTTGGCCTCTTACCTGGCAGATAGGAACTGACCAAGGTCTCCTGTTACTTCCTATAGAAAGTACAACTCCTCCCAGAAGGGAAGCTGACATAATGACTAGTTCTTCTACAGCAGGTCATACACATTAGCGTTTTATAAGTAGATCGTTAGGTAGCTAGGAATGTTCCAGCTGTAAAGGAAAAGTCTAGTGTGAGAGTAAGATACACTTCAGCCTGGGCATTGGGTAAGCACAGGTAGGATATAGGTTAGTGCTTGGTAGAAGTACATGGTTACTTTTCGTAAGTTAGGACATTGGTATAGGAAACAGTTAATAATTGGGACTAGCCCACAGTGGGTGGAGTTATTGACATAAAGTGAGTTAGGCTACTTTCCACACATCCGTCTTTTGGCGCCATATCGATTCCGTATCTGGCATAATATGTGAAAACCGGAAGGAACGGTGTTGTGAATTCTGCTTTTGGGCTCCCTCAGGTGGTTGTAGGTGGTAATGCAGTTGTCTCTGGGCTGCAGTTCTGGACAGGTGTTTCTACTGATTGCAATTCTGACTGGGGTATTTAGGTTTGCAGGACTCATTAGTCCTTGCCAGTTGTCAATTTTTCTTGGGAAGTGTTGGATCTCTGTCTGGCTTCTCCTGCTTTGCTGCCAATTCAGCAAAGATAAGTGTCTGTTTCTTTTTCTATGGCACACAAGCTGTGTGCTTGTTTTTTGATTGTATTCCTGCTCTGAGTTTAGTAGTCTCTGGAGTTGCAGATATACGTTCCACGTCTTTAGTTAGATGGAGGAATTTTTTGTATAATCTGCTGTGGATATTTTTGGAAGGGTTTTAATACTGACCGCACAGAACTCTGTCCTATCCTTTCCTATTTTAGCTAGAGTGGCCTCTTGCGCTAAATCCTGTTTTCTGACTGTGTGTATCTTTCCTCTCCTACTCACAGCCAATATTTGTGGGGGGCTGCCTATCCTTTGGGGTTCTGCTCTGAGGCAAGGTAGTATTCCTATTTCCATCTTTAGGGGTATTTAGTCCTCCAGCTGTGACGAGGTGTCTAGGGCTTGTTAGGTACACCCCACGGCTACTTCTAGTTGCGATGTTAAGATTAGGATTTGCGGTCAGTATAGTTACCACCTATTCCAGTGAAAGTTTTCATGCTGCTCCAAGGTCACCGGATCATAACAGTACAACTGGCCCATAATGAGTTAAATGCATCTCAGAAGAAGGGAAGAAAGGCGTTGAGCCATTTTTTTTTCTTCAGTCTGCTTTATTTTCTTTTCCCTCTTTATCTCTGGGTGGCTGAGGAGCCTTGTGCAAGCATGGATGTTCAGGAATTAGTTTCTCGTGTAGATCAGCTTGCTGCTAGGGTACATGGTATTTCTGATTATATTGTTCAAACTCCTGTTTTAGAGCTGAAGATTCCTACTCCTGATTTGTTTTTTGGAGACAGGTCCAAATTTTTGAGTTTTAAAAACAACTGTAAACTATTTTTTGCTCTGAGACTTCGATCCTCTGGTGATTCCATTCAGCAGGTTAAAATCGTCATCTCCCTGCTGCGTGGCGACCCGCAGGATTGGGCGTTTTCCCTGGAATCTGGGAATCCGGCTTTGCTTAATGTAGACTCCTTTTTTCAGGCTTTAGGATTATTATATGATGAACCTAATTCTGTGGATCAAGCTGAGAAGACCTTGTTGGCCCTGTCTCAGGGTCAAGAGGCGGCAGAATTGCATTGTCAGAAATTCAGAAAATGGTCTGTGTTGACTAAATGGAATAATGATGTTTTGGCGGCAATTTTCAGAAAGGGTCTTTCTGAATCCGTTAAAGATATTATGGTGGGGTTTCCCATGCCTTCAGGTCTGAGTGATTCTATGTCTCTGGCCATTCAGATTGACCGGCGCTTGCGGGAGCGCAGAAATGTGCGTGCTGTGGCGTTCTCACAGCAGACTCCTGAGCCAATGCGGTGTGATAGGATTCTGTCTAAAACGGAACGACAAGGATTCAGACGTCAGAATAGGTTGTGTTATTATTGTGGCGACGCTTCTCATGTCATTTCAGTCTGCCCTAAGCGGACAAAGAGGATCGCTAGTTCATTTACCATCAGTACTGTACAACCTAAATTTCTGTTATCTGTGTCCTTGATCTGCTCATTGTCATCATTTTCTGTCATGGCGTTTGTGGATTCAGGCGCCGCCTTGAACTTAATGGACTTTGAATTTGCCAGGCGTTGTGGTTTTCCCTTGCAGCCTTTGCAGAACCTTATTCCTTTAAGGGGCATTGATGCTACACCCTTGGCTAAAAATAAGCCCCAGTTTTGGACACAGGTGACCATGCGCATGGCGCCAGCCCATCAGGAAGATTGTCGATTTCTGGTGTTGTATAATTTGCATGATACTATGGTGCTGGGTTTTCCGTGGTTGCAGGTACATAATCCTGTGTCGGATTGGAAGTCCATGTCTGTGACTAGTTGGGGTTGTCAGGGGGTTCATAATGATGTTCCTTTGATGTCAATCTCCTCTTCTTCCTCTTCTGAAATTCCAGAGTTTTTGTCTGATTTTCAGGATGTATTCGATGAGCCCAAGTCCAGTTTCCTTCCACCGCACAGGGATTGCGATTGTGCTATTGACTTGATTCCAGGCTGTAAGTTTCCTAAGGGTCGACTTTTCAACCTGTCTGTGTCTGAACATACCGCCATGCGGAGCTATATTAAGGAGTCTTTGGAGAAAGGGCATATTCGGCCATCTTCTTCACCGTTGGGAGCGGGGTTCTTTTTTGTTGCTAAAAAAGATGGTTCCTTGAGACCCTGTATTGATTATCGCCTCTTGAATAAAATCACGGTCAAGTTGCAATACCCTTTACCTTTGCTTACCGATTTGTTTGCTAGGATTAAGGGAGCTAGTTGGTTTACGAAGATTGACCTTCGGAGGGCATATAATCTTGTTCGTATTAAGCAGGGTGATGAATGGAAAACTGCGTTTAACACGCCCGAAGGCCATTTTGAATACCTTGTGATGCCATTCCGGCTCACTAATGCTCCATCTGTTTTTCAGTCCTTCATGCATGATATTTTCCGGACTTATCTTGACAAGTTCCTGATTGTATATTAGGACGATATTTAGATTTTTTCCGATGACTGGGAGTCTCTAGTGGAACAGGTCAGGATGGTATTTCAGATACTTCGTGACAATGCCCTGTTTGTGAAAGGGTCTAAGTGTCTCTTTGGGGTGCAGAAGGTTTCTTTTTTGGGCTTTATTTTTTCTCCCTCGTCTATAGAGATGGATCCGGTTAAGGTTCAGGCCATTCATGATTGGATTCAGCCCACATCCGTGAAGAGCCTTCAGAAATTTTTGGGTTTTGCAAATTTTTATCGCCGTTTCGTTGCTAATTTTTCCAGCGTGGTTAAACCCTTGACCGATTTGACGAAGAAAGGCGCTGATGTGGCGAATTGGTCCTCTGCGGCTGTCTCTGCCTTTCAGGAGCTTAAACGTCGATTTACTTCTGCTCCGGTGTTGCGCCAACCGGATGTTTCTCTTCCGTTTCAGGTTGAGGTTGACGCTTCTGAGATTGGGGCAGGGGCCGTTTTGTCTCAGAGGGATCCTGTTGGTTCCTTAATGAAACAGTGTGCCTTCTTTTCCAGTAAGTTTTCGCCTGCTGAACGCAATTATGATGTCGGCAATCGGGAGTTGTTGGCTATGAAGTGGGCGTTTGAGGAGTGGCGACATTGGCTTGAGGGAGCTAAGCACCGTATTGTGGTCTTGACCGATCATAAGAATTTGATTTACCTCGAGTCTGCCAAATGGCTGAATCCTAGACAGGCTCGATGGTCCTTGTTTTTTTCCCGTTTTGATTTCGTGGTCTCGTACCTTCCGGGTTCTAATAACATTAAGGCTGATGCCCTCTCTAGGAGTTTTTCGCCTGATTCACCTGAGGTCTTAGAACCGTTCGGTATTCTGAAAGAAGGGGTGGTCCTTTCTGCCATTTCCCCTGATTTATGATGGGTTCTTCAGGAATTTCAGACTGACAAACCTGACCGCTGTCCTGTGGGGAAACTGTTTGTTCCTGACAGATGGACTAGTAGAGTGATTTCTGAGGTTCACTGTTCCGTGTTGGCTGGTCATCCTGGCATTTTTGGTACCAGAGACGTGGTTGGTAGGTTCTTTTGGTGGCCTTCTTTGTCGCGTCATGTGCATTCTTTTGTGCAGTCTTGTGGGACTTGTGCGCAGGCCAAGCCTTTTTGTTCCCGTGCTAGTGGGTTGCTTTTGCCATTGCCGATCCCTGAGAGGCCCTGGACGCATATTTCTATGGATTTTATTTCCGATATTCCGGTTTCCCAGAGGATGTCGGTTATCTGGGTTGTTTGTGACCGGTTCTCTAAGATGGTTCATTTGGTGCCTTTGCCTAAATTGCCTTCCTCTTTGGATTTGGTTCCGTTGTTTTTTCAGCATGTGGTCCGTTTGCATGGTATTCCAGAGAATATTGTGTCCGACAGAGATTCCCAGTTTGTTTCTAGATTTTGGCAGGCCTTTTGTGCTAGGCTGGGCATTGATTTGTCTTTTTCTTCTGCGTTTCATTCTCAGACAAATGGTCAGACCGAGCGAACTAATCAGACTTTGGAGACTTATTTGAGATGCTTTGTGTCTGCTGATCAGGATGATTGGGTGGCTTTCTTGCCATTGGCTGAGTTTTCCCTTAATAATCGGGCTAGTTCGGCTACTTTGGTTTCGCCTTTCTTTTGCAATTTTGGTTTTCATCCTCGTTTTTCTTCTGGGCAGATTGAGCCTTCTGACTGTCCTGGTGTGGATTCTGTGGTTGACAGGTTGCAGCAGATTTGGGCTCATGTGGTGGACAATTTGGTGTTGTCTCAGGAGGAGGCTCAACGTTTTGCTAACCGTCGTCGGTGTGTTGGTTCCCGGCTTCGGGTTGGGGATCTGGTCTGGTTGTCTTCCCGTTATGTTCCTATGAAGGTTTCTTCTCCTAAGTTTAAGCCTCGGTTTATTGGTCCTTATAGGATTTCTGAGATTATTAATCCGGTGTCTTTTCGACTGGCGCTTCCGGCCTCTTTTGCTATCCATAATGTCTTCCATAGATCTTTATTGTGGAAATATGTGGAGCCCGTTGTTCCCTCTGTTGATCCTCCGGCCCCTGTGTTGGTTGATGGGGAGTTGGAATTTGTTGTTGAGAAGATTTTGGATTCCCGTTTTTCGAGGCGGAAGCTTCAGTACCTTGTCAAATGGAAGGGTTATGACCATGCCGCTGATTTGGTTCGTGCCTTTCATCTGGCTCATCCTGATCTGCCTGGGGGCTCTGGTGAGGGTTCGGTGACCCCTCCTCAAGGGGGGAGTACTGTTGTGAATTCTGCTTTTGGGCTCCCTCCGGTGGTTGTAGGTGGTAATGCAGTTGTCTCTGGGCTGCAGTCCTGGACAGGTGTTTCTGCTGATTGCAATTCTGACTGGGGTATTTAGGTTTGCAGGACTCATTAGTCCTTGCCAGTTGTCAATGTTTCTTGGGAAGTGTTGGATCTCTGTCTGGATTCTCCAGCTTTGCTGCCAATTCAGCAAAGATAAGTGTATGTTTCTTATTCTATGGCACACAAGCTGTGTGCTTGTTTTTTGATTGTATTCCTGCTCTGAGTTTAGTAGTCTCTGGAGTTGCAGATATACGTTCCACGTCTTTAGTTAGATGGAGGAATTTTTTGTATAATCTGCTGTGGATATTTTTGGAAGGGTTTTAATACTGACCGCACAGAACTCTGCCCTATCCTTTCCTATTTTAGCTAGAGTGGCCTCTTGTGCTAAATCCTGTTTTCTGACTGTGTGTGTCTTTCCTCTCCTACTCACAGCCAATATTTGTGGGGGGCTGCCTATCCTTTGGGGTTCTGCTCTGAGGCAAGGTAGTATTCCTATTTCCATCTTTAGGGGTATTTAGTCCTCCGGCTGTGACGAGGTGTCTAGGGCTTGTTAGGTGCACCCCACGGCTACTTCTAGTTGCGGTGTTAAGATTAGGATTTGCGGTCAGTATAGTTACCACCTACTCCAGTGAAAGTTTTCATGCTGCTTCAAGGTCACCGGATCATAACAGAACGGATCCAGTTTTCTGCCTGATCTGATGCCCGAATCCAGCACTAAACCGGATCCGTTCCTTCCGGTTCACATCCATTTAGTCAGTTTTTCCATCCGTTTATTGACGGATCCGGTTTTTAAAAATGCCCCCTGACAGGCTAAAAATGTGATTGGCCCCCTGAAAACTATATACACAGTTCCTACAGCCCATTAGTGACAGGTTTGAGAGGAGCAAGATACAGAGCAAGGTGAACGGCATTATTGCGAAGATTCTGCAGAACAACGTGGATTTCATCGTGGAGGTGAATCGATTGAAAACAATTGTTCTTGAGAAGGAGCGAGAGAGACAGCGCATCATGCGTCTGCGCTGACGCCGTTTATGGATCCACCGCATCATGGCACAGAGAATGACGCCGGGAGTCTTTTCTACTTTATACATGGAGCTACGAGGAGACCCAGAGAAGTTTTTCAGCTATATGCGGATGAAAGCGGAGAACTTTGATGTATTGATGGAGTGGTACATATTGCAGATTCTCTATTACACCGGCTGAGCGTCTGATGGTCACTCTTTGGAAAGCATTCTTTTTTTATGTACTCTTGTAGCGCACTTTCATTGATTGATATTTTGAATTTGTAGTAATTTCTGCCTTGCTTTTGTTCACAGATTCCTATCTTCACTACATTTCCAGTTCAGACTGGGAATTTCAACCATCTCTGGAATAGTGAGGCACACTTGCCGTGCACTGTGGGACTCTCTGCACGATTATTTTATTCCACATCCCACAATGCAGACTTGGTTCAAAGTAGCCGACAAATTCCAGGAAGTGTGACAGTTTCCCAATTGCTTGGGCGCGGTGGACGGGAAACATATCCGTATCGTGAAACCTGCTGGTTCTGGATCAGAATATTTTAAATATAAAAAGTACTTTTCCATCGTGCTGATGGCCATCGCCGATGCGGATTACAAATTTGTAGCAGTGGATATTGGGGTCGTATGGCTCTCAAATGATTCGCAAGTTTTCAAACTGTCTTCAATGGGGCGGCATTTGTATGGAAAAACCTTTCAATTTCCTTTCCCCCCCCCCCCAAGACCACTGCCTCAAACCTCTGAGCCACCAATGCCTTTTGTTTGTGTTTGGGATGAAGCCTTTCAGCTGTCAGAAAATCTTTTGAAATCCTACTCCAGCCGTGGTATAAGCAATACTAAAAGAATTTTCAACTACCGACTCACACGTGCATGGAGAATGGTGGAGTGTGCGTTTGGGATATTAACCGCCAAATGGAGAGTTCTACTGTCATCTATTAACTTGAAGACAGACACTGTGGATGAGGTAGTGAAGGCATGTGTTGTCCTGCACAATTATGTGCTATCCAAGGAACAGATTTCCATTGAGGACCACTCTGAAGAAACCAACATGGCTGATTATAGCAACCAAACGTATAGAAGTTCTGCGACTGTTTCCCGAATTTGGGATCAATTTGAAGAATATTTTATTTCACCCGAAGGAAGAATAGACTGGCAGGATGAGAGAGTTTGAACAATTTGTCTTTTTCCTTGTAACAAGTATTTTACCTTTTACCCAAGTTATGTACCTGTTTGGTTTTACCTTTTACCCAAATTGTGTACCTGGTTGATTTTTCCTTTTACCTGTTTGGGTTGTACCCAAAGTATTTTACCTCTGACCAATAAACCTTGTTTAACCAAAGTGTTATCTATACCTTATATCTATACCTTATAAAGAAAATACAAAATAGCTGTAAACAACACAGTTTTATTACAATTTTTTTTAAAACAAAAAAAAAATTATTTTGCAACACAAAAATAAACTTGATTTTGCTGAACGCAAAACTCTATAGATTTGAATAAGTCGGGGTGGAAATAGTGCTGGAGGGGCTGTCGGATAGGGACACTTCGACAGTGGGAGCGTGGAGAGAAAAATCTGTTGGTGGTGGGGAAGGATCAATTGGTAGTGGTGAAGGAGTGGAGAAGGCAATTGAGCGGGTGGACAGGAAAGTGGGATTGGGGTTAGGAATTTGGTAGGATGGAGGGGTGTAGGTGATGTTTTGGGAGGATTGGGAGGCAGAAGCAGTGATGGGTGGAGAAGAGGGTTGGGAAGGAGGTGTAAGAGGCTGGTGGTAGTGGGCAGGGAGAGGAGGCGCGGATGAATTAGATGGGAAGTGCTATGGGTCGGGATCATCATATTGCTGGGAAAGGGCACAGGCGGGACGCTGGTAGTGTGGCTGGTGGGAAGGGGCACGGGAACGCTGGAAGTGTTGTGGCTGGTGGGATGGGCACGGGCAGAATGTGGGTGATGGTGAGGTTGGTGGGATGGGGCACGGGCAGGTTGGTGGTACGGGCCAGGAGGATGGTAGTGGCTGTAGTGAGGGATAGTGGAGGAAGGGGGGGGCAGTTGAAGCATGGGTGGCTAGATTCTCTGCTCGTGAGGCAATAATTGCTAGAGTAGACTGTCAGGATTCCATTACTTGCATCTGCTGAGAAGCAGATAGCGTCTCCATTTGCTCAAGTACCGACTGGAAAAAAGTGTTGCTCTGTGACTGTCTTGCCTCTGAATGCATCGTTAACAGAAGTGTATGCATCTCGAGTATACTTTTATTTACTAAATTAAAACCTGCAGCCATTTGCTCGGACAAAAACTTTCAGACAGTTCTGGAAGGATGCGTTCAGGTGTAAGAACTCGGGCGCATAACTCTGTACCTGACCCCTCTGCCGATGGCGCCCCGATGCTACTGGTGTACTAAAGGTGGCAGCAGCAGACGGGTGGGGTACAGGAAACGCTATATCCTCACCAGCAGATACATGCAATGGAACCGGCCAGGATGCTCTAGCACTCGCGGATGGGACAGAGGGATCCAATGTGTGGGAAGGTGCAGAGTCGGGGAAGGTGCAGAGGGGCCAGCACAGTCATAGTGTCCCTCGGTGGCGACCTCCTGAGAGATCACCCCAGAAGAATTCAACTGTGCTGCAGGCTCCCGAGTGCTCCCGACGGTGCTGTGGAACAAAAGAGAAAAACAAACAATTAATATACTGTAATTGCATGGCCCTGGCTGAAAGAGCATAAGAGGGTTAGACATGTTAAACATTGGTTATTACATGTGGTGGGTAACATTTACCTTCGTGTCACCATCGTTGACGTGAGGAACGACAGGGCTTGGGCATACTTGTATTTGCTCCTGCGTCCTCCAGATCTACTCAGGGCCCGCATCTCTTTGTTGAATTCCTTCTTTTAAACGATCCCTGATCGACCGCCACCTTTTCACAATCCTGTCAAAGGATAAAGGAACTGCAGTTTTCATGGTTCCGTTTAGTGGGAAGAAGCTTTCTGCTGGCATAGGCAATCACTCTTTCTCTGCCTTTCTGCACCTGGAACAGCACTGCTCCCAATCTCACGTTGCTGGCATCTGTGTAGAGTACAAATGGTTGGTCATAGTCAGTGTAGGCCAGTACTTCATCTTCTGTGAGAGCCAACTTCAACCGAGTGAAGGATCCTTCCAGCCTGTTGTTCCACTCAGAGGACCCTTGTTCTTGGTCTTCTTGGATTGGCCCACTAATAGGTCTTTAGGTCTTTCAGGGGTGCAGCTATCTTAGTGAAGTCCTTGATAAATCTTTGGTGGTAGCCTACCAACCCAAGGAACTGCCGGACTTTGTGGATGTTGCTGGGTTTCGGCCAGTCCCTGATCACGATGATCTTGTCAGGGTCTGGTGCCACACCTTCAGCGCTTACCACATGGCCCAGGTACTGTACTTTGGGTTTTAACAGGTGGCACTTAAACGGCTTTACTTTCAGGCCAAAGTTAGACAGAGCTTCAAACACCTCGGCCATGTGCTTCAAGTGGTCTTCATGGTCTTGTAGAAGACAATGACATTATCCAGGTATAACAGAATGGTTTCAAAGTTCTTGTGCCCAAGACAGCACTCCATCATCCTCTGGAACGTCCATGGTGCGTTGCACAGTCCAAACGGCATGTAGTTGAATTCTGAGAAGCCCATTGGTGTCGTGAAGGCGGTCTTCTCTTTATCCACCTCTGCACGGGAACCTGCCAATACCCACTAGTGAGATCTAAGGTGGAGAAATAGCAGATTTCAAAGCAGCTAATGACTCTTCAATTCTGGGTAATGGGTAGGCATCCTTATGTGTAATGCTGTTAATTTACCACGCACATCCTCATTGTACCATCCTTCTTTCTAACAAGGACTAAAGGAGCTGCTCAGGGGCTACAACTGTCTCTGATTACTGCAGCCTCCTTCATCTCTTGTAACATACTCTTGGCACATTGGTAGTGAGCTGGAGGTTCAGGCCGGTACCTCTCTTTAATGGGCGGATGATCTCCAATGGGGATATGATCTTGAAACCCTTTTACCTGCCCAAAGTCTAGTGGGTGTTTGATTAATACCCGTTCATACTCTTGGACCACCTCGTAGGCCCCATGCTTTTGATGTAAAGGAGTAGAATTAGTGCCTACATTTAACTTTTCAAAAACCTGACCTGCACATCCAAACATAGACTCAGTGTGAACAGGTGCTGAACCTAGATCGCCAACTCGTATATAGTTAAGTAAATAAGGCAGCACACTGCAGCGCTAGAACATACAAACTTGAAAAACGAAATTTGAACTGAGTTACTGCACTAGAAATATGAAAAATGAGAGCTTTTAGCGCATAAAAATGGCCAATTTTATGTGTACCTGGTAGCCCCGTTACGGCATCTCTCTTATACCCGGTCCTAAACTTGCCTTACCTCGCTGAGAATAAACGTCTCCATCTGAATGGGTACATGTGAAAACCTCTTACTAGACTAAAATTCTCTCTCTCTGTGGAGGGGTATTGGACCTGCTGTAATTAAAACACCTGAAGCTAGGAGGCGGAGTGCAAGTTTAGGACCTGGTATAAGAGAGATGCCGTAACGGGGCTACCAGGTACACATAAGATTGGCCATTTTTATGCGCTAAAAGCTCTCATTTTTCATATTTCTAGTGCAGTAATGCAGTTCAAATTTCATTTTTCAAGTTTGTATGTTCTAGCGCTGCAGTGTGCTGCCTTATTTACTTAACTACGTTTAACTTTTGACACCAATCCTCCAACTGTCCTGCAGAGCCATTGTCCTGCGCCTGGTCGGATGGGATCAAGGGTTCTGTTGCCTGTATTGCATTGTTACTAACAGTGAATAGTTTAGCAAGTGTGGCATATCTGGGTAAATGGACTTCTTTCTCCCCACAATTAAGGACACGTACAGGTACCCGCCCATTGTGGACATCAACTACCACTCTGGCTCTCAGGATGGTGGGCCTACTCTTGGAATACACAGGTTCTACAGGGCCTGGTAGTCTTTACCTTTGAGGTCTATTGCTGCCCAACACCAGATTAACATTTTACTCCTGGGGGGGTATTGCAATGGGTATCGGATCACTCACTGTGACATGGCCAACTTTTTCACCAGACAGCTCTACCTGTTGTCTCTGCATCAGGGCTTTGATTTCTTTTTGCAGGACTCGTTGCTCACTGGAACCAGCAGTTTTGGCCACCTGTTGTAACAAGACAATAACCTCGGCAAGCCAGTTCTCTATGACACTAATACCTAAAGTCATCATAGGGTTACATTCTCGCCGGTCAATATCAACAATCACCAGTCCTTGGGCCTTCAATTCTACCCGCCCCACCTTAATGGTCACCTCCTTATACCCCACTTGTGGCAAAGGCTGACCATTGCTGGCCACTATTGTCAAGTCATTATCTAGGCCACCAGTAGTATCAGAAAAATAGTGAAAAACCAGCTCACCTATTAGGCATTTGTTGTGGGGAAGCCCGGATACCGTGCAGTAATCACGTGGAACGATAAGGCAAACAGGAAAAAAAATCCAGCTTCCAAAAATATCAAGATTTATTGAGGATAAAATCCAAAGTCCAATGACATGGTTCACAGGAGAATGAGTAGCAGCAGGCTACGCGTTTCGAACAATGAGTTTTTTCAAAGCTCAGTAGTATCAGAGTCATCCCAGTACAGTTTGTACAGAATGTAAGACATAGTCGTCACCTGAGAGCGGGTGTCCAGTAAAGCATTCATCGGGATGCCGTCGATAACAATGGGGAGGACCAGTCGTCGTACTTGGCTTGCCAGCTTTTTAGGCCTCCTGGTCGTCTTACTCCTGGGGGTTGGCCTTCTGCCCCAGGGATCATTCGTTTAAATGGCAGAACCTTGCGATGTACCCTGCCTGGTTGCAGCGGTGACAAATGGGTCATCCGTCCTGATGATAGCGGTCGTTGTCTCTTCCTCTAGTTGGTGGGATCCTCTTCTGCTGTTGCCAGGGGACGTCATCTGGACTGGAAGCCAGCTGGATCTTTCTTTTGGGGACTCTTGTAGGGACTGCAAGGTTTTGGCTAGTGCAGCTACGCTTTTGGTCAGTTCCTGAACCTGGAGGCGCAGTCCTGCAGAGGGGTCATCATCTAAAGTCTGTGCATCAACCTCAACAGGGACCTAATGGAAGGACGCTGCTTCCTGATGGTAGTTTATTGCTGGGCGCCTAGGGGACGCTATGCAGCTGGGATTAGGCATATGCAGCACCTGGATGGCACTGTCCTTGATTTGGACAAAGTCCTGGTCAGGGTTTTGCAAGGCCAGGACGCGCAGCTGCGACCGGTGTGTGCCTGACAAAAGTCATTCAATAAATTGCTCTTTAACAGTTTGTCCCCATCCTGCACGCTGTTCGGGTCAACTTGTTTAACAGCTCTCAGCACCTCCTGGAGATTGAGGGCATAGTCCCTTATACTGTCCTGCGCCTGTTGTATGCACCCGAAAAACCTCATCTTTATTTCTGCAGCAGTGCGGGTGTCAAAAGTGTTTTTCAGTTTGGCTAATATTTTCTTAACAGTTCCTTTTTCAATATCTGGACAGGATGTTACTTCTCTTTGTGCTGCACCAATTAATTGGCCAGTTAGGATGCTGGCTTTTTGTTGTTCCGACAGGGGGTAGACCTGAAATAAGCTGCAGAGTCTTTCTTTAAAGTCACTGAGGGTGTGGGACTCCCCTGAATATTGCGGCAGCCAGGCCACTCTCGGTATATAGGGCATGGATAATGGCATTATGGGAGCTGTAATTGCAGCTGGTTCCGGCCAGTTTATGGGCGCTCCGGCCACCACGGGATCTGGTGGCATCATGGGAGCTGCGTCTGCGGCCAGCCCTGCGTCTCCACCCGGGGTGGACATATTCCTTCCCCCGTGCTAACCCCAGCCCGGCCTGTTGTTTGGTTACTGGCGTCTGCAGCTGTCTCGCCAGCGCTCTGTTTGGTGCTCCTTCTGGTTCTCCTGCCGGGGCTTCCGGCTTCTTCTCTTGCGTACGGCTGAGCACGGAGCAAAGTGTACTTTGTGCTCTTTCTTCAGGCTCTGCCCACGATGGCATGCCCCTCTTTCCCTACGCTCCTTGTGGCGCTCTTTATGGCGACCGTTTTTGGCGGCAATTTTGAAAAGTTATCACGTGCACCATGTGACACAGTTATGTTTTCAAACTTCATTAAAGTCTCTGGCACACAATTTAATAAAGTCTCTCTTTTAAGTACAGTCTCTTAGGTGCACAAGACCCAGTTTGCTGGGTATGTCTGATCCTGTTCGTGATGCCAAAATGGAACGCCCGCCAGGGCCGTGGGGTACTAGGTACCAGGTCCAGTACTTAAAGGGATGTGTCACGGTGGCGGCGACCCGGTCCATGGCCCTGGGCACCCATATTAAAGGGAAGATCTATAAAGTTAGTTGAATAATAAAAGTTTGTGACACCACCTGTGGTATTCGGTCAGGGGTGACCGATGCTGCTTAAAGGGGTCCACTGGGGTGATGTTATGGCAACAGAGATGATATGGCTTCCCACAGCTGAAGCTGGGTTCCCAGGGCTCCCAGTGTAATAGATGAAGATGGCATAGGTGGTGTAGTAAGAAATGGAGGACACAAGGTTGAAGTCTCTTTACCTCTTTACTTGGTTCAAGGCAGCCACAGTCCAGGGTATCAAATCACGGATGCTGGTGTGGTCCAGCCAGCTTGGAAGCGAATTGGGAATCCCTCTAACCAGGTGGGGTTGGAAGCGTTACTTCTAGCGCTGTGGTGTTGTAGTCCCTTGCTGCCTTAGGCCTCACACAAGGTCCTCACGTTTTCTCTCTGTCCGCCTTGACGGTAAGACACTACCCATATGACAGGTAGCTCGAGCCTTTTTACAGGATCTCTATCACGACCTTGGCTCTATATGCTACTGTGTCCTCAGGTGTCAATGGTGGACAGGAAACTTGCAATCAGCTGTCTGCAGGTTTCTGCCATGGGGCATGAAGTTACCCCAACAACCTCGGTCTCCTGGCTACCAGTATCTGGGCTCAGCATGGAGGAAGCCCAATCGCAGCTTATCTCTCCAGCTCTTTACTCTCCTTCACTTCTTTTCTCTCTCAGTCTCCTACAGACTACTCTGCTTTCTTTTCCCTTCCTAGGAGCTGCAGAATCACTCATCTCCATGGCCCCAGCTTTCCTTTCTCTCCCCTCGCTCTCTCACCAACTGTCTAACTCCAACTGCCTAGCAACTGACTCCTCCTCCTGACCAGAGAGTGCAGCTCCCTTGAAGTCGGATGTAGAGCTCCCCTTTCTGGCCTGGAGTCAGAACAGTGTTGTATGTGCTGAATACCTGTGAAAGCGATCCTGCCTTGCTTCCAAGCATGACATCACTCTCCCCGTGTGGAAAGCAATGCCACTGTAACATCCGGTTACCTGGGGTGTTACACTCACCCCCCAGAAACAGAGGATGCATCCTTTTCAGTTCCGGACCCGGCATGCAGGTACCTGTGGTCCGGTCAACCTCCCTATATTTGCAGCAGAGGTCAGAAAGCTAAACATTTTCTGTGCTGCTTGTCTCTTGACAGGGGGTGCTGTTGTGATAGACAATTCAGTAACACAATGTACATAGCGATCAGAGCACATACAGTGATCTGACAAAAACCAAAAAATAATAGAACGAGCTCTGAGACGTGGAAACTCTGTAAACCGCAATTCCTGATCCTCTCCAAACACAACTAGAGACAGCTGTGGATTGCGCCTAACGCTCCCTATGCAACTCGGCACAGCCTGAGAAACTAACTAGCCTGAAGATAGAAAAATAAGCCTACCTTGCCTCAGAGAAATACCCCAAAGGAAAAGGCAGCCCCCCACATATAATGACTGTAAGATGAAAAGACAAACGTAGGGATGAAATAGATTCAGCAAAGTGAGGCCCGATATTCTAGACAGAACGAGGATAGGAAACATAACTTTGCGGTCTACACAAAACCCTAAAGAAAACCACGCAAAGGGGGCAAAAAGACCCTCCGTACCGAACTAACGGCACGGAGGTACACCCTTTGCGTCCCAGAGCTTCCAGCAAAACAAATAGACAAGCTGGACAGAAAAAATAGCAACAAATAGCAAAGAAGCACTTAGCTATGCAGAGCAGCAGGCCACAGGAATGATCCAGAGAAACACAAGTCCAACACTGGAACATTGACAGGAAGCATGGATCAAAGCATCAGGTGGAGTTAAGTAGAGAAGCAGCTAACGACCTCACCAGATCACCTGAGGGAGGAAACTCAGAAGCTGCAGTACCACTTTCCTCCACAAACGGAAGCTCCCAGAGAGAATCAGCCGAAGTACCACTTGTGACCACAGGAGTGAACTCTGCCACAGAATTCACAACAGTACCCCCCCTTGATGAGGGGTCACCGAACCCTCACCAGAGCCCCCAGGCCGACCAGGATGAGCCACATGAAAGGCACGAACAAGATCGGGAGCATGGACATCAGAGGCAAAAACCCAGGAATTATCTTCCTGAGCATAACCCTTCCATTTAACCAGATACTGGAGTTTCCGTCTTGAAACACGAGAATCCAAAATCTTCTCCACAATATACTCCAATTCCCCCTCCACCAAAACCGGGGCAGGAGGCTCAACAGATGGGACCATAGGTGCCACGTATCTCCGCAACAATGACCTATGGAATACGTTATGCACAGAAAAAGAAACTGGAAGGGTCAGACGAAAAGACACAGGATTAAGAACCTCAGAAATCCTATACGGACCAATAAAACGAGGTTTAAACTTAGGAGAGGAAACCTTCATAGGAATATGACGAGAAGATAACCAAACCAGATCCCCAACACGAAGTCGGGGACCCACACGGCATCTGCGATTAGCGAAAAGTTGAGCCTTCTCCTGGGACAAGGTCAAATTGTCCACTACCTGAGTCCAAATCTGCTGCAACCTGTCCACCACAGTATCCACACCAGGACAGTCCGAAGACTCAACCTGTCCTGAAGAGAAACGAGGATGGAACCCAGAATTGCAGAAAAATGGCGAAACCAAGGTAGCCGAGCTGGCCCGATTATTAAGGGCGAACTCAGCCAAAGGCAAAAAGGACACCCAGTCATCCTGATCAGCAGAAACAAAGCATCTCAGATATGTTTCCAAGGTCTGATTGGTTCGCTCGGTCTGGCCATTAGTCTGAGGATGGAAAGCCGAGGAAAAAGACAAGTCAATGCCCATCCTACCACAAAAGGCTCACCAAAACCTCGAAACAAACTGGGAACCTCTGTCAGAAACAATATTCTCTGGAATGCCATGCAAACGAACCACATGCTGGAAGAACAAAGGCACCAAATCAGAGGAGGAAGGCAATTTAGACAAGGGTACCAGATGGACCATCTTAGAAAAGCGATCACAGACCACCCAAATGACTGACATCTTTTGAGAAACGGGAAGGTCAGAAATAAAATCCATAGAGATATGTGTCCAAGGCCTCTTCGGGACCGGCAAGGGCAAAAGCAACCCACTGGCACGAAAACAGCAGGGCTTAGCCCGAGCACAAATCCCACAGGACTGCACAAAAGTACGCACATCCCGCGACAGAGAGGGCCACCAAAAGGATCTAGCCACTAACTCTCTGGTACCAAAGATTCCAGGATGACCAGCCAACACCGAACAATGAAGTTCAGAGATAACTCTAATCACAAAGTCAAAACGGGCAAAAAACAACGACCAACGAGCTTGTCTAGGATTCAAGCGCTTGGCAGACTTGAGATAAGTCAAGTTCTTATGATCAGTCAATACCACCACGCGATGCTTAGCTCCTTCAAGCCAATGACGCCACTCCTCGAATGCCCACTTCATGGCCAGCAACTCTCGGTTGCCCACATCATAATTTTGCTCAGCAGGTGAAAACTTCCTGGAAAAGAAAGTGCATGGTTTCATCACTGAGCAACCAGAACCTCTCTGTGACAAAACAGCACCTGCTCCAATCTCAGAAGCATCAACCTCGACCTGGAACGGAAGAGAAACATCTGGTTGACACAACACAGGGGCAGAAGAAAAACGACGCTTCAACTCTTGAAAAGCTTCCACAGCAGCAGAAGACCAATTGACCAAGTCAGCACCCTTCTTGGTCAAATCGGTCAATGGTTTGGCAACACTAGAAAAATTGCAGATGAAGCGACGATAAAAATTAGCAAAGCCCAGGAACTTTTGCAGACTTTTCAGAGATGTCGGCTGAATCCAATCAAGGATGGCTTGGACCTTAACCGGATCCATCTCGATAGTAGAAGGGGAAAAGATGAACCCCAAAAATGAAACCTTCTGCACACCAAAGAGACACTTTGATCCCTTCACAAACAAAGAATTAGCACGCAGGACCTGAAAAACCGTTCTGACCTGCTTCACATGAGACTCCCAATCATCCGAGAAGATCAAAATGTCATCCAAGTACACAATCAGGAATTTATCCAGGTACTCACGGAAGATGTCATGCATAAAGGATTGAAACACTGATGGAGCATTGGCAAGTCCGAACGGCATCACTAGATACTCAAAATGACCCTCGGGCGTATTAAATGCAGTTTTCCATTCATCGCCTTGCCTGATTCTCACCAGATTATACGCACCACGAAGATCTATCTTAGTGAACCAACTAGCCCCCTTAATCCGAGCAAACAAATCAGATAACAATGGCAAGGGGTACTGAAATTTAACAGTGATCTTATTAAGAAGGCGGTAATCTATACACGGTCTCAGCGAACCATCCTTCTTGGCTACAAAAAAGAACCCTGCTCTTAATGGCGACGACGACGGGCGAATATGCCCCTTCTTCAGGGATTCCTTCACATAACTGCGCATAGCGGTGTGCTCAGGCACGGATAAATTAAACAGTCGACCTTTTGGGAATTTACTACCAGGAATCAAATTGATAGCACAATCACAATCCCTATGCGGAGGCAGGGCATCGGACTTGGGCTCATCAAATACATCCCGGTAATCAGACAAGAACTCTGGAACTTCAGAAGGGGTGGATGACGAAATTGACAGAAATGGAACATCACCATGTACCCCCTGACAACCCCAGCTGGACACCATCATGGAATTCCAATCCAATACTGGATTATGGGCTTGTAGCCATGGCAACCCCAACACGACCACATCATGCAGATTATGCAACACCAGAAAGCGAATAACCTCCTGATGTGCAGGAGCCATGCACATGGTCAGCTGGGTCCAGTATTGAGGCTTATTCTTGGCCAAAGGTGTAGCATCAATTCCTCTCAATGGAATAGGACACTGCAAGGGCTCCAATAAAAACCCACAACGTTTAGCATAATCCAAGTCCATCAAATTCAGGGCAGCGCCTGAATCCACAAACGCCATTACAGAATACGACGACAAGGAGCATATCAAGGTAACGGACAGAAGAAATTTAGACTGTACAGTACCAATGGTGGCAGACCTAGCGAACCGCTTAGTGCGCTTAGGACAATCAGAGATAGCATGAGTGGAATCACCACAGTAGAAACACAGACCATTCAGACGTCTGTGTTCTTGCCGTTCAACTCTGGTCATAGTCCTATCGCACTGCATAGGCTCAGGTTTAATCTCAGGTAATACCGCCAAATGGTGCACAGATTTACGCTCACGCAAGCGTCGACCGATCTGAATGGCCAAAGACATAGACTCATTCAAACCAGCGGGCATAGGAAATCCCACCATGACATCCTTAATGGCTTCAGATAGACCCTTTCTGAAAATGGCTGCAAGCGCAGATTCATTCCATTGAGTGAGCACGGACCATTTTCTAAATTTCTGGCAATATAGCTCTATCTCATCCTGAGCCTGACAAAGAGCCAGCAAATTTTTTTCTGCCTGATCCACTGAATTAGGCTCATCGTACAGCAACCCAAGCGCCAGGAAAAACGCATCGATATCACTCAATGCAGGATCTCCTGACGCAAGAGAAAATGCCCAGTCCTGAGGGTCGCCACGCAAAAAAGAAATGACGATCCTAACCTGTTGCGCTGGGTCACCAGAGGAGCGAGGTTTCAAAGCCAGAAACAGTTTACAATTATTCTTGAAACTCAGAAATTTAGTTCTATCTCCAAAAAACAAATCTGGAATAGGAATTCTCGGTTCTAACAAAGAATTCTGAACCACAAAATTTTGAATATCTTGAACTCTTGCCGTGAGCTGATCTACACATGAAGACAGACCTTTAATGTCCATTGTAACACCTGTGTCCTGAACCACCCAAATGTCTAGGGGAAAAAAAAGACAAATCACAGTGCAAAGGAAACAAAATGGTCTCAGAACTTCTTTTTTCCCTCTATTGAGAATCATTAGTACTTGGGCTTCCTGTACTGTTGTGATAGACAATTCAGTAACACAATGTACATAGCAATCAGAGCACATACAGTGATCTGACAATAACCCAAAAATAATAGAACGAGCTCTGAGACGTGGAAACTCTGTAAACCGCAATTCCTGATCCTCTCCAAACACAACTAGAGACAGCTGTGGATTGCGCCTAACGCTCCCTATGCAACTCGGCACAGCCTGAGAAACTAACTAGCCTGAAGATAGAAAAATAAGCCTACCTTGCCTCAGAGAAATACCCCAAAGGAAAAGGCAGCCCCCCACATATAATGACTGTGAGTAAGATGAAAAGACAAACGTAGGGATGAAATAGATTCAGCAAAGTGAGGCCCGATATTCTAGACAGAACGAGGATAGGAAAGATAACTTTGCGGTCTACACAAAACCCTAAAGAAAACCACGCAAAGGGGGCAAAAAGACCCTCCATACCGAACTAACGGCACGGAGGTACACCCTTTGCGTCCCAGAGCTTCCAGCAAAACAAATAGACAAGCTGGACAGAAAAAATAGCAACAAATAGCAAAGAAGCACTTAGCTATGCAGAGCAGCAGGCCACAGGAATGATCCAGAGAAACACAAGTCCAACACTGGAACATTGACAGGAAGCATGGATCAAAGCATCAGGTGGAGTTAAGTAGAGAAGCAGCTAACGACCTCACCAGATCACCCGAGGGAGGAAACTCAGAAGCTGCAGTACCACTTTCCTCCACAAACGGAAGCTCCCAGAGAGAATCAGCCGAAGTACCACTTGTGACCACAGGAGTGAACTCTGCCACAGAATTCACAACAGGGTGCTTATCAGTGCAGAGAGGGTGAGGGTGAGGGTTGGACCAGGGTGCACAAGGGCAGTTAGTCCAGCAGTGTTAAAACAGTTTATCTCCTACTGATAATATGTTATTGTATTAAAATAACAACAAACAACCTAGCAAGTGTCACAACCTAGCAAGCTCCTTCCTCGTAATGTCCCTAGATTACGTAGCAAATATCTGCTGTAAATTCTCTTTAAATCCCCCCTCCACACACACACACAAACACACACACATCACCTCTCCTTGAAGGTTCTTGGAAGTAAATGACTGATCATGTGACTAATCAAATGCCTGTAACATCATGTAAGATTATTCTTATATATGACCCACATATTGGAGCTGGCTAGACACTCGCACCACATGAGGCCAGGCATTGACGTACAGCAGGAGGAACCCATGGCCACTGCACCAGCATAAGGACTTATCATTGCTCTGAGGATTTTATCTAGGAACAGCAGTCAGGGTACCATTGACTATACCGTGGAGCTTTGTGTGACCCTCCAAGGATATGTCTCTCAGACCATCACTGAGCCACAATCAAACCCATCAGGCTGGATGATGTTGCAAGCAGTATAACATTCACTATGTTCTCTCCAGACTCTCACTTCTGTCACACATGCTCAGTGTAAACTGACTTTCAACGTTGAAGAGAACAGGCCACCAATGGCTACCCTACAAATGTCAATACAGTGGCAAGGTGCTGGGCTGTTAGTACAGTATGTTGTGTCCTTATGACAACATTATGGAGCTTGTTTCTGACAGTTTGATTGAAAACATACAGGACTAGCAAGCTAGCAGTTATTTTTCAGGGTATGTCAGTAAACGATGCGGGTTGGTTGCTGTGTACATCCGCTGCGTACATCTGCAGTGTCCAACCTGCAGCGGCCAGATGTTACAGCATAGTGGATGGCATTTCAAGAAATTCCATGTCCACTTTGAGTGCACCGAGAAGTACATGAGGCACGTCATTACATACCGCAGCATGTCAATTCATCTTGCGGAGACACGAGTTTCTGCAAGCTAAATTTCACCTATAGAATGTATTGGGCGTGATGATTCCGCACGGTTCAATGAACACATGCGTAATCACATGCGTTCAAAATCC
Source organism: Ranitomeya imitator (assembly GCF_032444005.1). Taxonomy (NCBI): domain Eukaryota; kingdom Metazoa; phylum Chordata; class Amphibia; order Anura; family Dendrobatidae; genus Ranitomeya; species Ranitomeya imitator. Next base: position 101,678,604 of record NC_091290.1, read on the forward strand.
AGCAGCGCTTTGGACGCAGTGGACATGTGCTGCATCCAAAGCACTGCTGATTACTGACCGTGGGCACATACCCAAAGGGCTTGGGCAGCACTACACTTATTTTGTCTTTTATAAAAGCAGATGCTAGTTCTGCTGCTTGGATAATGCAAGGTTGAAACTCGGAATTGTGTTAAATAATACAAATTTTTATTTAACAAAATCATACATTCAACTGTATGACTGCCTTCTACTCAAAGTGTGCATGTCCCAATCTACATTTTTTTTGCACACTCGTTTTTTTTTAATCAAATATGACAACCATACTTCTGTTGCTGAAAATCCTAATACGTTGGCAGGAAAAACGCTATTTAAAATACACACGTTTTTCACATGCGTTATTACTTTTTCCCCCACTTATTAGTATGGGTCAAATACACTGCAAAAACGATGCAAGAATTTAAATACTGCTGTTTTAAATCTGCAAAGAAAAATAAGCATGTGCAAGTGGTGCTGTCTCCTGGGATCTTGCACTTGCACTTTACTATAGGTAAGCTTCTCTAGGTGCGATCTATCTGCATATGCACTTTGTTGTTATATTTAGCTAGTGTACTTATGGGACTCATATGATTTTTGAGTTAGGCCTTATGTATATACACTTTGCTGGTATACTGCTTTTTTGGCTAACTTATGAACATATAGGCACTATATGAGTGGTGAGGTAGGCCATTAGGCATATAAAATTACTATATTATATACACTTTTTCCCTCCTTAAACTCTGGTTTGTGTATTACCACTTATTTCTTGCCCATCTGTGGAAATATATACTTAACCAAAAAGTATATGAATTAACATATGTGGAACTATATACTTAACAAAAAAGTGTGAAACAACTGAAAATATGTCTTATGTTCTAGGTTCTTCAAAGTAGCCACCTTTTGGTTTGATGACTGCTTTGCACACTCTTGGCATTCTCTAGATGAGCATCAAGAGGTAGTCACCGGGAATGGTCTCCCAACAATCTTGAAGGAGTTCCCAGAGATGCTTAGCACTTGTTGGCCCTTTTGCCTTCACTCTGCGGTCCAGCTCACCCCAAACCATCTCGATTGGGTTCACGTCTGGTGACTGTGGAGGCCAGGTCATCTGGCGTAGCACCTCATCACTCTCCTTCTTGGTCAAATAGCCCTTACACAGCCTGGAGGTGTGTTTGGGGCCACTGTCCTGTTGAAAAATAAATGATGGCCCAACTAAACGCAAATCGGATGGAATAGCATGCCGCTGCAAGATGCTGTGGTAGTGATGCTGGTTCAGTATGCCTTCAATTTTGAATAAATCCCCAACAGTGTCACCAGCAAAGCACCCCCACACCATCACACCTCCTCCTCCATGCTTCACGGTGGGAACCAGGCATGTAGAGTCCATCCGTTCACCTTTTCTGCGTCGCACAAAGACACGGTGGTTGGAACCAAAGATCTCACATTTAGACTTATCAGACCAAAGCACAGATTTCCACTGGTCTAATGTCCATTCCTTGTGTTCTTTAGCCCAAACAAGTCTCTTCTGCTTGTTTCCTGTCCTTAGTAGTGGTTTCCTAGCAGCTGTTTTACCATGAAGGCCGGCTGTGCAGTACCCCCCCTCCTAAGACTCCCCCCTCCGAGGCTGGCTAAGAATCTTCTCAGAATCCGTGGAGCATTAACGTTCTCCCTAGGCTCCCAAGACCTCTCCTCAGGACCAAACCCCTTCCAATCAATAAGATAGAAGACCCTTCCTTTAACCTTCTTCATGGCTAGAATATCTTTTACTTCAAAATCATTGTCAATGCTAAAGGGTAGAGGGGAGTCAAGTGGTGCAGGAGAAAATCGATTAAGGATGAGAGGTTTCAAGAGCGAGACATGGAAGACGTTAGGGACCCGGAGTGAAGCCGGCAACCTCAATTTATAGGCCACGTTGTTAATACGTCCCAAAATCTCGAAGGGACCGATGTATCGGGGACCCAATTTGTAGGAAGGGGTTTTCAAGCGAATGTGTTTGGTCGAAAGCCAGACCTTGTCACCAGGATGGTACGGTGGAAGATCCCTCCTCCTCTTGTCGGCGTGTCTCTTCATCTGGGCTGCAGTCCAAACGAGAGCCTCCTTGGTCTCTCTCCAAATTTGGGAAAATTCAGAAGAAAAAGCGTCCGCTGCAGGTACTCCAGAAGGGGAAGACATAGGAAGAGGTATTCCCGGGTTCAGACCAGAAACCACAAAGAATGGAGATTTAGAAGTTGCCTCACTAGGATGATTATTATGGGCAAACACAGCCCAAGGAAGAAGAGTTACCCAGTCATCATGATGAGCATTGGTAAAGTTGCAGAGGTAGGAAGTCAAGATTTGATTTATCTGTTCCACTTGCCCGTTGGTCTGAGGATGATAGGTGGAGGAGAAATCCAGCGAAATGCCTAAGAGCTTACAGAGTGCTCTCCAGAACTTGAAGGTAAATTGGACCCCTCGATCCGACACAATTTGCTGAGGAAGTCCATGTAATCTGAAGATCTGATGGATGAAAATTCTTGCCAATTCTGGAGCCGAGGGTAATCCAGGCAATGGAACGAAATGGGCCATTTTGGAGAACCGATCCACCACCACCAGGATGGTTGTGCATCCAGAGGAACGGGGCAGATCCGTAACGAAATCCATGGCTATTTGTTGCCAAGGGGCTTCGGGAACGGGTAACGGATGCAGGAGACCAGAAGGTAGCTCTCTAGGTACTTTGTTTTTAGCACAGGTCGTGCAGGAGGCCACAAAATCCGAAGTATCTTGTCGGAGAGACGGCCACCAATAGTACCGGCAGAGAAGAGCGAGAGTCTTCTTGGTACCGACATGTCCAGCAACTTTGGAAGAATGTCCCCAATGCAATACCTCTGTTCTCTTGTCACACGGGACAAAAGTTCTGCCAGGGGGAACAGAGAGGAGATTTGAGGGAGCTACCATGATGATTTTGGCAGGATCAATAATATGTGAAGGACCCTCTTCCGTCTCGGGAGATTGCAAGGGTCGGGAAAGTGCATCCGCTTTAGAATTCTTATCTCCAGGTCGAAAATGAAGCTTAAAATCAAAACGAGAAAAGAACAAAGACCATCTGGCCTGCCTGGAATTAAGTCTTTGGGCGGATTGAAGGTAAGCCAAGTTTTTGTGGTCTGTGAAAATTATAAAGGGATGAATGGACCCTTCCAAGAGATAACGCCACTCGTGTAGAGCCATCTTTATAGCCAGTAATTCTCGATCTCCAATTGAATAATTGCATTCCGCAGGTGAAAATGACTTCGAGAAGAACCCACAAGGAACCAGACGACCGGAGAGATATCTTTGGGAGAGAGTTGCCCCAGCACCCGAAGAGGAGGCATCCACCTCAAGGACGAAGGGTCTGCTGGCCACAGGCCAATGAAGAACAGGAGCAGATGTGAAGGCCCTTTTTAAGGGGAGAAAGGCGTCTTCTGCCTCCGGAGGCCAAACGTTGTGACCCGCTCCTCTCCGGGTAAGAGCGACGAGAGGCTTGGTCACAGAAGAGAAATGCGGAACGAATTGTCTATAGTAGTTAGCGAAGCCCAGAAATCGTTGGATGGCCTTAAATCCAATAGGACGAGGCCACTTAACTACAGCAGATAATTTCTCAGGGTCCATCTCCAACCCCCTGTCAGAAATAATATATCCGAAGAAAGGCAAAGAAGTCTGTTCAAACAAACACTTCTCGATCTTTGCGTAGAGGCGATTCTCCCGAAGGCGCTGTAGAACCAGACGAACACTTCTTCTGTGAGAGGACAAGTCGGGTGAAAAAATAAGGATGTCATCAAGATACACCCCCACACAAGAATACAGTAGATCACGGAAGATCTCATTCACAGATTCCTGGAAGACCGCTGGAGCGTTACAGAGACCAAAGGGCATGACCAGGTATTCATAATGACCATCCCGGGTGTTAAAGGCAGTCTTCCACTCGTCTCCAGCGCGAATTCGGATCAAATTATAGGCTCCGCATAAATCTAGTTTGGAAAAAATTCGGGCTCCTCTCAGTCGGTCGAAGAGTTCAGGAATCAGCTGTAGAGGATACCTATTCTTGACCGTGATGGCATTCAGACCTCGGTAGTCTATACAAGGCCGAAGGGATCCATCATTCTTCCGGACGAATAAAAAACCGGCTCCAGCTCCAGTTTTGGGCACCGGTGCTCAGGAAGGATACAATGGAACTAGAGAGAGTACAAAGGAGGGCAACAAAATTAATAAAGGGGATGGGAGAACTACAATACCCAGATAGATTAGCGAAATTAGGATAATTTAGTCTAGAAAAAAGACGACTGAGGGGCGATCTAATAACCATGTATAAGTATATAAGGGGACAATACAAATATCTCGCTGAGGATCTGTTTATACCAAGGAAGGTGACGGGCACAAGGGGGCATTCTTTGCGTATGGAGGAGAGAAGGTTTTTCCACCAACATAGAAGAGGATTCTTTACTGTTAGGGCAGTGAGAATCTGGAATTGCTTGCCTGAGGAGGTGGTGATGGCGAACTCAGTCGAGGGGTTCAAGAGAGGCCTGGATGTCTTCCTGGAGCAGAACAATATTGTATCATACAATTATTAAGTTCTGTAGAAGGACGTAGATCTGGGGATTTATTATGATGGAATATAGGCTGAACTGGATGGACAAATGTCTTTTTTCGGCCTTACTAACTATGTTACTATGTTACTATGTTAGCTGGAGAAGAGGACTTCCAGATGAAACCCTTGGCTAAATTCTCTCGGATGTATTCTGACATGGCTAAGGTCTCTGCCGGAGATAATGGATAGGTTCTTCCCTTGGGAAGAGTAAATCCAGGAATTAGCTTGATAGGGCAGTCATAGGCTCGGTGTGGAGTAAGGGACTCCGCCTCCTTTTTATCAAAGACATCGGCAAACGAGTGATAGGCTGAAGGAAGACTTGGAAGATTGACGGGTGCTTGGGGAAGACTTGGACGGGAGACGGACAGCAGACAACGTTCATGACAACCATGACCCCAGCGGAGTATCTCTCCAGAGCGCCAATCAAGAACTGGCTCGTGTGACCTGAGCCAGGGTAGACCCAAGAGCAGAGCGTGAGATAGATTAGGCAGAACATAAAATGCAATCTTCTCCCGGTGTAGAGCTCCAATCTGCATGTCCAACTCGAGAGTAACCATCTTGATGGAAACAGGTAAGGGTTTGCCGTCAACTGCAGAAATTAAACGCGGAGTCTCAAGAGTAACAACTGGTATCCGAAACTTGTTCACCTCTTCCTGTCGAATGAAATTACCAGCCGCACCCGAGTCCACATACGCCTCCACAGACCTACGCTCAAGACCTACAAAAATCAAAGCTGAAATAGTTAAGGGTAGAGAGGGATTAGAGTCACCTAGGAAGGCCTCTCTTACCTGGCCTAGGTGGAGGAGTTTCCCGGCCTCTCTGGACAGGAACGCAGGAAATGATTTACCCCTCCGCAATAAAGACACAAGCCCTGTGCCAACCTCTCCCTGCGACGCTGCTCCGACAACCTAACTCGATCCACCTGCATAGGTTCTGGAGCGGAAGAAGCAGAGGACTTGACCGGGGGAAAACCAGGCACCCAATTAGTCCTAAAGGATCTCCTCTCCCTGACTAATTCCCGAGAGCGCTCCTGGAAACGAAAATCAATACGTGTGGCCAGGGATATAAGGTCCTCCAAGATAGTAGGGGTATCCCGACCTGCGAGCTCATCCTTAATCTTGGACGAGAGCCCTCTCCAAAAAGCCCCTACCAATGCCTCGTTATTCCACCCGAGCTCAGAGGAAAGTGTCCGGAAGCGGATGGCGTATTGTCCAACAGTAAGGTTACCCTGTTGAAGATTAAAGAGGGATTCGGTGGTAGATGCCACCCGACCTGGCTCATCAAAGACCTTACGAAATGTGTCCAGAAAAATCTGTATACTGGCAACTACCGGGTCATCCCGCTCCCACAAAGGGTTAACCCAGGACAGAGCTTCTCCCTCGAGATGAGACACAATAAAAGCCACCTTAGCACGATCTGAGGGATATTGCTGGGGTAGGAGCTCGAAGTGTAGACGGCATTGGTTCAAAAAAAACCGACACAATTTGGGGTCACCGCTGTATCGAGGGGGCTTTCCCAATCGAGAAGGAGGAAGGGGTACTGGATCACGATGAGAGACAGAAGCAGCGGCCGCAGACTGAAGAGAGTGAAGGCGGTCGTCGACCGATGCCATGTAAGTAAGAATATGGGACTGGGTATCTCGCTGCTGTGTGAGCTCCTGCTGGAGTCCCACCAGCAGAGGGGCGTTACCCGAATCCGAAGTCTGTAGGGCGGTTAAGCGAGAGTCCATAGACTTCATCACAGACATAATACGGGTCTGATTCTCCCGTAAGAACAACAACTCTTTCTGGGTTGCTGCTGAGGCACCAGCGGGGTCCATGGCCTGATTGTACTGTGACGTCTGAGAATGACGAAAGAGAGTGGACCCTCTGGGTCACGGCACTGACACACCCAGGGGCGAGCGAACCCGGGATGACAACCCCTATACAGGGATAGTTGGGAGCAGGCCCGAGGGGAACAATACCGCAACAGCCGGTACCAAGGGGGACGGCTCTGGAAGGGACAGGAGAGGGAGGACGGAAGCAGAGAGGGAAGATCCTGGGAATGTAAGGAAAAGGTAGCGGGAAGCAAGGAACAGACTACAGGAGACAGACTGGAAAACGGAGGGAAAACAGGAAGAGAATAAGCCTGTGACAACAGACCAGACTGGAGCAGAAGAGGATCTGAACCAGACAGGGCCCAAAGAACGTACAAACTGCACACAACAATCAGGCGCCTCCATTATGGAGGAGACGCCTGATATAGCCCAAAGAAGTACCTGATTGGAGAAGACAGGAGCAGGGAGGATCCAAAATGGTTAAGTGGAGGAAGGAGTGCGCACCCGCATCCTAGGGTGCATGTGCGAAGCAGGCACAGGACGGGAGGAGAGAGGAGCGCGCACACCACGCCGAAATCCCCGAGCAGCAGGAAGAGGAAGCGGGGAACCGGCGCGATGCTGAGAGCGGCGAGGAGAAATGGAGAGAGCGGGACTGACAGGAGAAGCGGCCGCAGCGTCAGAGGAGGCCGGTATGACAGTGTGTCCAAACTTTTGGTCTGTACTGTACACGCACACTATATACTATAATTTAGAAGTATACCGCACTCACAAGTGGAATATCATGCAACAAATGAACAATTTATTGTGTACATACATCATATAGCATCACTGTACAGAAACAAACATAAAGCGTTATGAATGACGTTTCGGACCCCCGGGTCCTTAATCATATATTGCTGCGGAAAGAAAAAGAAAACATGCCATATGCACAATCAAATTACAAAAATTATATAACAACACCATATTTACAGTATTAGGTACACAATCGGTAGAGGAACCCAGAATAATCCCCCCGAGGTCCAACACCTAAAGTAGAGAAGTGACACCAATATAGAGCCATGTCTGAATAGATCACCCAAAAAACCACACGTGTGAGGAGAGAGTACTGTAGGATTTTACCTTGGTAAAGTGATGTAAGGTATATAAGTACACCCAAAAGGGGCAAAGATCAACGTATTCAATCCGTTTGCTGTGGGGAATAGTTCAGGGGTTAGAGAGGGCTTGGTATATAGATAAAAACCAGATGGAGTAGTATGTTACCTAGGTAAGTGGTTGGCAGCGTTAATGTGGGTAATATGTCACATAGGATGCACCTATAAAATTGTGGGATAAAAGATGTTAGAATGGCTCTAGGGGTAGAGTGCCCTAATGTATGTATCATCCAGGGTATTTACCTTAAGTATCTGCAAGGAAAAGCAGCGCTCCCGCGCCCTGCTGTAGCTGTGCATGTCCCTGTGAATGTGCATCCCTTAAATACCATAAAGAACAACCGCCGCCGCCAGGAAGGTAACGCCCCCGGAAGTGACGTATCCTCGCCCATAACACACAGCGCTAAAGCGTCCTGGTAACTACGGACGCTCGCGCTGTGTATTGCCGGCTGGTGCGCAAGCGCAGTAAGTCCCGGAGACGTGGCTGCTGTGCAGGAGGCGCTGTGATATCTGGTACAGGTCCTGACGCAAGAGCGCATGCGTGGGGGTGCCCGGCGATATAACTACCTAGGAACCACATTTATATGGCTAGAGAATACAGTGGGGCAAAAAAGTATTTAGTCAGTCAGCAATAGTGCAAGTTCCACCACTTAAAAAGATGAGAGGCGTCTGTAATTTACATCATAGGTAGACCTCAACTATGGGAGACAAACTGAGAAAAAAAATCCAGAAAATCACATTGTCTGTTTTTTTTAACATTTTATTTGCATATTATGGTGGAAAATAAGTATTTGGTCAGAAACAAAATTTCATCTCAATACTTTGTAATATATCCTTTGTTGGCAATGACAGAGGTCAAACGTTTTCTGTAAGTCTTCACAAGGTTGCCACACACTGTTGTTGGTATGTTGGCCCATTCCTCCATGCAGATCTCCTCTAGAGCAGTGATGTTTTGGGCTTTTCGCTTGGCAACACGGACTTTCAACTCCCTCCAAAGGTTTTCTATAGGGTTGAGATCTGGAGACTGGCTAGGCCACTCCAGGACCTTGAAATGCTTCTTACGAAGCCACTCCTTCGTTGCCCTGGCGGTGTGCTTTGGATCATTGTCATGTTGAAAGACCCAGTTTCATCTTCAATGCCCTTGCTGATGGAAGGAGGTTTGCACTCAAAATCTCACGATACATGGCCCCATTCATTCTTTCATGTACCCGGATCAGTCGTCCTGGCCCCTTTGCAGAGAAACAGCCCCAAAGCATGATGTTTCCACCACCATGCTTTACAGTAGGTATGGTGTTTGATGGATGCCACTCAGTATTCTTTTTCCTCCAAACACGACAAGTTGTGTTTCTACCAAACAGTTCCAGTTTGGTTTCATCAGACCATAGGACATTCTCCCAAAACTCCTCTGGATCATCCAAATGCTCTCTAGCAAACTTCAGACGGGCCCGGACATGTACTGGCTTAAGCAGTGGGACACGTCTGGCACTGCAGGATCTGAGTCCATGGTGGCGTAGTGTGTTACTTATGGTAGGCCTTGTTACATTGGTCCCAGCTCTCTGCAGTTCATTCACTAGGTCCCCCCGCGTGGTTCTGGGATTTTTGCTCACCGTTCTTGTGATCATTCTGACCCCACGGGGTGGGATTTTGCGTGGAGCCCCAGATCGAGGGAGATTATCAGTGGTCTTGTATGTCGTCCATTTTCTAATTATTGCTCCCACTGTTGATTTCTTCACTCCAAGCTGGTTGGCTATTGCAGATTCAGTCTTCCCAGCCTGGTGCAGGGCTACAATTTTGTTTCTGGTGTCCTTTGACAGCTCTTTGGTCTTCAACATAGTGGAGTTTGGAGTCAGACTGTTTGAGGGTGTGCACAGGTGTCTTTTTATATTGATAACAAGTTTAAACAGGTGCCATTACTACAGGTAATGAGTGGAGGAAAGAGGAGACTCTTAAAGAAGAAGTTACAGGTCTGTGAGAGCCAGAAATCTTGATTGTTTGTTTCTGACCAAATACTTATTTTCCACCATAATATGCAAAAAAAATGATAAAAAAACAGACAATGTGATTTTCTGGATTTTTTTTTCTCAGTTTGTCTCCCATAGTTGAGGTCTACCTATGATGTAAGTTACAGACGCCTCTCATCATTTTAAGTGGTGGAACTTGCACTATTGCTGACTGACTAAATACTTCTTTGCCCCACTGTATATGTTGCAGCCCCTCTGTATGGTATGATTGCGGTATAAAGGAAGACTGGTCAGTGCAAATGTATCATAAGTTTAAATCCCTAGTACTCAAGTAGAAATACCTGGAATATAGAAGGAGAGCTAAATGTTTATATGTATAAGGAGAGTATAAAAACATGGGGGAAACGAAAAATAAAAATAATAGTAAACAATAAACAATAAATAATAAAAATAAAAAATAAAAAATAAAAATTAAATAAAAAATAAAAAATAAATGAAAAATAAATAATAAAAAAGAAAAATGGTCAGATCTGGCGTTGTGTTATATAATGAAAAAGGAAATATTATAAATAAAGCAAAAACTCATAAAAATAAAGGTAAAGGAATCCAAAATTGAAAAATAAAAAATGAATAAATAAAATAAAAAAATTAAAATAAAAAAATAAAAATAAAATATAAAAATCTAGATCCTAATAGGGCACGGACTCACCAACAGAGGATCAAAGTCAGCGTGTCTGTAAAAATGAAAAGAGGAGAAGGTTAGTAACCCTTAGAATAGACTAGAGATAGTTATACATGCCAATCTATTTCCCTATTAAGGCCCCTTGGTTCCAGAGTGTCTAAGGTATATATCCAATATGTTTCTCTGCGTTTTAAAAGTCTAATATGATCACCCCCTCTCCTAGGACGTGGTACTTGTTCCACAACCTGGAAGCGCAACTGCGCCACCATATGTTTGTATTTAGAAAAGTGATCGGGTAGTGGAAGCCAGTTTTTTCCGCATCGAATCGTAGACTTATGGCTTGCTATTCGATCACGCACATGTTGAGTGGTCTCACCCACGTAATGCAAGCCACAAGGGCACTTTATCACGTAAATCACAAAGTTTGAGTTACAAGTGAAGTATCCCTTAATGGGGTAGCTTTTGCCCATTCTTGGGTGAGTGATGTTCTCTGCCTTTGTCACCCTTTGTACCCTTCGTACACACATATCATCCTTGTATGCCAAAGGTATATTCAATTATTAAAAAGCACTGGTCTCTTCTCTCGAGAGCATATCCCAAAATCGAATCCTTCAATGTACCAGCACTTATCTGCACCCGGAGATCCACCAACATCAGGGACTCAGTGGTTCGGGCTGACGTGGGTAGCACACGCCCCGATACTACACAGAGATTCCTTGGTAATAGACGTTTTGGCACCTTCCCGTGCTTGAATTGTGCTGCATGCTCGAATGTGACAAAGGCAACAAGAACGGGCAAATGCTACCCCATTAAGTGATACTTCACTTGTAACTCAAACTTTGTGATTTACGTGATAAAGTGCCCTTGTGGCTTGCTTCACGTGGGTGAGACCACTCAACATGTGCGTGATCGAATAGCAAGCCATAAGTCTACGATTCGATGCGGAAAAAACTGGCTTCCACTACCCGATCACTTTTCTAAATACAAACATACGGTGGCGCAGTTGCGCTTCCAGGTTGTGGAACAAGTACCACGTCCTAGGAGAGGGGGTGATCATATTAGACTTTTAAAACGCAGAGAAACATATTGGATATATACCTTAGACACTCTGGAACCAAGGGGCCTTAATAGGGAAATAGATTGGCATGTATAACTATCTCTAGTCTATTCTAAGGGTTACTAACCTTCTCCTCTTTTCATTTTTACAGACACGCTGACTTTGATCCTCTGTTGGTGAGTCCGTGCCCTATTAGGATCTAGATTTTTATATTTTATTTTTATTTTTTTATTTTAATTTTTTTATTTTATTTATTCATTTTTTATTTTTCAATTTTGGATTCCTTTACCTTTATTTTTATGAGTTTTTGCTTTATTTATAATATTTCCTTTTTCATTATATAACGCAACGCCAGATCTGACCATTTTTCTTTTTTATTATTTATTTTTTATTTATTTTTTTTATTTTTTTTTTATTTTTTAATTTTTATTTAATTTTTATTTTTTATTTTTATTTTTTTATTTTTTATTTTCATTATTTATTGTTTATTGTTTACTATTATTTTTATTTTTATTTTTCGTTTCCCCCATGTTTTTATACTCTCCTTATACATATAAACATTTAGCTCTCCTTCTATATTCCAGGTATTTCTACTTGAGTACTAGGGATTTAAACTTATGATACATTTGCACTGACCAGTCTTCCTTTATACCGCAATCATACCATACAGAGGGGCTGCAACATATATTCTCTAGCCATATATATGTGGTTCCTAGGTAGTTATATCGCCGGGCACCCCCACGCATGCGCTCTTGCGTCAGGACCTGTACCAGATATCACAGCGCCTCCTGCACAGCAGCCACGTCTCCGGGGCTTACTGCGCTTGCGCACCGGCCGGCAATACACAACGCGAGCGTCCGTAGTTACCAGGACGCTTTAGCGCTGTGTGTCATGGGCGAGGATACGTCACTTCCGGGGGCGTTACCTTCCTGGCGGCGGCGGTTGTTCTTTATGGTATTTAAGGGATGCACATTCACAGGGACATGCACAGCTACAGCAGGGCGCGGGAGCGCTGCTTTTCCTTGCAGATACTTAAGGTAAATACCCTGGATGATACATACATTAGGGCACTCTACCCCTAGAGCCATTCTAACATCTTTTATCCCACAATTTTATAGGTGCATCCTATGTGACATATTACCCACATTAACGCTGCCAACCACTTACCTAGGTAACATACTACTCCATCTGGTTTTTATCTATATACCAAGCCCTCTCTAACCCCTGTACTATTCCCCACAGCAAACGGATTGAATACGTTGATCTTTGCCCCTTTTGGGTGTACTTATATACCTTACATCACTTTACCAAGGTAAAATCCTACAGTACTCTTTCCTCACACATGTGTGGTTTTTTAGGTGATCTATTCAGACATGGCTCTATATTGGTGTCACTTCTCTACTTTAGGTGTTGGACCTCGGGGGGATTATTCTGGGTTCCTCTACCGATTGTGTACCTAATACTGTAAATATGGTGTTGTTATATAATTTTTGTAATTTGATTGTGCATATGGCATGTTTTCTTTTTCTTTTTATTTCCGCAGCAATATATGATTAAGGACCCGGGGGTCCGAAATGTCATTCATAACGCTTTATGTTTGTTTCTGTACAGTGATGCTATATGATGTATGTACACAATAAATTGTTCATTTGTTGCATGATATTCCACTTGTAAGTGCGGTATACTTCTAAATTATTAGTATTTGGGACATCTGTCCACTATACCAGCACCACCATCTATGTTCTTAAAAGAGTGCAGACCAATTATATTTAAATTCACTATATACTATAGACAGAGCTCCTGTGTCAACTGTGATCACTCTATTACCTGTACACTGACACTATATACACAGTTCCTGTGTATAATGTCTTTGGTGATCACTGTATTACCTGTACACTGACACTATACACAGAGCTTCTGTGTATAAGGTCATTGGTGATCACTGTATTACTGGTACACTGACACAATACAGAGCTCCTGTGTATAATATCATTGGTGACCACTGTATTACCTGAAACCTGACACTATACACAGAACTTCTGTGTATAATGTCACCTGTGATCACTGTATTAACAGTACACTGTACACTATATACAGAGCTCCTCTGTATAATGTCACTGGTGATCACTATATTACCTTTACACTATACACTATATACAGAGTTCTTGTGTATAATGTCACTGGTGATCACTATATTACCTGTACACTATACACTATATACAGAGTTCCTGTGTATAATGTCACTGGTGGTCACTGTATTACCTGTACACTATACACTATATACAGAGCTTCTGTGAATAATGTCACTTGTGATTACTATATTACCTGTACACTAAATACTATATAATAAATAATAATAATAATTTTTATTTATATAGCGCCAACATATTCCGCAGCACTTTACAGTTAAGCGGGGACATGTACAAACAATAAATTCGGTACGAGTTAAGACACTTTAAACAGTGACATTAGGAGTGAGATCCCTGCTCACAAGCTTACAATCTACAAGGAAATGGGGGACACAATAGGTGAAAAGTGCTTGTTATTTCAGGTCTTGCAATTATAATAAATAGGGATTTTCATACAAAGCTGCATGTGTTTAAGTGCAATAGTCAAGTATCAAGTACAGTTATCATGTGTATGGAGGGTGTGGAGACAGATGAATAGTAGGGTGTTATGAACAGGTAATTCAGAACCACAATGGACCTTGAAGTTCAGAGCACACAAGGTGACCTGACATTTACCAAAAACATAGGACAAGTTCTGAGACATGGAAACTCTGCTGACCGCAATCCCTAATCCTAATACACCACACTAGAGGTAGCCGTGGATTGCGCCTAACGCTCCCTATGCAACTCGGCACAGCCTGAGAAACTAACTAGCCCTGAAGATAGAAAAATAAGCCTACCTTGCCTCGGAGAAATTCCCCAAAGGAAAAGGCAGCCCCCCACATATAATGACTGTGAGTAAAGATGAAATGCAAACACAGAGATGAAATAGATTTAGCAAAGTGAGGCCCGACTTACTGAATAGACCGAGGATAGGAAAGATAGCTTTGCGGTCAACACAAAAACCTACAAACAACCACGCAGAGGGGCAAAAAGACCCTCCGCACCGACTAACTGTACGGAGGTGCTCCCTCTGCGTCTCAGAGCTTCCAGCAAGCAAGAAAAAACCAATATAGCAAGCTGGACAGAAAAAATAGCAAACAAAAATAACACAAGCAGAACTTAGCTTATGCAGGATAGAGAGGCCACAGGAACGATCCAGGAGGAAGCAAGACCAATACTAGAACATTGACTGGAGGCCAGGATCAAAGCACCAGGTGGAGTTAAATAGAGCAGCACCTAACGACTTAACCTTATCACCTGAGGAAGGAAACTCAGAGGCCGCAGTACCACTCTCATCCACCAAAGGAAGCTTATAGACAGAACCAGCCGCAGTACCACTCACGACCACAGGAGGGAGCTTGGCCACAGAATTCACAACAGTACCCCCCCCTTGAGGAGGGGTCACCGAACCCTCACCAGAGCCCCCAGGCCGACCAGGATGAGCCACATGAAAGGCACGAACCAGATCGGCAGCATGGACATCAGAGGCAAAGACCCAGGAATTATCTTCCTGACCATAACCTTTCCACTTAACCAGATACTGGAGTTTCCGTCTCGAAACACGAGAATCCAAAATCTTCTCCACAATATACTCCAATTCCCCTTCAACCAAAACCGGAGCAGGAGGATCAATAGATGGAACCACAGGTGCCACGTATCTCCGCAACAATGACCTATGGAACACGTTATGGATGGAAAAAGAAGCCGGAAGAGTCAAACGAAAAGACACAGGATTAAGAACCTCAGAAATCCTATATGGACCAATGAAACGAGGCTTAAATTTAGGAGAGGAAACCTTCATAGGAATATAACGAGATGACAACCAAACCAAATCCCCAACACGAAGTCGGGGACCCACACAGCGCCTGCGGTTAGCGAAACGTTGAGCCTTCTCCTGGGACAAAGTCAAATTGTCCACTACATGAGTCCAAATCTGCTGCAACCTATCCACCACAGTATCCACACCAGGACAGTCCGAAGACTCAACCTGCCCTGAAGAGAAACGAGGGTGGAACCCAGAATTGCAGAAAAACGGCGAAACCAAAGTAGCCGAGCTGGCCCGATTATTAAGGGCGAACTCAGCCAAAGGCAAAAAGAACACTCAATCATCCTGATCAGCAGAAACAAAACATCTCAGATATGTTTCCAAGGTCTGATTGGTTCGTTCAGTCTGGCTATTTGTCTGAGGATGGAAAGCCGAGGAAAAAGACAAATCAATGCCCATCCTAGCACAAAAGGCTCGCCAAAACCTCGAAACAAACCTGGAACCTCTGTCAGAAATGATGTTCTCTGGAATGCCATGTAAACGAACCACATGCTGAAAAAACAATGGCACCAAATCAGAGGAGGAAGGCAATTTAGACAAGGGCACCAAATAGACCATCTTAGAGAAGCGATCACAAACCACCCAAATGACCGACATTCTTTGAGAGACGGGGAGATCCGAAATAAAATCCATAGAGATATGTGTCCAAGGCCTCTTCGGGACCGGCAAGGGCAAAAGCAACCCACTGGCACGAGAACAGCAGGGCTTAGCCCGAGCACAAGTCCCACAGGACTGCACAAAAGAACGCACATCCCGCGACAGAGACGGCCACCAAAAGGATCTAGCCACCAAATCTCTGGTACCAAAGATTCCAGGATGACCAGCCAATACCGAACAATGAACCTCAGAGATAACTTTATTCGTCCACCTATCAGGGACAAACAGTTTCTCCGCTGGGCAAAGGTCAGGTCTATTAGCCTGAAATTTTTGCAGCACCCGCCGCAAATCAGGGGAGATGGCAGACAAAATTACCCCCTCTTTGAGAATACCCGCCGGCTCAGACAAACCCGGAGAATCGGGCACAAAACTCCTAGACAGGGCATCCGCCTTCACATTTTTAGAGCCCGGAAGGTACGAAACCACAAAGTCAAAACGGGAGAAAAACAGCGACCAACGAGCCTGTCTAGGATTCAACCGTTTGGCAGACTCGAGATAAGTCAAGTTTTTGTGATCAGTCAAGACCACCACGCGATGCTTAGCTCCTTCAAGCCAATGACGCCACTCCTCGAATGCCCACTTCATGGCTAGCAACTCTCGATTGCCAACATCATAATTTCGCTCAGCAGGCGAAAATTTCCTGGAAAAGAAGGCGCATGGTTTCATCACCGAGCAATCAGAACTTCTCTGCGACAAAACAGCCCCTGCTCCAATTTCGGAAGCATCAACCAAGACCTGGAACGGAAGCGAAACATCTGGTTGGCACAACACAGGGGCAGAAGAAAAACGACGCTTCAACTCCTGAAAAGCTTCCACAGCAGCAGAAGACCAATTGACCACATCAGCACCCTTCTTGGTCAAATCAGTCAACGGTTTAGCAATGCTAGAAAAATTAGCATTCTGACCTGCTTCACATGAGACTCCCAATCATCCGAGAAGACCAAAATATCATCCAAGTATACAATCAGGAATTTATCCAGGTACTCTCGGAAGATGTCATGCATAAAGGACTGGAGCATTAGAAAGTCCGAATGGCATAACCAGGTACTCAAAGTCCTATCGCACTGCATAGGCTCAGGTTTATGCTCAGATAATACCGCCAAATGGTGCACAGATTTACGCTCGCGCAAGCGTCGACCGATCTGAATGGCCAAAGACATAGACTCATTCAGACCAGCAGGCATAGGAAATCCCACCATGACATCCTTAAGGGCTTCAGAGAGACCCTTTCTGAAAATAGCTGCCAGCGCACATTCATTCCATTGAGTGAGCACGGACCACTTTCTAAACTTCTGACAATAAATCTCTATCTCATCCTGACCCTGACACAGAGCCAGCAAATTATTCTCTGCCTGATCCACTGAATTAGGTTCGTCCTACAGCAATCCGAGCGCCAGAAAAAACGCATCAATATTACATAATGCAGGATCTCCTGGCACAAGGGAAAATGCCCAGTCTTAAGGGTCGCCACGTAATAAAGAAATAATGATTTTAACTTGTTGAACTGGGTCACCAGAGGAGCGGGGTTTCAAAGCCAGAAACAGTTTACAATTATTTTTAAAATTCAAAAACTTAGCTCTATCTCCAGAAAATAACTCAGGAATAGGAATTTTAGGTTCTAACATAGGATTCTGAACCACTAAATCTTGAATGTTCTGTACTCTTATAGTGAGATTATCCATCAAAGAGGACAGACCCTGAATATCCATGTCCACACCTGTGTTCTGAACCACCCTCATGTAAAGGGGAAAAGAAAGACAGAACACAGTGCAAAGAAAAAACAATGGTCTCAGAACTTCTCTTTCCCCTCTATTGAGAAGCATTAGTACTTTGGGCCTCCAGTACTGTTATGAACAGGTAATTCAGAACCACAATGGACCTTGAAGTTCAGAGCACACAAGGTGACCTGACATTTACCAAAAACATAGGACAAGCTCTGAGACGTGGAAACTCTGCTGACCACAATCCCTAATCCTAACACACCACACTAGAGGTAGCCGTGGATTGCGCCTAACGCTCCCTATGCAACTCGGCACAGCCTGAGAAACTAACTAGCCCTGAAGATAGAAAAATAAGCCTACCTTGCCTCAGAGAAATTCCCCAAAGGAAAAGGCAGCCCCCCACATATAATGACTGTGAGTAAAGATGAAATACAAACACAGAGATGAAATAGATTTAGCAAAGTGAGGCCCGACTTACTGAATAGACCGAGGATAGGAAAGATAGCTTTGCGGTCAACACAAAAACCTACAAACAACCACGCAGAGGGGCAAAAAGACCCTCCGCACCGACTAATGGTATGGAGGTGCTCCCTCTGCGTCTCAGAGCTTCCAGCAAGCAAGAAAAAACCAATATAGCAAGCTGGACAGAAAAAATAGCAAACTAAAATAACACAAGCAGAACTTAGCTTATGCAGGATAGAGAGGCCACAGGAACGATCCAGGAGGAAGCAAGACCAATACTAGAACATTGACTGGAGGCCAGGATCAAAGCACCAGGTGGAGTTAAATAGAGCAGCACCTAACGACTTAACCTTATCACCTGAGGAAGGAAACTCAGAAGCCGCAGTACCACTCTCATCCACCAAAGGAAGCTTATAGACAGAACCAGCCGCAGTACCACTCACGACCACAGGAGGGAGCTTGGCCACAGAATTCACAACAGTAGGGTGCAGATTCAGAGTAATATTTGGAAGGAGGGAACAGGGCAAAGTTAGTTTTCTGAGTAGTTGATGTAGTAGACTTGTTTGAAGAGATGGGTTTTCAAAGCGTGCTTGAATAGGTCGGGGCTAGGTATCAGTCTGATTGTCTGGGGAAGTGCATTCTAGAGAGCTGGTGCAGCACGAGAGAAGTCTTAGAGACGGAGGTGTGAGGTTCGGATTACAGGGGATGTTAGTCTTAGGTCATTTGTAGAATGGAGGGCACGTGTAACATAGTAACATAGTAACATAGTAAGGCCGAAAAAAGACATTTGTCCATCCAGTTCAGCCTATATTCCATCATAATAAATCCCCAGATCTACGTCCTTCTACAGAACCTAATAATTGTATGATACAATATTGTTCTGCTCCAGGAAGACATCCAGGCCTCTCTTGAACCCCTTGACTGAGTTCGCCATCACCACCTCCTCAGGCAAGCAATTCCAGATTCTCACTGCCCTAACAGTAAAGAATCCTCTTCTATGTTGGTGGAAAAACCTTCTCTCCTCCAGACGCAAAGAATGCCCCCTTGTGCCCGTCATCTTCCTTGGTATAAACAGATCCTCAGCGAGATATTTGTATTGTCCCCTTATATACTTATACATGGTTATTAGATCGCCCCTCAGTCGTCTTTTTTCTAGACTAAATAATCCTAATTTTGCTAATCTATCTGGGTATTGTAGATCTCCCATCCCCTTTATTAATTTTGTTAATTCCCACCATGGTTCCCACCGTGTAGGGCGATAGACAGATATGAGAGAGGAGCTATAAGGCGGTGCAGAACTGTGGAGAGCTTTCTGGGTGGGAGAGATGAGTTTATACTGGACCCTGTAGCGAATGGGTAGCCAGTGTAATGACTGGCACAAGATGGAGGAGCGGCTGGACAGGAATATGACTCTGGCTGCAGCATTCAAGATGGATTGGAGAAGAGAAAGTTTGGTAAGAGGGAGACCGATCAGAAGAGAGTTGCAGTAGTCCAGACGAGAATGAATAAGAGCGACAGTAAGAGTTTTAGCAGTTTCAAAGGTGAGAAAAGGTCGGATTCTGGAGATGTTTTTAAGATGCAGGTGACAAGATCGAGTGAGTGATCGGATATAGGGAGTAAAGGAAAGTTTGGTGTCGAATATGACCCCAAGACAGTGGGCATGCTGCTTGGGAGTTATGGTTGAACCCTCCAGGGTAATTTCGATGTTGGGTAGAGTGAGGTTAGTAGAAGGGAGAAAAACAAGAAGTTCAGTTTTGGAGAGATTTAGTTTCAGGTAGATGTAGGTCATGATGTTAGAGACAGCAGACAGACAATCCTTGGTATTTTGAATTAGGGCAGGAGTGATGTTGGGGGAAGAAGTGTATAATTGGGTGTCATCAGCATAGAGATGATACTGGAACTCAAATCTGCTGATTGTTTGTCCAATAGGGGCCGTGTAAAGAGAGAAGAGGAGGGGGCTGTTGTGAATTCCGCTCTTGGGCTCCCTCCGGTGGTTGTAAGTGGCACTTTTGTAAGTTCTGCTTTTGGGCTCCCTCTTGTGGTTTCAAGTGGTATGGCTGCTCCTTGGAGTTAGCTGTCATCAGCTGCCTCCACTTATCGTCTCTTCTGCTCTGCTATTTAGGCCTGGCTCTTTCCTTCAGCCAGTGCCACTTGTAAATGGTTCCTGGTTGGATTCACATCTCTTTGGATTTCCCTGTTATCCTGACCAGTTCAGCAAAGCTAAGTTTTTGCTTGCTCTTTTCTGTCCATAGATTGTGGACTTATCCGTTCTGTGCTTTCTTTGTTTGTCCAGCTTATCAGTATGAATTAATTCTGTCTTGCTGGAAGCTCTGGGAAGCAGATTTACCCTCCACACCTTTAGTCAGGTGTGGAGATTTTTGTAAACTCTGTGTGGATTTTTTGTAGTGTTTTATACTGGCCGCACAGTATTCCATCCTGTCCTATCTATTTAGCTAGACTGGCCTCCTGTGCTCATCCTGGTTTCATTCTGTGTATGTCTTTTCCCTCTCCACTCACAGTCATTATTTGTGGGGATCTAATCTATCCTTTGGGGATTTTCTCTGAGGCAAGATAGCTTTCCTGCTTCTATCTTTAGGGGTAGTTAGCTCTTAGGCTGTGACGAGATGCCTAGGGAGAGTTAGGAGCATTCCACGGCTATTTCTAGTGTTGTGTTGAGCTTAGGGACTGCGGTCAGTACAGTTACCACGTCCTTCAGAGCTCGTTCCATGTTGCTCCTAAACCACCAGATCATAACAGGGGGCCTAGGACTGAGCCTTGCGGGACCCCGATAGGGGACGAGGAGAAGAAGAGGAGCCGGCAAAAGATACAGTGAAGGAGCGGTCAGAGAGATAGGAGGAGAACCAGGAGAGGGCTGTGTCTTTGAGGCCTATAGAGCGGAGCATAGTGAGGAGGAGCTGGTGATCCACAGTGTCAAATGCGGCAGAGAGATCCAGAAGAATCAGCAGAGAGCAATGACCTTTGGATTTAGCTGTTATTAGATCATTAGAGACTTTAGTGAGGGCAGTTTCAGTGGAGTGTAAAGAGCGGAAACCAAATTGTAAGGGGTCAAGAAGAGAGTTATCCGAGAGATAGCAGATTAGATGGGAGTGGACCAAGCGTTCCAGGAGTTTAGAGATGAGGGAAAGGATTGAGGCAGGTCTGTAGTTAGCAGTGCAGTTCTGGTCCAGGGATGGCTTTTTAAGTAAAGGGGTTATGATGGCATGTTTAAATGAGGAGGGAAAGATACCTGAAGAAAGAGAGAGGTTAAATATTTTAGTCAGGTGAGTGGTGACCACTGGTGAGAGAGACTGCAGGATATGTGAAGGAATGGGGTCACTGTTGCAGGTTGTAGGCCGAGTAGAAGCGAGGAGCTTGGAAACTTCTTCTTCTGAAACAGGCTCAAAGATGTCTAGTGAGCTTGAGGTGTGGCAGGGAAGGGGATCCAGGCACTAAGGAGATTGTGCTGAGATATTCTGATGGATGTGGTTGATTTTTTTCTAAGAAATAAGTGGTCAGATCCTCACCACTGAGGTTGGTGATGGGGGCCTGTACTTTAGGTTTCAGGAGGGAGTTTAAGGTTTCAAAAAGTAGTTTTGGGTTGTTGGATAGTGAGGTGATGAGGGTGGTGAAGTAGGATTGTTTGGCCAGATAAAGGGCAGAGTTATAGGTTTTGAGCATGAACTTATAGTGGATGAAGTCTTCTGCTAAGAGAGATTTTCTCCACTGCCGCTCTGCACACCTTGAGCAATGCTGAAGAAAGCGTGTTTGCATAGTGTGCCAGGGCTGCCGTTGTCTGTGTCGGGTCTTTCTGCATGTAGAAGGTGCTGCTTCATCTAGGGCATTCTTCAGTGTATTATTGAAGTGTAACAATGCTAAGTCTGGACAGGAGAGGGAGGAGATGGGGGCTAGAGATGTGTGGAGATTGTCCACAAGCTGCTGGGTATTAATGGTACGTGTATTCCAATAAATGTGGTAAGTGGGGGTGTCCCGGGTAAGGAGACAATTCTTGACAGAGAAGGAAAGAAGGTTGTGGTCCGAGAGCGGGAGAGGGGAGTTAGTAAAGTTGTGCAGTGAGCCGGGACGGGAGAAAACCAGGTCCAGAGTATTCCCATCCTCATGCGTAGGAGAATTAGTAAACTGTGAGAGGCCGAATGAAGAAGTTAGAGAAAGAAGATGAGAGAAAGGGAGTAAGCCAGGTGGCAAAGTGGTCTAGAAACTGGTGGGAGGAGCCTGGAGGGCAAAAAACAACCGCCACTTTCAAGGAGAAGGGCTTATAGAGTCTGACGGCATGGACTTCAAAGAAAAGAAAAGTGAGTGAGGGAACCTAGGGGATGACCTGGAAAGCACATTGTGATGAAAGGAGCAAACCAACTCCTCCACCCTGTCTGTTCTCAGGTCTGGTGGTGTGTGAAAATTTCAGCCCACCAAACAAGAGTGCGGCAGCGGCGGTGGTGTCTGAATGCTGGATCCAGGTTTCTGTAATTGCCAGAAGGTTAAGGGAAATAGAGAGGAAAAGATTGTGAATATAAGTTCGTTTGTTACACACAGACCGTGCATTCCAGAGAGCACAGTGGAAAGCGATATGAGAAGGCATGCACTGAATGTTAATAAGATTAGCAGGGTTTCTATATGTAGCTGGGGGAGAGTAATGTATGCTGGTGGAGGGAGGTCCAGGGTTTGGGGAGATGTCAACTGCAACTAGTAGTAGGAGAAAAAACAGAAAGAGCAGGTGGTGGGATGATTTGTATGAATGTTTTGAGTGCTGCATGGCGGTAGTGGCTGGCTTGGAGTGGGTAAGAAATGTCAGTAGAGCCTCAGGCTATGAGCACACGTCAGGATTTCTGGCAGAAATTTTACTGAAAAAAACTGGACATTTCTGCCAGAAATCCGCATGCCTTTTTTCGCGTTTTTTTTCGCGGTTTTGATGCATTTTTTGTGCATTTTTCACAAATGCATAGAAGAGCGGGAAAAACTCAAAATTAATGAACATGCTGCTTTTTTACCGTGATGCATTTTTTTTCACGAAAAAAACGCATCATGTGCACAAAAATTGCAGAATGCATTGTAAATGATAGGATGCATAATGTATGCGTTTTTAATTAGTTTTCATCGCATTTTTGTCATGAAAAAACACAAAAAAAAAACACGAAAAAACCTGAACGTGTGCAATACCTTCAGAGTTATACATGGGAGAGGGGACAAGGGAGGGGTGGATATAGAGAGAGTGCCCAGAATGTGTTAAAGGGCAGGCGAGTTGTGGGAAAGCAGAAGTAAAAACAAATAAGAAGCAGATTGATATGACCAATGCATAATGTAGTATGACTGACCAAGACGCATGATTGTTTGAATAACTTATGCACCTTACCTGTCTCCTGCCCTGTCCAACTGCCATTTTCTAACTGCTATCTGTTGCACACGCGAACCCGTGCACGTGCTATCCCAGCCAGACTAAATATATATGAAATGGAGTGACTGCTAGCATCAGGAACCAAATGGTCACAATCAGCAATCAATCAATTAGCATAAGGCCAGAGCAGGCATTACTATGGAGGGTAAACAACCGATGCTGAACAAGGCCATAAAGCAGTGGGACAAAAGAAACAAACACAAAAAGCTTTGAAAACTTTAAATCAGAAACCAAAAACAGGAAAAAAAAGAAAAACACAGGAGTGATGGATAAAATACCATGTGCAAAGCTTGCAAAATATGGTTCAGTTCACACTTGCAGTCAGCACACACATGGATGGATGGATAAAATACCTGTGTGAAGAAGAGAAGAGAAGAGAGGAACATCAGCTTCAATGCCATTTTCTATCTGCCAAGCACTTTAAACTGTTGCACTTAAAATCTGTTGCACACGCGAACCCGCACGCGTGCTATATACAGAGCTTCTGTGTATAATGTCACTTGTAATCACCATACTACCTGTTCGCTGACACTATATACAGAGCTCCTGTGTATAATGTCACTGGTGCTCACTGTATCACCTGTACACTATATACTATATGAAGAGTTTCTGTATATAATGGCACTGGTGGTAATAGCAGTGTTGTCAGTATTGTGATTTGTATTCCTGATCAGCATTGTAGTATTCAATCACTGTATAGTGGTCATTTGTGGTCTGGTCACGTTGCGGCAGTATTTATCCCCTGCACGTGGTATTATTAGGTCACTATGTGGTGGTAATTTGCAGTCTGGTCACAATGTGGCGGTATTTGTCCCTAGTATGTGGTATTATTCGGTCACTATGAGGTGGAATATGTAGTCTGGTTATGGTGTGGTGGTACTTCTCCTTGCATGTGGTATTATTCGGTCACTATGTGATATGTTCATGGTGTGGTAATATTTCTTCCCTGTATATATTATTGGTCTCGGTATAGTGGATTGTGTTGTATATGGCGGTGATTTGTTCTCTCTGATATTAATTGTGAGAAGATTCTTTATTTCCATTAGAGATTAGATACTTGGAACACAGCAGCAGCAATGCACTTACAGGGTGTCATGGGGAGCCTAGGTAGGCTAAAGCTAATAACCAGGACCCCTGCGATATCCCTCAGACTAGGGAAACCCTGTCTGTCCCTCTCCCAGACAATACACTGATGGTGTGCTTGTCTGGGCCACCAGGCCTGCCCTTAACTCCTGTTTCAGAACTAATCTGAAACCTCCACCCTCCACCCTCCACCCAGTGACAATTCCTCACACCAACCCCTACAAAAAGCACAGACAGGGAAAACCAAAAACGCACCACGCCGCAAACACACTCAGGAAAACACTATAATGTGCACAGGGCAAAACAAAACACAAATAGGAAAGAGAAATATGACAAAGGATCATACACCACCAGATATGATATTTCCACTCCAAGACCACCACTCCGAACCGAAATCACCAGATACAAGACACAAGCTATAATCGGCGACGCCCAAAGTTCAGAAGAAGTATTTAAAGGCCGTGGGCGTGGCCAAGCCTCCAATCCGAGTACCAGCTAGATTAACCCCGGACAACCTAGATAAAATCTAGCCGGCGCCACTGAGTGGACGAATGCAGAATTACCGCTGTCTGTCGGACGCCCTAGTGTGAATAGCGTCCGACATGACACAGGGGTTCTCCTGTGAAAAAAGTAATCACCTGTACATAGGATAAGTGATGAAGTATTGATTGGTGGGGTCTGACTACTGGGACCCAATTGGCAGAATGTGGAACTTTTATCCCCATTAGACTGGAGTGGCATTCACAACTCGAACACTGATCCATTCATTCCAAAAGGGGCTGCACTTGTTTTTTTTATGGAAGCACCAAAGACGATGAATGGAGCTTTGGTCAGACATCCCATCTGCCACTCCATTTTAAAATAGGGATAACGACTTACAGATATTTGCATATAGCTGTAGGGTAGGCCCCTAGGGTAATTTATCTCTGTGAGCCCCAGACACCCCAGTCCAGTCCCGGATTGATAATCTGCCCAGGCGGCCATTTGCCTGGTGGGCCGTCAGCTCTGAATTGCAAAGTGGCCACAGGCCCTTTAAAACTTTTGAATAAGCCTGTTTGCTTGTGCTGTCTTGCCTGCAGGCACTGACAAGGCCACGCGGCGGCCCTTACCATCACACATGAAAGCGTGCAGAACGGCCACGGCAGCCCTTGTGATGACGCATGCATGGCAGCTGTGGCGGCTCTTGTCGTGACATGTGCACAGCGGCCACAACGGCATGACACTCAGCGGGGAAACCAAGATAGCACGCTCCCACAGGGGCTTTATTCAAAAGTTTTTTCCTGCTCACCGGCACCGGCAAAATTTGGGATCCTCTCCTCTCCTCTGCATGTCCGCTGCTGCACGTGCTACAGCTTCTTTTCACTTTCCCCCTCAGCTAAAGGATCTGGGTAAGTCCCAAGATCAATGTGTCAATGTATATACAATATATGTAATACAGCTAGTGCTGTATATATGTTATGTAGGTGATACTGTAGTAGCAGTGTAACTTATATAATATATGTACTGCAGTGGCAGTATCACCTATATATTGCATGTAGAGCAGTCCGTATACAATATGTAGGTGATACTGCCGCTGATTTATATAATTGCAGTATCACCTATATATTGTATATAGAACCTTTGCATTATCACCTATATGATGTATACAGACTGCTCTATATACATTGTGTAGGTGATACTGCTACTGCTCTATATACATTATGTAGGTGATACTGCACAGTATTTCCTATATATTGTCTGTACAGCAGTATCACCTATCTACTATATGATTGTCTAAGGGTCACTTCCGTCTTTCTGTCTGTCTTTCTGTCACAGATATTTATTGGTCGCGGCCTCTGTCTGTCATGGAATCCAAGTCGCTGATTGGTCTCACCAGCTGCCTGTCATGGCTGCCGTGACCAATCAGCGACGGCCACAGTCCGATTAGTCCCTCCTTAATCCCCTGCAGTCAGTGCGCGGCACCCGCTCCATACTCCCCGCAGTCACCGCTCACACAGAGTTAATGCCAGCGGTAACGGACCACGTTATGCTGCGGGTAACGCACTCCGTTACCGCCGCTATTAACCCTGTGTGACCAAGTTCTTACTTTTGATGCTGCCTATGCAGCGTCAATAGTAAAAGGATCTAATGTTAAAAATAATAATAAAAAAAATCATTATATACTCACCGTCTGCCGCCTTTCCTGCTCCTCGCGACGCCCCGCGACCGCTCCATGCAAGCGGCAGTTTCCAGTGGCAAGGATGGTATGCGACAAGGACCTGCCGTGACGTAATGGTCATGTGACCGCGACCTCATCACAGGTCCTGCGTGCCTGCACGAGAATCACCTGCCATGACATCACGGTCATATGACCACGACGTCATCACGGGTCCTGCGCTACCAAACCTGGGACCGGAAGCTGCCGAGTGCACCGCACACAGGCAACATGACTACAAGGGCTCTTTCGGAAGGTGAGTATACGTTTATTTTTTATTTTTTAACCTGTGACATACGTGGCTGGGCAATATACTACGTGACTGGCCAATATACTATGTGGCTGGGCAGTATACTACATGGCTCTGTGCTGTATACTACATAACTGGGCAATATACTATGTGGCTCTGTGCTGTATACTACATAACTGGGCAATATACTACGTGGCTGGGCAATATACTAAGTCGATGGGCAATATACTACGTGACTGGGCAATATACTATGTGGCTGGGCAATATACTACGTGACTGGGCAATATACTATGTGGCTGGGCAATATACTACGTGGCTGGGCAATATACTACCTGACTGGGCAATATACTATGTGGCTGGGCAATATACTAAGTCGCTGGGCAATATACTACGTGACTGGGCAATATACTACATGGCTGGGCAATATACAACGTGGCTGGGCAATATACTACGCGGTTGAGCAATATACTACGTGGCTGAGCAATATACTATGTGACTGGGCAATATACCACGTGGCTGAGCAATATACTATGTGACTGGGCAATATACTACGTGGACATGCATATTCTAGAATACCCGATGCGTTAGATCGGGCCACCATCTAGTATATTGTATATACTTTGTTGGAATATCTTAACACTAACCCCTGTAATATGCCATTCACCTTTTTTCAGCAATCTATTAATCATTTCATCCCTGGATCTTAGTTTAACAGGCGATCCAACTAAAAAAAAGTGAAACGTGTAGTTTATTTAGAAAATCTAACTCTGGTAACTCTGCTGTATGCCACCAGTAATCATCCCAGTCATATTATTGATAAGACCCCAACTGAGGAATATATCAGGGCAAAGCGTTTTTGTTCATCAGAGGAACTTTATGACACGGAATGCAAGAAAATTCAAAAAAGTTTTTTTTAACAGGGGTTATAAAAACTCCACCCTGATTTTAGCAAAGAAAAAAGCTGATCAAAAAAGCAGAGAGGAATACCTTTTATGAAGCAATATATCTAGTATAGAGTCCTCTAGCTCACAGATTGTTATAAGCGGTAGGCTTATAACAATCAATACAGTCAAATTATTTCTATTGTAAAAAAGTACTTACCGATTTTAGCCCCATAGTGACAGAGCCAATTTGGCACTTAATGACCAGGTCAATTTTTACAATTCTGATCACTGTCACTTTATGAGGTTATAGCTCTGGAAAGCTTCAATGTATCCCACTGATTCTGAGACTGTTTTTTCGTGACATATTGTACTTCATGACAGCGGTAAAATTTCTTTGATATAACTTGCGTTTATTCATTTAAAAAATTTAAATTTGGCAAAAATGTGGAAAATTTTGCTATTTTCAAACTTTTAATTTTTATGCCCTTAAGGCCGGGGAAACACACAACATGTAAAAATACAGTCCGTTTTACAGAGACGAGAATCAGACAAATGTTTGCAAAACAGTGATCCGTGTGCAGTGCGAGGATGTGATTTCCTCGCATCAAATTATCCATGTGACATCCATATGGCATCCCTATGGCGAGATTTTCTCGCCGGCTTGCAAAGCGGACATAGAATGGATCCATGGCCTCGAATATTAGCAAAAACATATCTACAGTCTAAATATAAATATATATATATATATATATATATATATATACATCTATAATATAACGCTGGGAGCGTCACTCTGTCCAAAGCCTTTATAGCCGGCGCAGTCTGGGCCTCACAGAGTGATGCTCCCAGGAGATCGCGGTATGCGTAAACACTGAACGCACACCGCGATCTCCAACAGAGAAGCAGGGACCGCCAGGAGGGTAAGTATGAGCTATATTCACCTGGCCCCGTTCCACGGCTGCGCGCCGCCATCTTCCCGGTCCTCGGCCTGTGACCTTCAGTTCAGACGGCGCGATGACGCGCTTAATGCACGCGACTGACCAGTCACAGCCAGAGGACCGGGAAGATGGCGGCGCGCAGCGGTGCAACAGGGCCAGGTGAATATAGTAAGTGCTGGGGGGCCTGAGCTGGCGGCGATACCGGCACCTGACCCCCACAGCGCGCCGGTGTCCCCGCCTGCTCAGGCTCCCCAGCACTCGGCGCCCAGCGACCATAAGTGAGTATGGTATTTTTTTTTTTTATATATTGCAGCAGCATACGGGGCATATACAATGGAGCATCTTATGATCTTATGGGGCCATAAACCATAATAGAGCGTCTTATGGGGCCATAAACCATAATGGAGCAGTGTACGGGGGCATATAGTATGGAGCATCTTATGGGGGCCATAAACCTTTATGGAGCAGTGTACGGGGCATATACTATGGAGCATCTTATGGGGGCATAAACCATAATGGAGCAGTGTACGGGGGCATATACCATGGAGCATCTTATGGGGGCCATAAACCTTTATGGAACAGCGTACGGGGGCATATACTATGGAGCATCTTATGGGGGCCATAAACCTTTATGGAGCAGTGTACGGGGGCATATACTATGGAGCATCTTATGGGGGCCATCAACCTTTATGGAGCAGTGTACGGGGCATATACTATGGAGCATTTTATGGGGGCCATAAACCTTTATGGAGCAGCGTATGGGGCATATGGATGGGAGCAGCAAATTAAAGAATGGTGGCGCAGGATGGGAGCAGCACATGACAGAATAGGGCAGCACATGACAGAACGGGGGCGCAGGATGGGAGCAGCACATGTCAGAATAGGGGCGCAGGATGGGAGCAGCACATGACAGAATGGGGGCGCAGGATGGGAGCAGCACGTGACAGGATGGGGATGCATGATGGGAGTAGCACATGTCAGAATGGGGGCGCAGGATAGGAGCAGCACATGACAGGATGGGGACGCATGATGGGTGCAGCACATGTCAGAATAGAGGCGCAGGATGGGAGCAGCACATGTCAGAATGGGGGCGCAGGATGGGAGCAGCACATGTCAGAATGGGGGCGCAGGATGGGAGCAGCACATGACAGGATGGGGACGCAGGATGGGAGCAGCACATGACAGGATGGGGATGCAGGATGGGAGTAGCACATGTCAGAATGGGGGCGCAGGATAGGAGCAGCACATGACAGGATGGGGACGCAGGATGGGTGCAGCACATACCAGGATGGAGACCATATACCAATATAGATGCTCACCACCCGGGTGTAGAACGGGTTCAATAGCTAGTATATATATATATCAGTGAGACACACATATATATATATACATATATTTATATTTCATACAGCGCTAGATGGCAGAAAAGTCGGTAATTCAGTTGCCGGCTTTTGCTATCTCCTTCCCAAACCCGACAGGATATGAGACATGGTTTACATACAGTAAACCATTTCATATCCCTTATTTTTTTACATATCCCTCACTAGTAATGTTAGAAGTGTCTGTGTGCAAAATTTGGGGGCTCTAGCTGTTAAAATAAAGGGTTAAATCACGGAAAAAAATGGTGTGGGCTCCTGCGCAATTGTCTCCGCCAGAGTGGTAAAGCCAGTGACTGAGGGCAGATATTAATAGCCTAGAGAGGGACCATGGTTATAGGACCCCCCCTGGCTAAAAACATCTGCCCCCAGCCACCCCAGAAAAGGCACATCTGTAAGATGCCCCTATTCTGGCACTTGACCTCTCTTTTCCCACTCCCCTGTAGCGGTGGGATATGGGGTAATAAAGGGTTAATGTCACCTTGCCATTGTAAGGTGACATTAAGCCAGATTAATAATGGAAAGGCGTCAATAAGACACCTATCCATTATTAATCCAATAGTAATAAAGGGCTAATAATACACACACACCTTAGGAAAAAATTATTTTAATGAAATAAAGACACAGGGTGTTGTAATAGTTTATTATACGTTCAATCCAATTGAAGACCCTTGTCACCTGAAACAAAGTTAAAATAAAAAAACAACAATATCCCATACCTTCCGTCGTTCAGTGATGTCCCACGCTGTAAATCCATGTGAAGGGGTTAAATAATTTTACAAGCAGGAGCCTGCTAATGCAGCTGCCCCTGCCTGTAAAAACCCGGGGAATGAATGGAAAGCAGGGAAACGTAGCTACCTAGACTTGCGGTGAGGCGCCCCCTGCTGGCATAAACTCATATGAACTTCAGTGTGGGAATTTTTCCTGAATCTTTTCTCACGCCCCCATAGACTTGCATTGGCGATTCTCGGCCAATATACGCTGACAATCGCAGCATGCTGCGATTTCACTCGGATCCTGAATATGGCCGAGAAAACAACGGATAATAGGAGCTGCCCCATAGATTAACATTGAGCCGAGTGCTATGCGATTTTTTATCGCATTGCACTCGGCCGTATTACGGTCTAGTGTGACCCCGGCCTAAATCAGAGAGTGGTGTCGCACAAAATAGTAAATAAATAACATTTCCCACATGTCTACTTTACATTAGCACAATTTTGGAAAAAAAAATTATTTTGGTAGGACGTTTTAAAGAAATTTGACCAGCGATTTCTCATTTTTCCAATAAAATTTACGAAACCATTTTTCTTAGGGACCACCTCACATTTGAAGTGAGTTTGGGGGGTGAATATTACAGAAAATACCCAATAGTGACACCATTCTAAAAACTGCACCCCTCAGGGTGCGCAAAACCACATTCAAGAAGTTTATTAAACCGTCAGGTGCTTCACGAGAACTAAAGTAATGTGGAAGCAAAAAACAAACATTTTACTTTTTTCATAACATTTTTTAACTTGGAACCAATTTCTTTTATTTTCACAAGGGTATCAGGAGAAAATGGACCACAAAATTTGTTGTGCAATTTATGCTGAGTATGCCAATACCCCATATGTGAGGGAAAGCCACTGTTTGGGTGCATGGCAGGGCTCAGAAGGGAGGGAGCACCGTTTGACTTTTTGAACGCAAAATTGTCTGGAATCAATGGGGGTGCCATGTCAGTATAGCCAGAAAACATGTGGAGCTTGCAGGTACGTGAGCAAAACCAAAGAGTTTGTTTCTTATCAGACAGGAGAAACTTTCAGTATAAGGTTGATGATGAATTTTAGGAGCACATATTTAGTGTACCTTATCTCATGTGAGAAATGCAGAGTGCAGTATGTTGGGTGCACCACTAGAGCACTGCGCAAACGGTTATCAGAACATATTTATGATGCACAAAACCGTACAACGCGCAGTTTGTCTGGTGTTTCTAAGCATTTTCTGCATGCTCACTCCGACAATGTGTCTGATTTAAAAATCACTGCAATCGAAAAAATTAATATAAGATACCGTGGAGGGGATATAGTGCATGAAATGCATAAAAGACAAGCACTCTGGATTCTGCGTTTAAACACCCTTAGGTTTGAGTCAGAAAACAGATTTAAGTCAAGAAAGAAGAGGGAGAGAAAGAGAGAAAAAAATATATATATTTTTATTTTTTTGCAGAAATAATCTTTGGGTTGATGCTCCATAGTTTTTGATCTACACGTGATATGCGGTTTCTTATATGTGTAGTGTTCCTTATTGATTGGTATGTGTTCTAACATTGATTACACATCAGCTGTTTCACCAATGTCATTTCCTCTCTTGAGCAGGATATCAAGTCAGGAGGTTTGTTTTTTACTCATTATGATTAAGACCCACACATGGGTGGAAAAGCGTAAAGTTTTATTCTCATGTGGGATTAGCTATCCCTCTCTGTCTTGATCTTCAACAATGTTTTTAAGAGGATTTGAATAAAGTGAAAGTTTTTTATTATCAAGAAGATGTGCTAGATTAATATGGAATAATTTTGCATGCGGGCTTGAGCGCTATTACATTCTTGGATAACTGCACCTGCTGTGGACAATTCAAGGGTGAGCTGATGAACTTTGTTCTTATATTTTATGGTGTAAATATAAGTATCTGCTTTAAGTGTGTGTTTGTGTGTCCGTATATGTGAAAATAAGAAGCATTCCGATTAATTGTGGAAAGTGGATGACTCTTTATTAGCCCACGTGACAATGTTTCGGATCCATGACAGATCATTTCTCTGCTATGCAATTGAAATATTACCACATGGGCTAATAAAGAGTCCTCCACTTTTTTCTTATTTAATCGGTGTGCTGATTATTTTATTTTTATAAATCTCTTTGATTTAAGGCTGTTTTTGGTAAAAGCATTTTGCTCACTGCTTAATATTTGGTGGTGCTCAGTTATGACACGTATATCAAGACTGACATCACCACCCTGCACAAGCGGGCAAGTGCTGGGTTCCACAAACCATCGGGAACATTGCATGCTATGGGGCTTGTAAGTAGTGGGGCCCCGGTGCCAGCGCCAATACAATTGAAAAGAACTATGAGTGAGGGAGCAATCCGCTGATGCTCCCTTTCTCATCATTCACCCTCTGCATCTGAGCTCTGTGACGTCTTAGCGCAGAGGTCGCAGGCGCAATGAGATCATTACAGCGCATCCTCTGTGCCAAGCAATGCGGAGGATCAGAATACAATGAGGAGACCAGAGTAGCAGGGAACAGGTAGAAGTATTATATGGGGCCCATTATACTGTATGAAGTAATATATGGGGGCCATCATACTGTATGAAATAATATATGGGGGCCATCATAATGTATGAAGTAATATATGGGGGCCATCATACTGTATGAAGTAATATATGGGCCCATGATACTGTATCAAGTAATATATGGGGCCCATTATACTGTATAAAGTATTATATGGGGCCCATTATACTGTATGATGTATTATATGGGGCCCATTATACTGTATGAAGTATTATATGGGGCACATTATACTGTATGAAGTAATATATGGGGCCCATAACACTGTATGCAGTAATATATGGGGCCCATAATACTGTATGGAGTATTATGTGGGCTCATTACACTGTATGGAGGAATATGTGGGGCCCATTGTACTGTATGGAGCAATATATGGGGCCATTATACTGTATAGAGCATTATGTGTTGCCCATAATACTGTATGGCGGACTACGTGGTGCTCATAATACTGTATAGAGGACTATGTGGTACCGATAACACTGCATAGAGGACTATGTGGTGCTCATAATACTGTATGGAGGACTATGTGGTGCCCATAATACTGTATGGAGGGTTATCCATATTTGAAAGTTGTCCCCTATCTTCTGGATAGGGGATGACTTTCAGTTTGTTGTGGATCTGACCGCTGGGACCCCCATGATCCTGGGAAATGTACCTTTGTAGAGCACCATGTAAATGGAGCTGTGGTCAATCATATACACTGTGGCGCCATTCACATGTGGCTCTTCAATAACTCCTTTAAGAGAATGATGAGGGGACTACAAAGTATAGTAAAAATTCACTGATCGGGGCTGATGAGTGTTATAGTATGTGGGCTGGAGGGTTTTGTGTGCCAGGGCTGCTTTTTTGTCCCAGTCTGACCCTGAACATATATGTATTACTTTACCTGACCTTTGCTACATATCAAATAATAGCTTACTTGTGCTATCACGCCTTTTTGTTTGGGAGGGGCTGTATGTGTTCTATGTGGAAACGAGAGGCGCTAGTCAGGGCTGTAGTCTGAGAATCTGCAAACCAGCTGTAATGGAACTCAGCACAGCTCTTCTCCTGGGATTCTTCCTGCTGGTTTTACTATGGTGGAAAAAATCTCATCCTAAAGGGCTCCCTCCTGGCCCTGCACCCCTGCCTCTGCTAGGAAACATACTACAGATGGACTTCTCAAACCCTGTAAAGGGACTAAAGAAAGTAAGTAGAAAGTACAGGGTCCGAGACAGCTGCATGCACAGGTTGTAATGTTTGTATACTGCTCCCTACGTCAGACATTTGTGACGTGCAGACTGGAATCTGAAGATCTGAACTTAACACCCTCAGATTTGCCTCTCTGTTAGCGTATGTGTCCACTGTCCGGATTGCCGGAGCTTTGGATGGAGCGGAAAACTTGCTCCGCCCAAAGCGCTGCCCCCTTCTGTATGCGCAGTGATTCCGGATGTGTTCATTGCACCCTATACATATAGGATTCTGTTATTTACGCTCCGTCGCCGCTAGGTAAAAAGGCATGCTGCGTTCTAAAAAGACTCGCCGCGTGTCCGTAAACGCAGGGTTGCCGGATGCGTGTTCACACGCATAGTGGAGACGGGATTTCATAAAATCTCCTCCACTCCACTGTGCTGTAACATCTGGACACTGAGGGTTGAACGCTGCTGTTGTACACAGTGTTCAATCCGCAGCTAATCCGGATGTAATACCGCCCGTGGACACATACCCTTATATTGAGTTTAGGTCAGAAAACCTGTGGAAAGTCCGAACATCATGGAGAGATCATAACAGGCTTTAGCTCTGTTCGCAGTGTTTGTTTTGTCACTGAAAGTGTGTGTGTGTGTGTGTGTGTGCATACAGTACAGACCAAAAGTTTGGACACATTCTCATTTAAAGATTTTTCTGTATTTTCATGACTATGAAGATTGTACATTCAAACTGAAGGCATCAAAACTATGAATTAACACATGTGGAATTATATACTTAACAAAAAAGTGTGAAACGACTGAAATTTTGTCTTATATTCTAGGGTCTTCAAAGTAGCCACCTTTTGATTTGATGACTGCTTTGCACACTCTTGGCATTCTCTTGATGAGCTTCAAGAGGTAGTCACTGGGAATGGTTTTCACTTCACTTCACAGGTGTGCCCTGTCAGGTTTAATAAGTGGGATTTCTTGCCTTATAAATGGGGTTGGGACCATCAGTTGTGTTGTGCAGAAGTCTGGTGGGTACACAGCCGATAGTCCTACTGAATAGACTGTTAGAATTTGTATTATGGCAAGAAAAAAGCAGCTAAGTAAAGAAAAATGAGTGGCCATCATTACTTTAAGGAATGAAGGTCAGTCAGTCCTAAAAATTGGGAAAACTTTGAAAGTGTCCCCAAGTGCAGTTGCAAAAACCATTAAGCGCTACAAAGAAACTTTGGCATGAAGTAGAAAAAATGGACGGCACTGCCTTCCACATAAAGACCTTCAACTTGTATGAAAATCAGGAGTATTAATTTAAGAGAAGCAATGTATAATCCACCTCCACTTACCGGGTGCTCTTCCAGAAAACCACAAATAAAGCAATTTGTTGCACAAGAAAAAAGGAGAGGAAGGCACTCACCAAACTGGAACTTGACTTGTCTTTATTAAATATCCATTAAAACATCAAAGAAACTGGCTTACATGAGGACCGCCCCAGGAAAGGAAGACCAAGAGTCACCTCTGCTTCTGAGGATAAGTTTATCCAAGTCACCAGCCTCAGAAATCGCAGGTTAACAGCAGCTCAGATTAGAGACCAGGTCAATGCCACACAGAGTTCTAGCAGCAGACACATCTCTACAAATGTTAAAAGGAGACTGTGTGCAGCAGGCCTTCATAGTAAAATAGCTGCTAGGAAACCACTGCTAAGGACAGACAACAAGCAGAAGAGACTTCTTTGGGCTAAATAACACAAGGAATGGACATTAGACCAGTGGAAATCTGTGCTTTGGTCTGATGGGTCCAAATTTGAGATCTTTGGTTCCAACCACCGTGTCTTTGTGTGACGCAGAAAAGGTGAATGGATGGACTCTCATGCCTGGTTCCCAAACTCTGATTAGAACTGGATTACACTGGTCACACTCTGATCAGACACTGGATTACACTCGTGACACTCTGATCAGACACTGGATTACACTGGTCGCACTCTGATCAGACACTGGATTACACTGGTCACACTCTGATCAGACACCGGATTACAATGGTCACACTCTGATCACACACTAGATTGCACTGGTCACACTCTGATCAGACACTGTATTACACTGGTCACACTCTGATCAGACACCGGATTACAGATTACACTGTTCACACTCTGATCAGACACTGGATTGCACTGGTCAGACTCTGATCAGACACTGGATTACACTGGTCACAGTCTGATCAGACACTGAATTACACTGGTCACACTCTGATCAGAGACTGGATTATACTGGTCACACTCTGATCAGACACTGGATTACACTGGTCACAGTCTGATCAGACACTGGATTACACTGGTCACAGTCTGATCAGACACTGAATTACACTGGTCACAGTCTGATCAGACACTGGATTGCACTGGTCAGACTCTGATCAGACACTGGATTACACTGGTCACACTCTGATTAGACACTGGATAACACTGGTCACACTCTGATCAGAGACTGGATTATACTGGTCACACTCTGATCATCCACTGGATTACACTGGTCACAGTCTGATCAGACACTGGATTACACTGGTCACAGTCTGATCAGACACTGAATTACACTGGTCACACTCTGATCAGACACTGGATTACACTGGTCACACTCTGATCACACACTAGATTGCACTGGTCACACTCTGATCAGACACTGGATTACACTGGTCACACTCTGATCACACACTGGATTTTGCTGTTCACTCTCTGTATCAGACACTGCAAATCAAAAAAAGAAAAGAGGAAGCTAAGTGCCATAAAAATACAACATTTTATTGAAACAAAGTTAAAAAAAAGTGATTAAAAGGGTAACAAAGTAGGGACAACATATGCAAAATGAGGACACTCATTAGTGGTAATATGCCAAAAAATACACTGTGTGCAGAATTATTAGGCAAGTTGTATTTTAGAGGATTATTTTTATTATTGATCAACAACTATGTTCTCAATCAACTCAAAAGACTCATAAATATCAAAGCTTAATATTTTTGGAAGTTGGAGTGTTTTTTTTTTTTTAGATTTGGCCATCTTAGGAGGATATCTGTTTGGGCAGGTAACTATTACTGTGCAGAATTATTAGGCAACTTAATAAAAACCAAAAATATTCCCATCTCACTTGCTTATTTTCACCAGGTAAACCAATATAACTGCACAAAATTTAGAAATAAACATTTCTGATATGCAAAAACAAAACCCCCCAAATTATTGACCAATATAGCCACCTTTCTTTATGATGACACTCAGCAGCCTTCCATCCATAGATTCTGTCAGTTGCTTGATCTGTTTACGATGAACATTGCGTGCAGCAGCCACCACAGCCTCCAGACACTGTTCCGAGAGGTGGACTGTTTTCCCTCCCTGAAGATCTCACATTTTATGAGGGACCACAGGTTCTCTGTGGTTCAGATCAGGTGAACAAGGGAGCCATGTCATTATTTTTTCTTCTTTGAGACCTTTACTGGCCAGCCATGCTGTGGAGTAGTTGGAGGCATGTGGTGGAGCATTGTCCTGCATGAAAATCATGTTTTTCTTGAACGATACCGACTTCTTCCTGTACCACTGCTTGAAGAAGTTGCCTTCCAACAGAAACTTGCAGTAGGTCTGGAAGTTGAGCTTCACTTCATCCTCAACCCGAAAAGATACCACAAGTTCATCTTTGATGATACCAGCCCATACCAGTACCCCACCTCCATCTTGCTGGCGTCTGAGTTGGAGTGGAGCTTTCTGCCCTTTACTGATCCAGCCTCTGGCCCATCAAGAGTCACTCTCATTTCATCAGTCCATAAAACCTTTGAAAAGTCAGTCTTAAGATATTTCTTGGCCCAGTCTTGACGTTTTATCTTATGTTTCTTGTTCAAGGGTGGTCATTTTTCAGCCTTCCTTACCCTGGCCATGTCCCTGAGTATCGCACACCTTGTGCTTTTTGTTACTCCAGTAATGTTGCAGCTCTGAAATATGGTAAAACTGGTGGCAAATGGCATCTTGGCAGCTTCAAGCTTGATTTTCCTCAATTCATGGGCAGTTATTTTGTGCCTTTTTTTCCCAACACGCTTCTAGCGACCCTGTTGGCTATTTGCCATGAAACGCTTGATTGTTCGGTGATCATACTTCAAAAGTTTGGCAATTTCAAGACTGCTGCATCTCTGGGAATCATCATCATCCAGCACCGCGCGGGGTCCGACCGTCCAGTCAGTGACCGGAGAATGAGCAGCTCGTCGCCAAGCAGAAAGACGAGCAGCAGTGCAGCATTTGTGTGTGTCCGTGATGGAGAAAGTGAAGCAGTCTTCCTTCCTGGAGCAAAGGCAGACCTACAGTATGGCATCTGAGTGAGTGATGCTGGGATATGTAGACTACTGTCTGCATATACTACACTACGTGGGCTGTGCTATATACTATGTAGGCTGTGCTATATATTACGTGGGCTGTTATATACTACATGGCTGTGCTATATACTACATGGCTGTGCTATATAATAATAATAATAATAATAATAATAATAATAATCTTTATTTTTATATAGCGCTAACATATTCCGCAGCGCTTTACAGTTTTGCACACATTATCATCACTGTCCCTGATGGGGCTCACAATCTAGAATCCCTATCAGTATGTCTTTGGAATGTGGGAGGAAACCGGAGTGCCCGGAGGAAACCCACGCAAACACGGAGAGAACATACAAACTCTTTGCAGATGTTGTCCTGGGTGGGATTAGAACCCAGGACCCCAGCGCTGCAAGGCTGCAGTGCTAACCACTACATGAGCTGTTATATACTACGTGGGCTGCTATATACTACGTGGGTTGTTATATACTACGTGGGCTGTTATATGCTACGTGGCAGGCTGTGCTATATACTACATGGTTGTGCTATATACTATGTGGCTGTGCTATATGCTACGTGGGCTGTGCTATATACTACATGAGCTGTTATATACTACATGGGCTGCTATATACTACGTGGGCTGTACTGTATACTACGTGGGCTGTTAATCTGGCATTGTACTATACCTATATTTCTCTGCTGTATCTGGATCATGAATCGTGGTTTGTGTTAAAGGTAGGGGGGCCCACTGAGACTCTTTTGCCCGGGGCCCTCAAAAACCTGGAGCCGGCCCTGGACCCTAGCATTAAGATAGGCCATTAATATAATTTGCTCAGAGTGTCACTTTAAGTAAGGACTCATTCACACATCAATGTTTAACCCCTTTCTGCCATCCGACGTACTATTCCATCCATGTGACCTGGGCCTTATTTCCCATGGACAGAATAGAATGTCATACGCGATCAGCCACGATCACGTGGGGAGCGTGGCCGATCGCGGCTGGGTGTCAGCTGATTATCACAGCTGACACCCGGCACTAAGAGCCAGGAGTGGTCACGGACCGCTCCTGGCACTTTATCCACTGAAATACTGCGATCAAACAAGATTGCAGCAATCTGGTGGCATAGAGAAGCATTGCGTAGGGAGGGGGCTCCCTGCGTGCTTCCCTGAGACCCTCCGAACAATGTAATGTGATCGCGTTGTTCTGAGGTTCTCTCTGCCTGCAGACCCCCGGATCCAAGATGGCCGTGGAGTCCTTCCTGGTCCTGCAGGGAGATGGCTTGTCAGTGCCTGCTAAGAGCAGGACCTGAGAAGCCTGCTTCACTGCCTGTCAGATCGCTGATCTGACACAGTGCTGTGCAAAGCATCAGATCAGCAATCTGAC
Source organism: Ranitomeya imitator (assembly GCF_032444005.1). Classification (NCBI taxonomy): domain Eukaryota; kingdom Metazoa; phylum Chordata; class Amphibia; order Anura; family Dendrobatidae; genus Ranitomeya; species Ranitomeya imitator. Next base: position 101,718,995 of record NC_091290.1, read on the forward strand.
TCTATACAGTGATGTCCCAAGCTGGGACAATGTAAAAAAAAATATATTATACTGTGTAAAAATATTTTTAAAAGAAAAAAAAATATTGTTCCAATAAATACATTTCTTTATGTAAATAAAAAAAACAATAAAAGTACGCATATTTAGTATCGCCACGTCCGTAACGACCTGACCTATAAACTGTCCCACTAGCTAACCCCTTCTGTGAACACCATAAAAAGATAAAAACGAGGCAAAAAACAATGATTTATCATACCGTCGAACAAAAAGTGGAATAACACGCGATCAAAGAGACAGATATAAATAAACATGGTGTCACTGAAAACGTCATCTTGTCCCACCAAAAACAAGCTGCCATAGATTGTCAGCAGCAAAAAAATAGAAAAGTTGTAGCCCTCGGAATAAAGCGATGCAAATAATAATTATTTTTTATATAAAATAGTTTTTATTGTATAAAAGTGCCAAAATATAAAAAAATTATATAAATGAAGTATCGCTTTAATCGTACTAATCCAAAGAATAAAACTGCTTTATCAATTTTACCACATGCGGAACGGTATAAACGCCTCCAAAAGAAATTTATGAATTGCTGTTTTTTGTTCATTCTGTCTCCCAAAAATCATAACAAAAAGCGATCAAAAAATGTCATGTGCCCGGAAATGGTACCGATAGAAACGTCAACTCGTCCCACAAAAAAACAAGACCTCACATGACTCTATGGGCCAAAATATGGAAAACTTATGGTTCTCAAAATGTGGTGATGCAAAAGCTATTTTTTGCAATAAAAAGCTTCTTTTAGTGTGTGACAGCTGCCAAACAAAAAAACCCGCTATAAAATCTGCTATGTATAGTAAATCAAACCCCCCTTTATCACCCCCTTAGTTCAGGAAAAAAATAAAATAAAAAAATGTATTTATTTTCATTTTCCCATTAGGGTTAGGGATAGGGCAAAAAGTTAGGGTTGGGGCTAAAGTTAGGGTTAGGCTTGGGGCTAGAGTTGGGGTTAGGGTTTGGATTACGTTTATGGTTGGCGTTAGGGTTGGGATTAGGGTTAGGGGTGTGTCAGGGTTAGGGGTGGGGTTAGGGTTATGATTAGGGCTGAGATTAGGGTTAGGTGTGTGTTGGGGTTACGGTTGGAGTTATAATTGGGGGTTTCCACTGTTTAGGCACATCAGGGACTCTCCAAACGCGACATGGCGTCCGATCTCAATTCCAGCCAATTTAGCATTGAAAAGTCAAGCAGCTCTCCTTCCCTTCCGAGCTCTGTTATGCACCCAAACAGTGGTTTACCCCCACATATGGGGTATCAGCATACTCAGGACAAATTGCACAACAACTTTTGGGGTCCAATTTCTCCTGTTACCCTTGGGAAAATAAAACAAATTAGATCGGATTTACATTTTTTGTGAAAAAAAGTTAAATGTTCCTTTTATTTTAAACATTCCAAAAATTCCTGTGAAACACCTGAAGGGTTAATAAACTTCTTAAATGTGGTTTTGAGCACATTGAGAGGTTCAGTTTTTAGAATGGTGTCACTTTTGGGTATTTTCTGTCATATAGACCCCTCAAAGTGACTTCAAATGTAATGTTGTCCCTGAAAAAAAATGGTGTTGTAAAAATGAGAAATCGCTGGTCAACTTTTAACCCTTATAACTCCCTAACAAAAAAAAATTTGGTTAAACAAATTGTGCTGATGTAAAGTAGACATGTGGGAAATGTTACTTAGTAAGTATTTTGTGTGACATATCTCTGTGATTTAAGGGCATGAAAATTTAAAGTTGGAAAGTTGTGAAATTTTCCAAATTTTCACCAAATTTCCACTTTTTTCACAAATAAACACAAGTCATATCAAAGAAATTTTACCACAAACGTGCAGTAAAATATGTCACTAAAAAACATTGTCAGAATCACCGGGATCCATGGAAGCGTTCCAGAGTTATAACCTCATAAAGGGACAGTGGGCAGAATTGTAAAAATTGGCCCTGTCATGCAAAGCACCCTTGTGAATAATGGTACCTATGTCATTCAGCGTGTTGCTTTAATTTTATCTTGTTACTATTATTTTGTGGTACTAGGTGTTCTGGCGTTTGGGTGGAGTAACGATTATAAGAAGCATGATGTTGCGAGTATATAATCAAGTTGTCAATTGCTATGTATTTCACGTCTTTGCTCCCCTTGCCTGAGTGTATTTTCTTTTCACGGATTAATAAAGAAGAATATTTTATTTATAATATGTGCATCTTGCTTTATTTCTTCTGAATTGGTCTATGTGCCACTACTGCATATGACAGAGCATGTCCGCATGCGACCATTGCTGTTACCTGTGAGGACAACATGTATTGATGCCTTGTTACATCATAGTGGGAGTAACAATAGCGCTATGTGAATTGTTTTTTATTTGTTACTAAAATTTCAATAATTTTTGTTTTAGTTCTCTGAGGAATATGGACCAGTGTACACTATTTACATAGGGGCCACACCAGCTGTGGTGGTCCGAGGACTCAAAGATCTCAAAGAAATTTTGGTCAATAAAGGGCATGACTTTGCAGACAGGCCTTCTACCAGACTGATTAATGACATCAATGAAACAAAAGGTAATTTGAGAGTTTTCTGAGGTCACTGTTACAGGTCTGATAAACAGTAACGCACTGCATAGTTACATAATTAGTATGCATGAAAAAAGACCTGTGCCCGTCAAGTTCAACCAATTTTTGGGAGAGGATCTTGATTGAAGGAAAAGGGAATAAGTGCAACAAAAATGCATGAACTAATCCGCTCTAAAAGCAATTTTGTCCTCTCTTGATCTTGAGTGATGACCGACTGGATCAACATTCAGGTCTAGAATTTCATGAGTACGTTCGCAGGAAAACCACAATCATTTAAGGCTTTTTTAGCCAACAACCGTTCCTGATGTGACCAGATCTGGAGGTAGCTGTTCCACAGATTAATAGTCCTGTTAATGAAACAGCTTTGACTAAATTCTTTATTTGGACTATTTATGTGCTGTAGGAGGTAATCGGGTCACCCCTAAATCGTTTTTTTCCCCAAGACTAAATACATTTATTTATTTTAATCTTTCTTCATAACTAAGATCCCGAATGTCCCTTTTCAGTTCTGTGGCTCTTCTTTATACATTTTTTAGCTCCAGGACAGTGTGAACTGATAAGTTGATAAGTATTAGTGTGACCTAATGCTTATCAAAGTGATATTAGTACACCCCTGTCCCACAAGTTCATACCTCTTAATACATGACAATGTCCTGCTGGCCCTAAAAGCCTCTGATGGATATTGCATGCTGTTATTTACTCTATGATCTTAAAGTACTTCCAGATTCTTCCATTAGGCCTCATTCAAACATCCGTTTTTCTCTTGTATGTGAATAAAGGACCTATTTTCATCATTGTTTTGGTTCAGATTTTCATCAGTGTTTGGCTAGTGTGTCTGGTTTTACCATCAGTGTTTCATGTAGGATTTACTCACATACATAAAAAAAAAATTGAAAAACTTCTCCTACCAACTTCGATTTTAAAATAGAACACATACTGAATGTGATTTTGATCCACAACTTGGATCAAAATGAGACCTATCTTCATGATTTTTTTTGTAGACACATGGTTCACATAAAAACATGGACATGTGAACAGTTCTGTAAACTATAATCGGTTGCTGTTCTACCCTTGTTTTTCATGGATAGAACATGAATGTGCATCATGGATGTCTGACTCATTTATTTACTCTGCCTAGATTTACATTGAGTTATTTTATTGGTTTTATGGGTTCTCATACCCATTTGTAGACTTAAACACCAGTGAATTGGATCAGTTTTCTTTAAGGTATTGTTATTTTTCTTGTCTGACAAGAGAGGAGAGTAACCCAGTGGACTTGAAATCAGTATGAAAATGTCAGACAATTCCTCATCGATAAGACCGTCCCCTAAAAAGCTATTTTACACTGAAACTTTGGGTGATATTTCCGAAAAGGTTTTTTCACATATCCCATTACCATAATTATTGTTTTCTCCAGGTTTGATAGTAGCTCCTTATGGGCCAGCATGGAAGGAGCACAGGAGGTTCACACTTTCTACACTCCGGGATTTTGGCCTGGGTAAAACATCCATGGAAGAGAAAATTTGCGAGGAGAGTGTTCATCTAATTCAAGAATTTAAGAAAAATAAAGGTAAAAGTCTTGATGTACAGATGAAATCTAAACCATTTAAATAAACCAATACTTGGATGGCAATCAACCAAAGGAATGATATACGGTGAATCAAAAAAAGAGGGAGGAAAATAAAGGGGGAGGCATATCACAGTGAGCATATCATGAAAAGATCCTAAAAATGAATGAATGAATGAATGAATGAATGAATGGCAGATTGGAATATAACTGAACCTGGGTAAGCATATTCAATCCATGCAGTCCAGATCTTATCAAATTCCTCATGTTTATTCAGCCATACTACTGCATGGATGACTAAGGGCTGTGCATTATACTACGTGGATGACTATGAGTTGCGCATTATACTAGATGGATGACTGAGGGCTGTGCATTATACTACGTGGATGACTATGGGCTGTCTGTTATACTACATGGATGACTATGTACTGTGCACTATACTAGATGGATGACTAAGGGCTGTGCATTATACTACATGGATGACTATGGGCTGTCTGTTATGCTACATGGATGACTATGAGCTGTGCACTATACTAGATGGATGACTAAGGTAACGTTCACATTTGCGTTGTTGGGCGCAGCATCGGTGACGCAACTAACAACGCATGTACACAACGCAGCATTTTGTGATGCATGCGTTGTCATAAGATCGTACAGAGCAGGAATTTTATCGCAGGGAAAACGCTACAAGTAGTGTTTTCTGCGCCCTCTCTGTGCGTCAATATGACGCATGCGTCGTAAAATGCAATACAACGCATACCGGCGCATGTCCATGCGCCCCCCATGGTAAAGATGGGGGCGCATGACGCATGCATCGGTATGCGTCGACGACGCTGCGCCCAACACCGCAAATGTGAACGTAGCCTAAGGGCTGTGCATTATATTACATGGAGGACTTTGGGCTTTGCATAATACTATATGGAGGACTATGGGCTGTGGATTACACAAATATAAAGGACTATGGGTTGTGCATTATATATGGAGGTACATTATACTGTATGACTGTATGAAAGACTATGGAAGTGCAATATACTGTATGGGGGTGCTTTATACTGTATGGGGTGCATTATGCATTGGGGAGTTCTATGGTCTGTGCATTAAAACTATATGGAGGACTATTGGGAGTGTTATACATCTTTTATGGGTCTCCATTACTCTATGAATGCCCCTGCTGAGTATAGTGCTTTACTTTTTTCTATACATTAAAAACAGGCAGGATGGGAACATATGCTAAGATGGGAAATATATATACTAGGATAGGGCCCAGGATAAGGGACATATACTTGGATGGGTCATTCACACACATGTATTCACACACAGTGGTATGAACTATTCTATTGCATGTTTGTCACACGTAAATGTTTTGAATTACCAAACAAATTTAAATATTAGACAAAGATCACACAAGTAACCACAATATGCAGTTTATAAATGAAGGTCTTTATTATTAAGGGAAAAAGACATGCAAACCTACAGGGTGTGAAATAGTGATTGCCCCTAAACCTAATAACTGGTTGGGTTTCCCTTAGCAGCCACAACTGCGATCAAGCGTTTGCGATAACTGGCAATAAGTCTTTTACAGAATTGTTGTCCCGATTTTGATATTGACGCTTAAATAAGGAAGTAGATATAAGTCTTGGTTAAAATTAGGGTTTGCCCATATGTGGGTAAGAGATGGGGAAGGAGAAGGGAAATAAGTGGTTGTCAAATATCCAAAATTTTAAAATAAAAAGTGAAAAAGACTGTACAGTTGCTTGTCATATTTAGTAAGATTATAGGTATGTACTGTATGTTTTATTAACGAATAATGTTTTTTATTCAGATACTCTACTTGATCCACACCATGTCATTGATAATGCCGTATCAAACATAACTTGTATGATTGTGTTCGGAAGGCGTTACGAGTATAATGATTCCACTTTTCGGGATATACTAAACCTTATGCATGAAAATATGATTATGTCTGCAGGTTTTTGGGCTCAGGTAAGACCTTTCATGATCAGATATTTACTATGATGAATTAAGTAATCTATCTCTCTCCTATGGAGCCTGTGTATACTGTAATTTTAACACTTATTCTCCTTCACTAACAAAGCAAGGGACAGGCCTAAGGATCATTCTAATGGTCTCTACTTCAGCAGGATTTGTTTAATATGAACTGTGTGTAGAAGAGTTTTTTTTTTTTTCAATTGTGACTCCCATTGTTCATCACTTAGCGAATAGTACCACCTAGTTTTAACCCCTTCATGACCTTGGGATTTTTCGTTTTTCCGTGTTCGTTTTTCACTCCCCTCCTTCCCAGAGCCATAACTTTTTTATTTTTCTGTCAATTTGGCCATGTGAGAGCTTATTTTTTGCGGGACGAGTTGTACTTTTGAACGACATCATTGGTTTTAGCATGTCGTGTACTAGAAAACGGGAAAAAAATTCCAAGTGCGGTGAAATTGCAAAAAAAGTGCAATCCCACACTTGTTTTTTGTTTGGCTTTTTTGCTAGGTTCACTAAATGCTAAAACTGACCTGACATTATGATTCTCCAGGTCAGCACGAGTTCATAGACACCTAACATGACTAGGTTATTTTTTATCTAAGTGGTGAAAAAAAATTCCAAACTTTGCTAAAAAAAAAAAAAAATTGTGCCATTTTCCGATACTCGTAGCGTCTCCATTTTTCGTGATCTGGGGTCGGTTGAGGGCTTATTTTTTGCGTGCCAAGATGACGTTTTTAATGATAGCATTTTGGTGCAGATACGTTCTTTTGATCGCCAGTTATTGCATTTTAATGCAATGTTGCGGCGACCAAAAAAACATAATTCTGGCGTTTCAAATTTTTTTCTCGCTACGCCGTTTAGCGATCAGGTTAATGCTTTTTTTTAATTGATAGATCAGGCGATTCTGAGAGCGGCGATACCAAATATGTGTAGATTTGATTTTTTTTTATTGATTTATTTTGATTGGGGCAAAAGGGGGAGGATTTAAACTTTTATATTTTTTTATTTTTTTCACATTTTTTTTAACTTTTTTTTTTACTTTTGCCATGCTTCAATAGCCTCCATGGGAGGCTAGAAGCAGGCACAACTCGATCGCCTCTGCTACATAGCAGCGATCTGCTGATCGCTGTTATGTAGCAGAAATGGAGGTGTGCTGTGAGCGCCGTCCACAGGGTGGCGCTCACAGCCACCGGTGATCAGTAACCATAGAGGTCTCTAGGACCTCTATGGTTACCATCCTGACGCATCGCCGACCCCCGATCATGTGACGTAGTTAAATGCCGCTGTCTGCGTTTGACAGCGGCATTTAACTAGTTAATAGATGCGGGCAGATCGCGATTCTGCCCGCGCCTATTACGGGCACATCTCAGCTGTTCAAAACAGCTGACATGTCCCGGCTTTGATGCGGGCTCACTGCGGAGCCCTGCATCAAAGCGGGGCTTCTGACCTCGGACGTACTATCCCGTCCGAGGTCAGAAAGGGGTTAAAAAAGTTGATCTTGGGGCTATTTTACACGTCCTAATATTTCTGGTACTGGAAAAACCAGTACCCGATATATCTGTGTCCGTGTGTTTTAATACGTGTGGTATACTTGTGGCTACAGTGTGTCACATCAGTATCACCAGGGTGCAATATCAGTATCAATATTGCCTGGAAATAAATGGTATTGTTTACACTGTTTCATGGCGCTGGGTGCTAAATAATTAAAAAAAATGGTGTGGGGTCCTCACCATTTTTGACAACCAGCCAAGCTAAAGCAGACAGAGATGAAATTGACGTGACATTGGCGACTGTCAGCAGTGGCTGCAGCCGGGGTCATGTGATGCCAAGTGAGCGGGTCAGTGATGGCGCATCCCACAGGCACAGATGGCAACAAGAAATATTTACAAAAATACTTCTTTACTAGATTTAAATTGGTGGGGTCATTATTAGTGTTGAGCGATACCGTCCGATACTTGAAAGTATCGGTATCGGATAGTATCGGCCGATACCCGAAAAGTATCGGATATCGCCGATACCGATACCCGATACCAATACAAGTCAATGGGACACCAAGTATCGGAAGGTATCCTGATGGTTCCCAGGGTCTGAAGGAGAGGAAACTCTCCTTCAGGCCCTGGGATCCATATTAATGTGTAAAATAAAGAATTAAAATAAAAAATATTGATATACTTACCTCTCCGGAGGCCCCTGGACATCACCGATGGTAACCGGCAGCCTTCTTTGCTTAAATTGAGCGCGTTTAGGGCCTTCCATGACGTCACGGCTTGTGATTGGTCGCGTGGCGGTCACATGAGCGGCACGCGACCAATCAGAAGCCGTGACGTCATGGAAGGCTCTCAACGCGCTAATTTTAAGCAAAGAAGGCTGCCGGTTACCAGCGGTGATGTCCAGGGGCCTTCGGAGAGGTAAGTATATCAATATTTTTATTTTAATTCTTTATTTTACACCTTAATATGGACCCGATACCGATTCCCGATACCACAAAAGTATCGGAACTCGGTATCGGAATTCCGATACCGCAAGTATCGGCCGATACCCGATACTTGCAGTATCGGAATGCTCAACACTAGTCATTATAAAATGTAGTGGATCTTTAATACTGATTCATAAAAAGATCCAGATGAGTACAAATAAAAGCAACAGTAATAGATTTTGCAGAGTCAAAGGTAAGAAAAGGTCGAATTCTAGAGATGTTTGAGGTCAAGGTGACATAAGCGACTGAATATAGAGAATGAAAGATCCGAGTCAAATATAACCCCAAGACAACGGGCCTGCTGCTGAGGAGTTGTAACAGTTATAGTGGTACACTCAGGAATCTCTTGGCTTGAGACAAATAAGGTAGCTGAAACAGAGTGTTGTGTAAAGTCTGTATTATTAAAAAAAACAAAGGTGCGACGCGTGAGCAGGTTCAAAAACACAGCAAATAAGGTGATATCAGAAGTTCTTTTGCAGCTCCGCTGCAGGCAGTCAGTGTCTAAATGCATAAACATGGGTGCAGCACGTGCACAACAGTTCAAGTGAACAGCAAACAGGGTGCTCTTAGGAGTAGTTCATTGCAGCTCTGCTGCGGGCAAAGTCTTAAGGGTGTTGCACTCACTGGGGAAATGTGGATTGGAAGACATAGTTCATACCATGGCTGGCAGTAACTAGCAAGAGTCCGGAAAAAGAAACAGAAATCCAGTCTGATGCCGGCTCTCCTAAAAATTGTAAAGGTACAGGGATATATAGAAAGAGTTTGAAAGCAGTGCAGAACTACGAGTCCAGAAACAGTCAAACAAACTAGCACCGGATACCAAACAGAATTAGCTGTAGTAGGCCAAGCTTACGTGTCCCAGTTGGCAGGAGAAGTAGTAACACAGGCAAAACAGTTTGTAGCACGCACCACTGCGAACTGGAAAGGTTTGCTGAGAAGGCAGAGCCAGAGTATCTGGAGAGGAAAAAGTCTCTTGAAGAACAAGCCAGGAAGTCAGGCAGAATACACAAGCAAGGACTGTGAGGGGAAACACTGTAATAAAGACATGGAAGGCAGATCACATGAACAGAAATGAGGCAGCAGATGCCGTCTTGGAAAAGGGCAAAGAGTACCACAGATGAAACAGGGAATCCAGATTCCTGACATCACTCCCTCTTAACAGCTGCCTCAGGATGACCCTGGACCTGGTTTCTCAGGGTATTTTTGATGGAACTGAGCAATCTTCTGTGGGGCACAGATGTTAACCATGGGTTCCCAAGAGTTTTCCTCACTTGGATACCCCTGCCATCTTATTATATACTGAAGTTAATTTCTGCGGAGTCTGGAATCAATGATCTCTTCCACCAAGAATTGCTCCTGCCCATCTACCAGTACGAGTTGTGAAGAGGGCACACTGCATCCCTGGAATTTATGAGGAGAGACAGGCTTCAATAGAGAGACATGAAATACTGGGTGTACCTTCATAGTCCTTGGCAGCTTTAGACAGGCCAGAGAAATCACGATACCGCTGATCTTGCAAAGACCAATGAAATTGTGTCCCAGTTTCTATGAAGGAATGTTCAGTCTTAGATTATTAGTGGCTAACAACACTGAGTCTCCTACCTTAAACATGGGTGCTGGTTTCTGTAATCTATCAGCCAATTTCTTGTAACGTTCCTGAGTAGTGATGAGTGAATGTGCTCGCCACTATTCGGTACTCGCCTGAGTATCGCTATGCTCGGCGTACTCGGCGAGCAGCGAGCATTTCTGGGATTATTCGGCGGTAACTGCAGTCTCCACCCAGCAGTTTTGGCAGACTTTAGAGACCCAATCACGCTGCAGAGATTGTCTGCCAGGCCTTGAAACGCCGCAGCCATTTTTGTTGTGGTCATGCAGTGATTGGTTGGGCCATACAGCATCATCCCGAGTATAAGAGACCTCTCGCCGCATTCTGTTCCTGTTTCAACAAGAGTAGGGAGAGCTGGTGCTGAAACAGGGTCAGAATTGTGGTTTTTAGAGGTAGTGTAGGTCTGCAACTCTTACATCCACCACTCCTGTGAAACCAACAGTCCTTTTTATGGCTAATTCGTTGGTCCCGATATTGCAGCGCTAGGTAGGCAGGGCACAGCATATCCACATCAGTGCAAGGCCTGCAGGCACTGCATATTTATTAATGACCTTGTAGGGGGCATTCAGAGCAAATAAAATAATGGGATGCATTAAAATTTTACCTCTATACAAGTCACTAGTTCGACCACACTTAGAATACTGTGCACAGTTCTGGTCTCCGGTGTATAAGAAAGACATAGCTGAACTGGAGTGGGTGCAGAGAAGAACGACCAAGGTTATTAGAGGACTGAGGGGTCTGCAATACCAAGATAGGTTATTACACTTGGGGCTATTTAGTTTGGAAAAACGAAGACTAAGGGGTGATCTTATTTTAATGTATAAATATATGAGGGGACAGTACAAAGACCTTTCTGATGATCTTTTTAATCATAGACCTGAAACAGGGACAAGGGGGCATCCTCTGCATTTGGAGGAAAAAGGTTTAAGCATAATAACAGACGCGGATTCTTTACTGTAAGAGCAGTGAGACTATGGAACTCTCTGCCGTATGATGATGTAATGAGTGATTCATTACTTAAATTTAAGAGGGGATTGGATACCTTTCTTGAAAAGTATAATGCTACAGGGTATATATACTAGATTCCTTGATAGGGCGTTGATCCAGGGAACTAGTCTGATTGCCGTATGTGGAGTCGGGAAGGAATTTTTTTCCCCAAAGTGGAGCTTACTATTTGCCACATGGGTTTTTTTTGCCTTCCTCTGGATCAACATGTTAGGGCATGTTAGATTAGGCTATAGATTGAACTAGATGGACTTACAGTCTTCCTTCAACCTTAACAACTATGTTACTATGTTACTGTATGTGCACCCATTGGTCCCACTGCATCCCTCCCAAAGCTCCATAACGGTCTGCTGCTACTGCAGCTTACTTACTATATACCTAGTTGGATTTTTTTTTTTTTAAATTCACCCACCCCCCAAAAAATGTACAGTTCGTTCTCTCAGACTGAGGCCTGTTGAAAAATCATAGTTTGTCAGGCATACGTAGCATAGTTGTGTGTCCTAGCCTTGTGCCACATTTTTTTGTGTGTGTTTGAAATTCACCGAAAAAGGCCTCATATATCTGCGTGCTCCAAGTTTGGTCACTGTAGGCCGGTGTACTTATTTTTTTGCTGTCTGATACTCAATTTCTATACAGCACTATTTTACATATCAAATCAAAAAAGGCCACATATTTGCCAGTGTGGTATTTCCGTGACAGCCGTCATATATCTGCGTGCTCCAGGTTTGGTCATTGTAGGCCGTTGTACTTATTTTTTGGCTATCTGACACTCAAATTCTATACAGCACTATTTTGCATGTCAAACCAAAAAAAGGCCACATATTTGGCAGTGTGGTATTTCCGTGACAGCCGTCATATATCTGCGTGCTCCAAGATTGATCATTGTAGGCCGGTGTAGCCATTTCTTTGCTGTCTGATACTCAAATTCTCTACAGCTCTGTTTTGCATATCAAACTAAAAAAAAGGCCACATATTTGCCAGTGTGGTATTTCCGTGACTGTCGTCATATATCTGCGTGCTCCAAGTTTGGTCATTGTAGGCCGGTGTACTTATTTTTTGGCTGTCTGATACTTTAATTCTATACAGCACTATTTTGCATAAATTCACTTCACAAAAAAGCCCCCAAACATTGAATACAGTCTGTTATGTCAGGCTGAGGCCTGCCTGGTGTTTGGGTTTGAAAAATCGTTGATTTGCAGGCTTACTGATCACATATTATTTCACTACTAATAAAGACATTTGTTTTGAGCATTTGAAATAGTGCAGTAGTCCATTTAAAATGGCTAAGGAAAGGGGCAAGGGACGGGGAAGTGGAAGTGATGCTAATGGTGCATCCAGAGGGCGAGGCCGTGACCAAGGTGAAAGTGGGCAACAACAAAGACCCACATCTTCTCTCACAACATTTCTGTCCCAGTTTCTAGGGGACCGCAGCACACCACTATTGAAGCCAGAGCAGTGTGAAACGGTTGTTGGTTGAATAGCGGATAATGCTTCCAGTCACTTAGCCACCACCACCACCACCATGTCTTCAATATGGTCAAGTCTGAGTAGCCATGAGTGTGGCCAGGATATTCTTCACCCTGATCCTCCTTTCTCCCACCATACCGAGTGCCCTGAGACACTGATACTACACTTGGACATTCTAAAGAGCTGTTCAGTTGTCCATTTTAAGATTCAGAAATCTCTGTTGGTCAACTTGAAGTGGGGAAAGATGAGATCGCATGTAGAGCTGCCCAAAGCTTTGACCAGCCCTGGTCACATGAATGCGATGGTGGGAAAGTGTCACAAGAGGTGGCCGATGATGAGACACAATTGCCAGAAAGTCAGGAGGAGGAGCAGGGTGCGGATGTGGAAGACGAGGTGGTGGATGATATAGTGATTGACCCAACCTGGCAGGAGGACATGCATAGCGAGGACAGCAGCACAAATGGGGAAGGAGGCATATCCCACAAACAGGCAGGAAGAAGCAGTGGGGTGGCCACAGACAGAAGGCGTGCATCCATTCCCAGTAACACCAACATTAGTGAAGTTGCCATTCCAACTGTGAGATCTTCCCGAGTCAGATTATTTTTTAAAGACTCTGCTGATTAACCCCAAACAGGCCATTTGAAGCACCTGCAATGCCCACATCAGCAGGGGTAGCAAAACAACCAACCTGACCACCACCAGAATGATCAGGCACATGCAAGCAAAGCACCCGACTTTGTGAGCTGAACCCCACGCTCCAGGAACACGGTCTGCAGGTCACCCCACTGCTTCTTCCACTGTTTTGTGTAGAAGCCAATCCCCAGTACACCGTGCATGTGAAGATGCCTCTAGCCCTGCACCTGTTGTGGCCCACAGTCAAGCAGCACCATCATCAAGCCCGTCCATGTTCTTGTCCCAGCACAGCCTTCAGTTATTAACAACCCAGTCTTTTTAACGCAAGCAGAAATACCCAGCCAATGCACCACAGGCCACAGTCCTAAATTCTAGTATTTCTCTTTTGCTTGCGCTAGAAATGCTGCCTTTTAGGCTCATTGAGACGGAAGCTTTCCGCAACCTGATGGCGGCGGCTGTCCTAAGGTACTCGATCCCCAGTCACCACTATTTCTCCCAGTGTGCTATGCCAGCATTACACCAGGAGGAGGAAGAACAGGAGCTACTTTTATGCACTGTAGATGGCACTACAAACACATCTGTATTAGCGTCTGTTCAATGGGGATGGCCTGAGGACAGGGAGGAGGAAGAGGACAGCATGGTCAGTCATCCTGGTGGTGAGGACACGGAAGTCTTGCCTGTTAGCAGTCTGGCACGCATGGCTGACTTTATGTTGCGCTGCATTTCATTTGACCCTCGCATTATCAAAATTTTGGGTGACACTCATTACTACAAGCAGAACTTTCAATCTCTTCTGCCTGAGGCAGAGAGGTGTACTAAAATGTTTCAGTACCAGAGGACCCTTGTAGCGGAATTACTGAGAACGCTGGCAGCAGACGTGAGAGTTTATTGTACAACCAAGGAGTCCAAACGAGAGAGACAGAAGTACAATCCAGCTCAGGCAGGGGAACAATGGCCAAGCTCTTGGACGGTTTTCTCAGACCCTCCCATCGTGGCGGCACAGAGGCAAGGGGTGCTGTCACAAGAATTGCAATGTTTGGGAAGATGGTGAGGGAGTACCTTGCAATCATACAAATGTCCTCCGTGATTCCTCTGTACCTTTTAATTATTTTGTATCCAAGCTGGACACATGGCATGAACTGGCTGTCTATGCCTTTGAGGTCCTGGCCTGCCCTGCTGCTAGCGTTCTGTCAGAAAGGGTTTTTAGTGCCCCTGGTGGAATTATAACAGATAAGCGCATCCGCCTGTCAACTGAAAATGCTGACAGGCTGACTCTTATAAAAATGGACAAGGCCTGGATTGGGAAAGATTTCTGTACACCACCAAGTGAAAACAGCAAAACATAACCTCAAATACATTTTCTATTTTGGGTAGGTGTATTCTCATGCACCTCTTCACAACCCCGCATGGGTATACTCTACAATATTTGGTCTGTTTGTTGTTATCCTCCTCCTTTTCCTCATCCTCGTCATCCAGAACCACTAAATCACCAGGGTTAGCGTGCTCTGTACGGTGCATTTTGGGCAAGGGGGGCTGTGATGGCAATTTTTTTTCTTTTTAAATGACCCCACATTGGGGAATTGGGCATGACATTCCATTGGGCTGACTTCTTAACTTTGTCCCTTGCAACCTAAAATGTACCTGCCACTAGATCACCAGGGTGAACGTGGTCTGTACTGTTATAGGCCGTTGAAGTTTGGGCTAGGGGCCTGTGATGGCCCTAGTGTATTTTTAAAAAAGGTACCACAATGGGGGAATTATTTGGCAGATCATACACTGCATTACCAGTCTCAGAGACACACCACTACATTGGCCCTAATTCTTAACTCTGTCTCCTGCAATGTCTCTTGTTTAACTGCCACTAGATCACCAGGGTGAATGTGCTCAGTACTGTTATAGGCTGGTGAAGTTTGGCAAGGCGGCTGTGATGGCAATAGTATATTTTTAAAAAAGGTACCCCACATTGGTGAAACCACATCCGTGATGACAAACACTTCACATTTGTGTACCTTAAAGAGCTTACTTGAAAAGCTCCGTTTTGTGTGGCCTGGTTGCTCAAATTGGACACAATACACTTCATATAAATTTGATAAAGCAATGCTGTTAGTTTGGGTCAGTAGTCCATTAAAAATATAGCTTTGTCCACTATATTAGTTTCTCTTCTTGAGAGCCATAACTTTGGCTGCATCAAATGTACAAATGGCGAATATACAAATGGTGATTTGTAAACAAGATTGAAATACTGTACACCGAATGCATTCAGACAATTACATAGCTGCAATTCTTGTAAAACATTTACAGATGTGACAAACAATGCTCATAGTGACACAATCTTGATAAATGTTTGTTTACTCACTTCACAAACAGTTCTAAGCCTCTATATGTTTGCTGTTTGTCATTGTAAAACATTAAGGTTTACTGAAACTATGCCTGTGATGTTTTGATCTAAATCATTGTGGCTTTTATTTTCTAGGGGTTTATGGCCCCTCGTCTGATGACTGCATGATATCTGTTTCATCCAACCTTGAAAAGTGGCCACTTGAAGGTCTGGGTGAAACTAGAGTTACTACATAGTGTAAATCAATATATAAGACCAGAGAAACATGACTAAGACAGATGCCAAAACTGGGGTACCTGTACATGTACAGTGTGCTGATACCTGCATAATTGGGGACGCCCATACAGTGTAGGTAATGTCCCAGGGGTTCTCTGTCTTGGTGTTGCTTCTCAGATATTCCAGATGGATGATGTTTAAAAGTCTCTTGTAGGGTTGAGCGAAACGGGTCGGCCAGATTCAGAAGTCGCCGACTTTTGGCAAAGTCGGGTTTCATGAAACCCGACCCGACCCCTGTGTGGGGTCGGCCATGAGGTCGGCGATCTTCTGAATCTGGTATCAGAATTCCGATACCGAGTTCCGATATGTTTGCAATATCGGAAATCGGTATCGGAATCCATATTTAAGTGTAAAATAAAGAATTAAAATAAAAAATATCGCTATACTTACCTTCTGACGCGCCCTGGTACTAACCGGCAGCCTTGCTTCCTTAGAATCAGCGCGTGAAGGGCCTTAGATGACGTCGCGGCTTGTGATTGGTCGCGCGACCGCCCATGTGACCGCTCATGCAACCAATCACAAGCCGCGACGTCACCGAAGGTCCTTCAAGCGCTGATTCTTAGGAAGGAAGGCTGCCGGAAAGAAGCAGGGCGCGTCCGAGGGTGAGTATATACCTAATAGGAATATACTCACCCTCGGACGCGCCCTGCTTCTTTCCGGCAGCCTTCCTTCCTAAGAATCAGCGCTTGAAGGACCTTCGGTGACGTCACGGCTTGTGATTGGTCGCGCGAGCGGTCACATGGTCGGTCGCGCGACCAATCACAAGCCGCGACGTCATCTAAGGCCTTTCACGCGCTGATTCTAAGGAAGCAAGGCTGCCGGTTAGTACCAGGGCGCGTCAGAGGGTGAGTATAGCGATATTTTTTATTTTAATTCTTTATTTTACACTTAAATATGGATCCCAGGGCCTGAAGGAGAGTTTCCTCTCCTTCAGACCCTGGGAACCATTGGAAACCCAATGCACTGCATTGGGTTTCGAGTTTCGGCCCTCCCCGACCCCGACTTTTTTATAGGATCGGCCGATTTCACTCGACCCGACTTTTGAAAAAGTCGGGTTTCGTGAAACCCGACCCGATCCTATAAAAGTAAAAGTCACTCAACCCTAGTCTCTTGGTGATGATCTAGCTATACTGTATGTAGTTAATCTTCAAATATACGTAATCACTGTATTTATGTAATCCTGATATGTACTTATTAACCTGCGTATGTTAACACATACAAAAGTGTATGCACTCAATCTATTCAATCATACTATTCCTTGAATTTTGTAGTTTGCAAGAAAATTGCCTTGTATTGCAAGTGTTATCCTTTTTTAAAGTTGTATCTGAACCTTAGTGTTAAAAACCTGTAAAATAAAATTGCCAAATTCTCCTGTAAATAATTGTGCAAAGAGGGAACCATCGTACCATTAAAAAATACGAGTGAATTTTTCTGGGCCCATCCAGTATGTGGGTTCCAAGGCCTAATGGGGTGCATATCACTATGCAGCAGGGCTCGCCTTCCTGCCAATGTATAAAACAAAGGAGTATGGAGCACAAAATGCATATTGTGAAGTGGATTTTCATGGGCCCATCCAGTATCTGGGTTCCAAGGCCTAATGGGGTGCATATGACTATGCAGCAGGGCTTGCCTTCCTGCCAATGTATAAAACAAAGGAGCATGGAGCACAAAATGCATATTGTGAAATGGATTTTCATGGGCCCATCCACTATGTGGGTTCAAAGGCTTATTGGGGTGCATATGAATTGGTAGCAGGGCAGGCCTTGAATTCAATGCAACACTTTTTCCGGAGTCCCCCCCTCCTGGACATCTTATGACAGGGGTATTGTGGTACATCGTAATTCTTGGCAGCCCATCCACTCACAGCATAGGCTACAACAGCTTAGGAGACCCACTGTTTTATAATGGCCCTTTAAGAAGATTAATGTCACCTGATGCACGAGTAAAAGTAGGCTCTGTGACTTTGAGTCCCTCCTTCATAAATGAAACAAGATGGGTCTGCTCATGTGTCACACACCACATGGCCAGCTAGGGTTGTTAAATGTTACAATGACATTTCCCAGTGAATGCATTTGTAGTGGTTGAAAGCAATGTTAAAGTTGAAAAACGCATCAAAAATGCAGTGTCTGAACTAAGCCTAAATGGGAGAGGAAATTTTCAGTCTGGGGTTAAATATTTGGCCTTACAGGAGAGTCCTAAACCTACAAAGGATGTACCTTGACATATTTCCAAGCAAAACCCATTTTGGTTTCGTTTTCATGTGTTTTTTGTGGCACCGGGAAAAATGGCAGGAATCTCGGAAAAAAATTATTAAAGCTGTGAACTAGGAGTCAGGAATGCTTCCAGGAGCGATCCCCATGAGGTTCCTGTGTCATTTGAGCAGTGTTTCCATCATTTTCAAATGAAAACAGGGGAAAACAGTCTCTATACTACCCCAGTCGTGCCCCTGTAGTGCTCCCGCCCTAACAAGGGCAGTCCCCAAGTCAGGCTAAAAAGTTGTACCCACCATAACCATGTAAACTTCCCTACGTGTTTCCTCTCCTGTATGGGAGATTCATCAGGGGAAAATGTAAGGATTGTGGGAATTTTTTCTCAAAAAGGGGGAGCCCCTACATCGGGAGGTAGCTCCTGTGTCCGATGCACCTAATTATGGGTACGGACTATGGTAGGGTGAGATAAAGGATGGTCATCTGTCACTTAAATAGTTTCCTGTTTTCACAAATTGCACAGCGTCCTACCTCATTTCCTTCATGTCACGTGCTCTAGATAACTGCTGTTGTCAGCGGTAATGGCGCTGTGTCACTGTTCTCCCTCCATGTGTTTGCACATTAAGTGCGAGTCTATTTCCGGTCTATGGGCCGCACGCTAATGCGCATGCGGCACCTAGTGTGATACACAAGTCATGACCCGCAGGTTGTACTTACACTTCCGGTTCGCAGCCAGTATGATGACACATTGGACACCGTATATGATGTTGTAGGTGTTCCTAGGCGACGTATACATACGTAACCCCAGAGACGCTGGCACTGGTGCACAGCATATTAAAATATGCTGAAATCGCATATTAGCGACACAGAAACTAGGCAAAGGACAACACGTGGTCGACAGAGGGGTAGGAGTAGAGATTACCCAAGGGAAGGTAGCTTTCACTCATCCACTAGATCCGTTTTTTTAGACAGCACGTATTCTCTAAGAAGCAGGAATCCCTTCAACAGGGATTAGAATTGCAAATAGTAAATCTCTCTGATAGAACCATCAGTGAACCAGAAATGATGGTACTTAGTAAGGGGCTATCATTTATTCCTACAATGGATTTTTCTACTTTTGATTGTATTAAGGACATTAATTTATTTGTTAGAAAACTTAGGTGGCACAAATTTTTCAAACAACAAAATAAAAAAATGTGTGCTGGCTTGGATATCCCATTGGATATATTCCAAGATGTACAGCTTCTGGCTAATTTGGATCAGCCACCATCTTCCTTAACTGGACATGGTCCTGTCTCATCCTTGAGAAAAACCAGCACTAAGATGCCGCCAGTGGGTGGTGATATTTCCGCTATAGATGTGTTTCTCAACCTGACGACTGATGAGATTAAACATAAGGAGGGAGTACACACTAGACACAATCTAACAAAGATTCAGACTGAAGCACTCCGTAATTTGGAGATGGACACATCTATAGTTATGAAACCCTCTGATAAAGGGTGTGACCGATGCTGCTTTAAGGGGTCCGCTGGGGTGATGTTATGGCAGCTAGATGGTATACCTTCCAACAGGTAAAGTATGTCCCCAGAGCTTCCCGGTGTGCGCCCGGTGAGGCGCAGTGAAGAACGAGGACACAATTTTGCAGTCTCTTTACCTTTACTGAAGGCTTCAGCATGCACAGTCCAGGGCACCAGATCACAGGGCAGACAGAGTCCGGCCGGTTTGGAGGCAAGTCCAGAGTTCCCTTGTCCAGGTAGAAATTAGTAGCCTTCCTGTAGCGCCGTAGTATTGTAGTCCCTTACTGCTAAGCTTCTCATAAGGTCCTCACAGATGTTGTAGATGTTATGTCTCTCTCTGTCCCCCGGTTAGGATAGGACAAACCCGTATGACCGGTGGCTTGAGGTGTTTTACAGGGACTCTATCATGCCCCAGCCTCTAAGAGGTGCCACCTTGCCTCCTGGGTGTAGGGCGGACAGGTAACTTGCAATTAGCTGTCCTGCCGATCTCTTGGGCAAGGCATGAAGGATCGTTGCTCCCTCAGTGTCCCGGCTACGGGGATCCTGCGCCTCAGAAGAAGGCAGCCTGTGTAGGGCTGATCCCCTCCTGGTGTCCACTCCTTTGCTATGACTTCTTTAACCCTCTCTGTAATACAGTTCTCCTTCAGTGTCTCTTTCTAGGAGCTGCAGCTCTCAAGGCATGCACAGCTCCGTGTCTTGCTGTCTCGATCTCTGACAGGATCCCACCCCTGTCAGCGGCCAACTACCTGAGTGAAGCTCAGCCAGCAACTAACTAACTTTTTCCTACAGGCAACCAGTTTTACCAAAGTGTGGGGAGTGACCTAATAAATAGGAGCAGAGCTCCCCCTGGAGGCCTGGAGTGTGAAATGTGTTGCATGTTTGTGTTACCTGGATGCAGTTGTCCTTCTTTGCCTCCAAATGTAATATCACTCTCCCCTAGAGGAAAATGACATTACTGCAATGACCACGACCCTGGTACACACATACACACATATATTTGCACTTAGTGCTGCAACCCTTTTTTGATATGTAGTCACTTTATGAGATGTGTTAATTGTGTATAAGTATCACTTACTTGTTTCACATAATTTTCTAGTTATGAACTTAGTGCAGCACTTTTTTCTATATAGACAGAGCCCTCCTGAAAATAGGCATTTGTGCAAAAAAAAAAACAATTAACCAATTAGTATCCACAGCTAACCTTCTAAAATCAGTGGCATATTCAATAACTGAACGTTTACCCTGGTGTAAAGACAATAAAGCGGTCTCAGCATAGGCATGGTGGTTAGGAACATCGAACATCAAGGCCGTAGCAGATAAAGTCTTCCAAAACATTTAGACGTGAGTCACGAGACTTGATCTTCGGATTCACCCAGGTGAGTGCTCGTGATGTCAATAACAATTATACACAATACTTTAGAATGATCGGTGGGAAAGCAGTCGGCGTGCACATCAAAATACAACATACCCTGATTTACAAAACCACAAAATTTGACGCGATCGCCATTGTATCGGAATGGTGGCAGCTTAGGAGGACCCAGGGGGTAAGGCCACTTGAGTGGCCATCTGAGCACCTACGTCCTGAAAGGCTTGTTCATACTGGGACTCCATGTTCTTAAATTTACTCTCCTGATAGTCCACTCAAGATCTTGCAGAGTCTGTCCACACACCTGCTGATTATGCTCCAAGCCTGCTGAGAAGGTGGAGCCGGAGTATCTGGAGAGGAAAATGTCTCTCGTAAAGCAAGCCCGGAATTCAGGCAGAATACACAAGCAAGGGCTGGGAGGGGGACAAGGGTTATAAAGACAACAAAGGCGGACCACATTAGCAGACATGAGGCAGCAGAAGCCATCTTGGAAAAGGGCAAAAAGTACCACAGATGAAACAGGGAATCCAGATTCCTGACAGGAGTTATGGTAGAACCACATACGAAAATGGCTATATTGGGTTTAGAAAGGTTAGTAGAAATAGAAAACACAAGGAGTTCAGTTATTGAAATTCAGTTTTAGACAAGGAGGACATGATTTTAGATACATAGGACAAACAATCACTGGTATTTTGTAGCAATGTGGGACTAATATCAGAAGGGGTGTAAAATGTCATGTTATCCTAGAGATGGAAATGAAATCAACATCTGCTGGTGGTTTTGTCCTGTAAGGGCAATGTATAAAGAAAAGAGAAGGGGACCTAGTACTGAGCCCTGCGGATCCAATACTGTACAGGGCAGCAGCAGGAAGATAAGTCAGCAAATAACAAAGTGAGGGAGCTGTCAAAGATGTAGGAGTAGAACCAAAAATGCATTAGATGAGAGTTGATGAAGTGTTCTAGGAGTTTAGAGATGAAGGGGCTTTCTGGAGATTCACTATTCAGAGTGTGGAAGCAGAGTATCCTTCGTTGTTCAACCACCTCATCCTATCTGCCCACTGTTATCTTCCCATGGTCTTCCTCTGTACTCAAGGCATGTATAAAAAAATGAAGGCTGTACCCCCACCTTACTTATTCCTTTGTACAGGTACAATATTACACCAGCATATATTCCCTCTATACAATTATGTATATGGTTTATTTTTCAGCTGTACAATGCATTTGGATTTGTAAAACACCTACCCTTACCTCATCGGAGGATCTTCAGAAATGTGAAGGTTTTCTTTGCTTTCCTTGAAAAAGTTTTATCAGAGCACAAGAGAACCAGGGTGTCGGGACAACCTAGAGATTACATAGACTGCTATCTGGATGAGCTGGAAAAGGTAAAAGAATATGTAACATTGTAAAATCAATGAACTTTCAGATATTGGAGGCTTAGTCTCCCTAACAGGACCATTTAGTTTACCGATATCAGGTGAGGAATATGTTACTACTTGTTATCTCTTCTATTTGAAAAATTAGGAACAGGAAGAAAGAAAGTCGACGTTTAATAATGAAAATCTGTTCATTTGTGTATCCGATCTGTTTATTGCCGGCACAGAGACAACTTCCTCCTCCCTTGAATGGTGTCTGCTATACATGATGATGTATCCAGACATACAAGGCATGTAATATCCTTTGAGAATGTGGATTTTCATGTTTCTTGTTGCAGAATGTCAGTGTATCTTCTTTACTTTCAGAGAAGTGTCGTGAAGAAATTGACAAAATTCGGGGAGACAGAGACCACCTTGATTATAAGGACAGACTAAGTATGCCATACACACAGGCTGCACTGCAAGAAGTCCAACGCTTTGCTTCAGTTGTGCCGCTTGGAGTTGCCCATGCACCTATAAAAGACATACAGCTGAATGGCTATACTATTCCAAAGGTGAGGCACAACTAGATCATTTCGCTTTTTCCTCCTCTCTTTCCAAGAGTCATAACTTTTTTATCGGGCTGAATTGTATTTTTGAACACCATTCATTTTATCACATTCATGTGTAAAAAAAAAAAAAAATGGGGAAAAGTATCAAATGTATTGAAAAAAACTACAATTATATATTATTTTTTTTCTTTTGGATTTTTATTTTATGATGGTTATTATGCTAGACAATCGCCTGGCAACATGATTATTCAGGACCGAGTAGAGAGGAAAATATGTGGGTGTATATATATCACTAGTAACCCATAATAAAAATAAAGGACCACTAGCAATGTTGTAATTATAGAACAAATGTTATTGATGCATACAAAAAAGTGCTAGAAATATTAAAAACACGTAAAACCAAACAGTAGAAGGATTTTTTTTTATACAAAAGTCATAAACTGTCTCCAGAACAGAATAGAAAAGGAGACAGATCCACACTCCCTATTAATCCAATGCAAGAATAAATCATAGGAACATAAATAGATGAAGATTGCTAGAAGCTTAACAAAATGCAACTTATGCATGTATAAAGTACAAAGTGATACAGATGGAAACAAGAAATGTTTTTGATATTAAAATAGACAACCATGTATGGAAATAAGCAGAGTATAATAACACTAATAGGATGAGCCTGGTAAGGTATCAATACAACAGTGTGTGGATATATAAAAATAAGTATGCCACACAGCAAAATAAGATCATAGATGCAGATGTTAACTCCATACAAAGACCTTTAAACAGCTCCCTCCATTTTTGTTCTCAGGCCATGCCATGTTTGATTTCAGGTAATCCTTTTCATACTTGCATGTGTGCTTGATTACCTATGTACATTCATGGCCAAAAGTGTTGGCACCCTTGAAATTGTTCCAGAAAATGAAGTATTTTTCCCAGAAAATTATTTCAATTATACATGCTTTGTTGTACACGTTTACTTCCATTGTGTATGTTGGAACAACACAAAAAATAAAAAATAAAAAAGGCAAATTAGACATTTCACGAAAAACACCAAAAATGGACCTGACAACATTGTTTTCACCTTTCCAAATTTGTAGGTAAACAACTTTATTTCAAGCATCTGATCTATGGCAAGTAACAGGTGTGTGCAATATGAAAATCATATCTGAAACATAAAAAAGGATGAAAGTTTACTCAGTCTTAGCATTGTGTGTCTGTGTGTGCCATACTAAGAATGGAGAACAGAAAGAGGGGAAAAGAGCTGTCTGTGGACTTGAGAACCCAAATTATTGAAAAATGTCTACAATCTCAAAGTTACAAGTCCATCTCCAGAGATATTGATGTTCCTTTGTCCACAGTGCGCAACATAATAAAGAAGTTTACAACTCATGACACTGTAGCTAATCTCCTTGGACATGGACGGCAGAGAAAAAATGATGAAAGCTTTCAACACAGGATAGTTCGAATGTTGGATAAGCAGCCCCAATCAAGATCCAAAGAAATTCAAGTTGACCTGCAGATTCAGGGTGCATCAGTGCAAGCACAAACTATCTCTCAATATTTGAATAAAATTCTATGGCAGGAGACCAAGGAGGACCACATTGTTGACATAGATACATAAAAAAGCTAGACTACAGTTTGCCAAAAGGTATGTAAGCCAAAATCCTTCTGATAAAATGTCTTGTGAACAAATTAAATCAAGATAGAGCTTTTTTTTCTACTGCTTACCGAAAACGGAACGAGGCCTACAGAGAAAAGAACACAGTACCTACAGTCAAATATGGCAGAGGTTCAAAGATGTTTTGGGGTTGTTTGGCTGCCTCTGACTGATTGCAGTTATTTATTCCAATGAGTGTGCAAACAAATATTAAGTTGAGGGTGACAACAAATTTGTCTGGCTCATTTTGTTTTCTTTTGTGTTTTTTTTGTGGTGGTTGAAGGTGCCTTCAGCTTCTTCACATTGTCTTTCACCTGGTCCCCTGCTGATAGCACAGAATTGACACCTGCGGACCATGGGCATCTGTCTTCCACCTCACACTTTTCAAATCAGTCAAGCAGTCTGAGCCCCAAGTCATACATCAGTCACGTCTGCTTTTTGAAAACTCTGCTGGCTGAGGATCCATGGTCCATCCACCTGGCCCTGCCCCAGAAGTGGAAGAGATTGAGTGCACTGATGCCCAAGCACCTGTTCTGTTGGAGGATGATTACATGGGAGGGCTAGTGCACATGGTCAGCGGACCACTGCAGCACATTTCTGATAATGATGATACACAGTTGCCAACTAAGTGTCTTTCTGCAATGTGCAGACTGGCAAGAGATGCAGGGGTGGAGAGATGGAAAATGATGCGAGGGACGATGAGGTCCTCGACCCCACATGGAGTGAAGGCCATATGAGTGGCGGGCACAATTCAGAGGAAGAGGAGGTGGTCACACTGCTCCAGCTTCACAGCAAAAGTGGGACCAGGGTGCAAAAGCCCCAAGTCAGTATGTCGGTTGCTACTGCCCACCACACCGATGATATGAGCACACCAATGCCAGCTGAAAAGGAGCTCCCTGGCACCCCATTTCTTCAGTCCAGGTGTTGACAACAAGATACAGGAGGTTTGCACTCAGAGCCTGAAGTGAGGAATAAATATTCTTAACCTGAGCACCACCTGCATGAAGAGGCATCTGAATTCAAAGCATGAGCTTCAGTGAACTACACACCTGAAAAAAACAACAAAGATCTAAGGCTCCTTCTGCTCCCTCTTCTGCTGCAGTCTCTACCTCTTCCTCACGCTCTTGAGTAACAGGTCCACCTGGCTCCCCGCAAAGATAGAATGTGACAACACCAGTAGTGTCAGCGATAATCTCCACACCATTCCATGGAATTGTTCAGCTGTCCATCCCCCAAACACTGACAAGAAAGAGAAAGTACCCCCTACCCACCCATGAGCCCTGGTCCTGAATGACGGCATTTTAAAATTCCTGGCCTTTGAAATGCTGTCATTCCAGCTAATGAAGACAGACAGTTAAAAAACTAATGATGATGGCTGTCCCACTGTACGTGGTTCCCAACCACCACTACTTTTCCAGGTGGGCCATCCCTGCCCTGCACAAACATGTAGTGGACAAAATTAGGTGTGCACTATGCAACACCAATAGTGGTAAGGTCCACATAACCACCTATACATGGACCAGTAAGCACAGGCAGGCACATTAGTGTAACAACCCAGGTAACCGGTTGTTACAGTGATGTTGCATCCCTTTTGGGGAGGGCGATATCATGCTTGGAGGCAAGGAGGATCCTCTATACCAGGTAACTCATCCACATTCAACAAATTCCAAATCCAGGCCAGAAGGGGGAGTTCTGGACCCGGATTCAGGGGAGCTTCCCCAGCTTTAAGTGTTCTGGTCTGGAGGAAGAGTTAGTCAGTCTGTTAGAGGGAGAGGAGAGAAGAAAATCTGGAACAGAGAGAAGACAGCGGAGCCATCCAGTCAGGACTGAGCTGCAGCTCCTGGGAAGAAAGTGAACCCGAGGGGTTGAAAGTGGTGGCGCTACTGAGGAAAAGAAAACGGTGGAGAAGGAAAGGGGCTCATAGGGGAACTGTGACCAGGCACCCTCAGAGACAAAGCACAGGAACCAGGCAATGGGAGCCCGAGGCTGTGTTGTACTCCAGGACACATAGAATCGGAGGGCATAGGACTGTATGCTATTTGCCCACACCATGCTTGAAGGTGAAGCAGCACCTGAAGAGCCCGTGTCATGATATAGACCCTATAAAACAGATCAAGCTGCCCATCATACAGGTACCTGTCTCAGGATAGGAGTGAGAGGACTTTGCCAGCAAGCTACAGGCAGCAGGGACCTCACATACTAGCGCAAGTAGGAAGACTTAAAGACCTCACCTGGGAGAGGGATCCACTATTGCCTCCAGGCCGGCCAGACCATTCCACCATCTGTTCCTGGTACCCTGGACTGTGGACTCCTTCAAGATTGATGGAAGACCATTTCTGGTGACTACCTCTTGAAGCTCATCAAGAGAATGCCAAGAGTGTGCAAAGCAGTCATCAAAGCAAAAGGTGGCTACTTCAAAGAACCTAGAATATAAGACATATTTTCAGTTGTTTCACACTTTTTTAAGTATATAATTCCACATGTGTTAATTCATAGTTTTGATGCCTTCAGTGTGAATGTACAATTTTCACCTGACTTGTGCACCACCAACGAGGACCTTGAGTGCCGTGTGTACCTTCTTTACAATTTTCATAGTCATGAAATTACAGAAAATTCTTTACATGAGAAGGTGTGTCCAAACTTTGGTCTGTACTGTATTTCTCACAAGTCACACTGATGGTCTGTGTGGTATGCGAGTTTTTCTCGCACCCATAGACTTTCATTGGTGAGTCTCGGCCATAATATGGTTTAAATCGCAGCATGCTGTGATTTATCTTGCACATACAGTGGGGCAAAAAAGTATTTAGTCAGTCAGCAATAGTGCAAGTTCCACCACTTAAAAAGATGAGAGGGGTCTGCAATTTACATCATAGGTAGACCTCAACTATGGGAGACAAACTGAGAAAAAAAAAATCCAGAAAATCACATTGTCTGTTTTTTTAACATTTTATTTGCATATTATGGTGGAAAATAAGTATTTGGTCAGAAACAAAATTTCATCTCAATACTTTGTAATATATCCTTTGTTGGCAATGACAGAGGTCAAACGTTTTCTGTAAGTCTTCACAAGGTTGCTACACACTGTTGTTGGTATGTTGGCCCATTTCTCCATGCAGATCTCCTCTAGAGCAGTGATGTTTTTGGCTTTTCGCTTGGCAACACGGACTTTCAACTCCCTCCAAAGGTTTTCTATAGGGTTGAGATCTGGAGACTGGCTAGGCCACTCTAGGACCTTGAAATGCTTCTTACGAAGCCACTCCTTCGTTGCCCTGGCGGTGTGCTTTGGATCATTGTCATGTTGAAAGACCCAGCCACGTTTCATCTTCAATGCCCTTGCTGATGGAAGGAGGTTTGCACTCAAAATCTCACGATACATGGCCCCATTCATTCTTTCATGTACCCGGATCAGTCATCCTGGCCCTTTTGCAGAGGAACAGCCCCAAAGCATGATGTTTCCACCACCATTCTTTACAGTAGGTATGGTGTTTGATGGATGCAACTCAGTATTCTTTTTCCTCCAAACACGACAAGTTGTGTTTCTACCAAACAGTTCCAGTTTGGTTTCATCAGACCATAGGACATTCTCCCAAAACTCCTCTGGATCATCCAAATGCTCTCTAGCAAACTTCAGACGGGCCCGGACATGTACTGGCTTAAGCAGTGGGACACGTCTGGCACTGCAGGATCTGAGTCCATGGTGGCATAGTGTGTTACTTATGGTAGGCCTTGTTACATTGGTCCCAGCTCTCTGCAGTTCATTCACTAGGTCCCCCTACGTGGTTCTGGGATTTTTGCTCACCGTTCTTGTGATCATTCTGACTCCACGGGGTGGGATTTTGCGTGGAGCCCCAGATCGAGGGAGATTATCAGTGGTCTTGTATGTCTTCCATTTTCTATTTATTGCTCCCACTGTTGATTTCTTCACTCCAAGCTGGTTGGCTATTGCAGATTCAGTCTTCCCAGCCTGGTGCAGGGCTACAATTTTGTTTCTGGTGTCCTTTGACAGCTCTTTGGTCTTCACCATAGTGGAGTTTGGAGTCAGACTTTTTGAGGGTGTGCACAGGTGTCTTTTTATACTGATAACAAGTTTAAACAGGTGCCATTATTACAGGTAATGAGAGGAGGAAAGAGGAGACTCTTAAAGAAGAAGTTACAGGTCTGTGAGAGCCAGAAATCTTGATTGTTTGTTTCTGACCAAATACTTATTTTACACCATAATATGCAAATAAAATGTTAAAAAAAACAGACAATGTGATTTTCTGGATTTTTTTTCTCAGTTTGTCTCCCATAGTTGAGGTCTACCTATGATGTAAATTACAGACGCCTCTCATCTTTTTAAGTGGTGGAACTTGCACTATTGCTGACTGACTAAATACTTTTTTGCCCCACTGTATAATACGCCCGAGGAAACAACAGATTATAGGAGCTGCCCCATAGATTAACATTGGTCTGAGTGCTATGCAAATTTTTTTATCGCATAGTACTTGTCCGTATTACACTCTAGTGTGACTCCGGCCTAATTGTAGGTATAGGAGAACCTCAACAGATGAAGGAGCTGTTACTAAAATAAATCTCTATACAAAGACAAAGACTAATATTACCGCCATATGGTGACCATATAATTGTAGATGCCAGTGCTGCAGATCATATAGGAGATTGCAGTACAGTTACAGATAGTGACTTGCAGCTGACGTTCTTTCTGGTGGAGTCATGTGTCCCTACTACGGTATCTACTGTGTGGTACTGTGTGCCCTCTAGATGGTAAAACAACTCTCTAGAATATAACAATTCCATGTGCAAATTCTTATTTTGCCCCCTAGCAAGTAATAATGCCCCTTTAAGAGTAACAATAACCTGAGTTCCCTTATAACAATAAGTGCCCACTTAACATTTAACAATGTCCTGAGTCTTCCTCCCACCCCTGTACAGCTCCCCTCTACACAGTATGATGCTCTGTTATACAGTCCTGCTCACCATTATTGGCACTCCTTCATTTTTTTCCTAGACTGTACAATACCTTCAGAAATAAATGGAAATGTACCAAAGTTATATCCTCAGGATTTTTTAATTAGTAATCCAAAGTAATAAAACAATAAAACATTGTTTTTCAACTTACATGTTGTAATTTCTAAAAAGAAACAGACCAAACATCATGTGCAGCAATAAAGGCACCCCTAATTAATACTTGGTTGCACACCCTTTGGCATTGATGACGGCCTCCAAACATGTCTATATAGTAAAATGTACTCCCCATAGGCCTCTATATCGTATAATGCACTTCAAATAGGCAGACTCTATATTGTATAATGCACTCCCCATAGGCAAACTCTATATTGTATAATGCACTCCCCATAGGCAGACTCTATATCGTTTAATGCCCTTCCCGAAAGGCAGAATCAGTACAGTATATTACTCTCCCCTTAGGCCTTCATACAGTATAATGCACTCTCTATAGGCCTCCATAAAGTATAATGCACTCTCCATGGGCAGACTCTATATAGCATAATGCTCCCCCATAGGCACAATCAGTACAGTATATTACCCTCCCCTTAGGCCTCCATACAGTATAATGCACTCTCCATATGCCTCTATAAAGGATAATGCACTCTCCATAGGACTCCACACAATATAATGCACTTCCCATAGGCCTCCATATAGTATAATGCACTCCCCATAGGTAGACTCTATATCGCATAATGCACTCCCATAGACAGACTCTAAATTGTATAATGCCCTCTCCATAGGCAGACCCTATATATTATAATGCATTCCCCATAGTCAGACTCTTTATAGGAGATGGCTCATCACTGCTTTCAACTGTATTGGCATCCAGCCGATACAGTTGAACTTGCGATGATGAGTGGGGGCCAATGCTGCCAACGGTGGCAGTTCAGGGAGATCAAGTATCCCCGCCCTGCTGCAGAGTGTAACTGTATGGGCGCACTGTGCACACCAATACAGTTAACAGTAGCGTTAACTGAACACGGGGCCATCTGCTTCCCCAGTAGCTATTGAGTTTTTCATTATCTAAGTAGTGAAAAAAAATAATTTATACATTGATTTTTGCTGCCATTTTCTGAGACAACAAACGTTTGATTTCTCTATTGAAGGAGCTGTATGGGGGCTTGCTTTGTACAGTACTCGCTGACCCATATTTGCAGTGGCAACATGTTAGGGTACATACTTTAATTTTGATTGCTTTATACTCCAAGTTTAGGGAAAAGTGTGATAAAAAAATAGCAATTTTGCCACTTACATTTTTTTTATGGCATATAGTCTTACATTTTTATAGTTGAGAAGAAATGGTCTGCTTTACTATGTGCACTTCAGGCCTTAAAGAATGACATCTGTCAATAATATTCAAAGAGGAATTTCGGCACTGAAATAATGAGATGAAGAGTTGCTTCAGCATAATTCATTGATAACCAATGTGTGTAGATAATGTTCGACGTTTCAGTCGCGCTGGCTAGTGATGAGCGACTGTGCTTCTTACTTGAGTTTTCCGAGCTTGCCTGGGTGTTCTCCAAGTATTTTGGCATGCTCATAGATTATGTTTGAGTCCCCGCAGCTGCATGATTTGCGGCTGCTAGACAGCATGAATACATGTGCGGATTCCCTAACAAACAGGCAATCCCTGCATGTGTTCAGGTTGTCTAGCAGCCGCAAATCATGCAGCTGTGGGGATTCAAACATAATCTATGAGCATGCCAAAATACTCGGAGACCACCTGAGCATGCTCGGAAAACCCGAGTAAGGCTGGGATCACACACAGCGAGATACGGCCGAGTCTCGCAGGTTAAAGCCAAGCTCTGGCAGCGGCACTCCGGAGCGGAGTGTGCAACCGCACAGCAATACATGGAGCCGCACGCTCCGCTCCAGAGTGCCGGTGCCAGAGCTTGGTTTTAACCTGCGAGACTCGGCCGTATCTCGCTGTAATGTGACTCCGGCCTAACGAGCACTCACTCATCACTAGTGCTGGCCTTTAGCAAGGTACATCTGTAAGAAAACAATGTATATACTGTCAAATTAAGCAAAAATGACATAAGCAAAATGAGACAATTTCATGTATAGGAGTTTTTGAGTGTTTCTCCATAGGTGGATGAGTGTTAACAATCGACTGATGACACTCAGAAAGCTCAGGATATATGTAGTTGATAGTAGGAACGGTATCCCTATGGAATAAATGGAGAAGTGAGTATATTCTGGAAGAGTTAGGCATCAGAAAAAAAAGGTAATCAGATTAAGTAAAGAGAAAAAAATAGAAAAATAAATAAATCTAAAATAAAAAAAATACGAAACAAAAAAATTGAAAAATAAAAAAGGAAGAGGAGGAAAAGGAGTAATAAAAAAAGTGGAAAAATGAAATAGAAAAAGGCGGAAAAAAAATAAGAATGTAACAGTAAAAGTGAAAAAATGAAGAAATGAAAAAAAAGCATTTAGAGAAAAAAATGAAGAATGAAAAAAAGAAGGGCGAAAAAGAAAAAAAAAATGGGGTGGGAGACTTAAGAAAACTTAAAAAGGGGATGAATATGTGAGAATGGACCCAATGGAAAATAGTGTGAACTACAAGAAGAGAAGAAAGAAAGCCAAAGAGTTATTGAAAGCGATCAGAAGAAGATATCTGGTACACAGAATCTACAGAGGAAGGAAATAAATATAGAGATCTAGGGGAAAATGACGTCATATTCTACAGAGCAATCAGTGACATCTCTGCCTGCCTTCCAAGGCAAAGTCAGCTGCCAGCTCCTGCGTCGGCTATACAAGAGTATGCTACGCATCATAGGAGGGAAGGAAGGGAAGAATAATCCTTTATTTTTTAAATGTGTTAGAGAAGAACAGTGTACATTATTAATGGAGGGGGCCAGAATGGGGGACATTATACCAGAACGGGGCGCAGGATAGGGAACATTATAACAGGAAGGGACCCAGGATAGAGAGCATTATACCAGGACGGGGGGGAGCATATATCAAAATGAAGGGCATTTAACAGGATGGAGGAGCATATAACAGGATTGGGGAGCATATACCAGGATGGGGGCATATACATGTGGAGCACCCGCTAGGACCATGGGGTACTCGGAACCAGGGCGGTTCTGTTCTTAAAGAGGTGGTCACTGTGGCAGTCACCCGGTCCGTGGCCCTGGGTGTCGAATAAAAAGGGGTTAATGAAAATGGGAATAAAGTCTAATGCAGGTATATTCGTGATGCCACCTAAGGTATTGGGCCATGGGTGGTCAACACTGCTTAAAGGGGTCCTCTGGGGCTGATGGTTTTGCAGCTTAGATGGTATAGTTCCCCACAGGTAGAGCTTGGTCCCAAGGGCTCCCGGTGTAGCTGGTAAGAGAGATGGTTCACGGTGGAGGGCAGGACTGAGAGTGCAGGACATAATTGCAGGGCACAGAGATAAGTTTCCTTTACCTTTTACTGGTAGAATTCAGGTACAGTGCAGGGTACAGGTAACAGGTGTTGGTGGGGTCCGGGCAGCCTGGAAACAGCTTGGGATCCACTTAGCCAGGTGGGTTCAGAGGCCTTCCCTCTGCACTGTATATCTGACCCTTGCTGCCTGAAGTTCTGCGCAAGTTCTCTCAGTGTCTGTATTCTCAACCTGTATGGCTGACAGCCTGAACCTTTTATGGGCACTGTCCTTTCTCTGGCAGTCCCAGGCTCTTCGCTTGTTGTGGTACCTGCAGGTGTTAAATGGGACAGGAGACTTGCAATCTCCTTCCCTCCGGGTTCAGTGGCTGGGTCTGCAACTCCCACACCACCACAGACCCCGGTGTCCGGTCTCTTTGCGTTTTCCTCTGGGGTGAGCTCACTCCCATCTCCAGACCCCTGGCTCATCTCCTTTTGCCTCCTCTCCTCTCACTGTCCCTAGCAGACTGACTACTAACCCCTCCTCCAGCCAGAATGTTCTAGGGAAGCTGCCCTGAAGCTGGGTTTAGGGCTCCCCCTTCTGGACTGGAGTCAGGTGTTGCATGTTAATATTACCTGATTAAGGGATCCCTCCTTGCTTCCAGGCATGTTGTCACCTCCCCTGTGAGGAAGGCAATACCATTGGGGCATCCGGACTCCTGAGGTGCCACACAGGGATTAGGGGAGCAAATGCAAGGATGGGGAAAATTATATCATGAAGGAGCTCAAGATGGGGGACAATATAGAAGAAGGGGCCTAGGGTGGGGGATATTATACCATAAAGGGGCTCAGGATGGGGGACCTCATTATTTGGGGAGCAAACACGTAAGTTTTTATTGAGTCTAGAATACTATAAGTACATCTGGCCAACCTGCAGGTGGGGGTTAAGGTCCAAATTTTACAACAGTGCCTGTTGGACTCTAGCTATGCCAATGTTCATTGGTATGTTGTTTTTACTGCTTCCTTTTCAGAGCACATAGCTTAGAGGGAAGACTGAAAGGATCTAACAAAAAAAAGCTGATGCACAAGGCAACCCTCACTCAGTAGTGGCTGGCTCACCCAACTATTGATATACTATTCATAAATATAAACTCTTTGTTCTCTCTCGTATGTATATAATGTGCTGTGCAGTATAAATGTGAGAATAATGACACAATATTCTATTTATTTTCACCTCTCTTTGCATATAGAGAACAATGGTTATTACAGATCTGTCATCAGTGAATTATGATGAGAAACAGTGGAAATATCCACATGAGTTTAATCCTGAGAATTTCCTGGATTCTGAAGGAGACTTGCTGAAAGTGGATGGATTCTTGCCCTTCTCTGCAGGTAATGAAAGGAAAATGGATAGAGAGATTTTTAACTGTGTCATCAAGCAAATACCAGGGCCCAATTTTCACTCATGAGAACCACAGACACAATATAAACTATATATGTATTTATAGTTTCTATGATATAGTATATGTGATAAACAAAAATTGAAAAAATAAAATTATACTGAAAAATGGTGCTCAAAACAGGTATCATCAGGGAAAATAGGAATATGTAAACACTTTAGTATAATGACCCAATATGGAGATCTACACTAATCTCTCCCCAGAATACACTGAGACTTACCCTACCTGCCAGCGGAGGTTGGCACCTAGTTGTTGACGTCATGGTGCCCCCGCTCAACATCGGTAGCCCTGAAGGCCCTGGTGTACTCTTGACATACTAAACATAGAACGCACACATACAAAGATAGAGCCGTTGCGTAGTCTCTTGGGGGAGTTAGTAAAAAAAGACTCTAAACCTAGATATCTCAATGTCCTAAAATAGTGACCAATTCATCCTATGATGCTAGTCAGCCCCTGTATAAGATAGAATCGAGGCATCGGTTCATGTCCTCTAGAGTGTACAGATTTCTGAATTATGGCTCCAAACAATCTACAAACTGTGTAAAGTTCTGTGTATAGGCCCTTACTATACCTCTGTATGCTTTAGATTTCGGTTGAACTAGATGGACTTAAAGTCTTCCTTCAACCTTAATAACTATGTATATGGAGGTTTTTCCATTCATGGATGAATGGAAGTCATCAGTGCTCCATTGCATTTCCTATATAGAGGTGTGTGAGCAAACAAATACAGTCTCTTAAATAATCACTGATCATGTGATGATGATTATTGAGGGTTTAACCCACCAATCTCTGGAATTGGACCCTGTTAGAATGGAGCAAAAGCTGCACATCTGCACCACCCTTTCAATCATTGTCCATAATACTCCCAAGTGCTGTATCCAGCTATCCCACAGACAATGGACAAAGCAGTGGTAAGCACTGTATTCCAGAGCAATGTTCTTGAGGTATGACCAATGATTAGGTAGTTCTCACCTATAGGCTTTGTTCACACATCAGTATCTTTGATCAGTATTCATCGTTATTTGTTTACCAAAATCAGGAGTGTCTCCAAAACACAGAAGAGGTGTCAATCATTCAGTTGTAGTTTTTCTCTATAAGTTCCACTCTTTGTATTGGCATACAAACACTGATGCAAAATACTGACCAAATACTGACATTTGAATGACGCTATACAGTCACTTTAGGGCCAAAGCAACTACCAACTATTAAGGTTCCTTCACACATAACGATATCGTTAAGGATATCGTTGCAACGTCACGCTTTTTGTGACGTACAATGATCCCGCTAACGATATCTTTGTGTGACAGCGACCAACGATCAGGCCCCTGCTGGGAGATCGTTGGTCGTGGGGAATGATCAGGACCTTTTTTTTGGTCGCTGATCACCTGCTGTCATCGCTAGATCGGCGTGTGTGACACCGATCTAGCGACGTGTTCACCTTTAACCAGGGTAAACATCGGGTTACTAAGCGCAGGGCCGCGCTTAGTAACCCGATATTTACCCTGGTTACCATTGTAAAAGTTAAAAAAAAAACAGTACATACTCACATTCCGATGTCTGTCACGTCCCCTGGAGTCAGCTTCCCTGTACTGTGTCGGCGCCGGCCATAAAGCAGAGCACAGCGGTGACGTCACCGCTCTGCTTTACGGCCGGCGCTTACACAGTGCAGGGAAGCTGACGGCGGGGGACGTCACAGACATCGGAATGTGAGTATGTAGTGTTTTTTTTTAACTTTTACAATGGTAACCAGGGTAAATATCGGGTTACTAAGCGCAGCCCTGCACTTAGTAACCCGATGTTTACCCTGGTTACCCGGGGACTTCGGCATCATTGAAGGCAGTTTCAACGATGACGAAGTTGTTCCCCTGATCGTTGGTGGCTGGAGAGAGCTGTGTGTGTGACAGCTCCCCAGCGACCACGCAACGACTTACCAACGATCACGGCCAGGTCGTATCGCTGGTCGTGATAGTTGGTAAATCGTTTAGTGTAACGGTACCTTTAGACCTTATATTTGTCAAGACCTCCGTTCTCAGACTATCTAGGAACTGCTACTTCTCTGTAAGGTCACCAACAATGCTGATAGTCTTCAAGGAGCTATCCTTAACTGCTTGCAATCTCCAGGTCCACTTCTGCTTTGTAGCTTTCTCTCTGGCAATCTCAATGTGTACAGCAGTCTAGAGCAGGATTTAGGACACAGCTACTGGTCTGCAACCATCTTGAAGTTGCCCTTTTTTGGCGGTTACTTCTACCACAGGACCTCTGTGTGCAGCTTTCCCGTAGCACACCAGTCTGACTGGCTAACAACTACTGCCAGGTGACACATATGCCTTCTTGCTTACTTTACCCCCACCAAGAACTAAGGGTGCTTGGGTCAATGTTCTGGCCACCAGATGTGACCTGTGTTCCCAGTCTGTTACACTCAAGTTTATCAATAAAGGCCATGCATAAACATTTTTCGCTAGATGTGGGATTTCTTAAAGGGTAACAAAACCTAACATGAAAGATCATGACTCAGATTTGGTACAAAATAGTGGAAGGATACATATTGTGTATGAGAGGAATGCCGTCATGCTCAGGTGGTTCTCCTCGACAACTCCTTTATTTCTTGTAGAAGGAATGCTGTAATGTTTATAGAGCGATTACTGACATTATTCAGGTTACAATTTGCCTGGTTGTGTGCTGCTTACTGATGATCTTCTCTTCTTGTCAGGACCCCGAGGTTGTCTAGGGGAGAATCTTGCTCGCATGGAGATCTTTCTCTACTTCACCACTTTGCTGACACATTTTGAATTCCATTGGCCAGACCCCAAATCTCCTCCAGACACCACCCCAGTGTGTGGCATTACACAGGTTCCTAAACGCTATAAAATGAGGCTGGTTTCCCGGGAAAAAAGTTAATTATCTCTGTTATAAGTAATATTCTCAGATTATTATGGTAACACTCAACTGCTACAATGGTTACTAAGTATTAATATGAGAATGTATACAGTATTGATTGTAAAAGGAACCTGTTGTGTTGTAAATTGTCTTTGATCTGCAGGCAGGATGTTATAAACCAGGGGCAGCTGATCAGACTGATATAGTTTTGTGGGGGGGAAATTCAGGCTATACATAGGGAACCCCGAAAAAAATAGATATTAAAATATAACTTTTATTGAAATATGGTTAAAAGGGACAAACAACAAATACAATAACAAACACGATCCTAAAAAGTGCACACTGCATTCACCCTAAAAATAATCCCAGGCCAGAACACGTGCCTACTAGTGATGAGTGACTATACTCGTTGCTCGGGTTCTCCCAAGCACGCTCGGGTAATCTCCGAGTATTTGTTAGTGTTGTGAGATTTAGTTTTTATCGCAGGAGTTAAATGATTTACAGCTATTAGCCAGCCTGAGTACATGTAGGGGTTGCCTGGTTGCTAGGGAATCTCCACATGTAATCAAGCTGGCTAATAGCTGTAAATCATTCAACTGTGGCGATGATAACTTAATCTCCGAACACTAACAAATACTAGGAGACCATCTGAGCGTGCTCAGGAAAACCCGAGCAACGAGTACACTTGCTCATCACTAGTGCCTACCTGCGGAGGTGGGCACCCTATGAGAAACTATACGAGAATGGCACCTGTTATGATCTGGTGGCCTAGGAGCAGCATGAGACGTACTCTGGAGAAGGTGGTACCTGTACTGACCGCAAACCCTGAATTTAGCAGCGCAACTAGAAGTAGCCGTGGGGGGTACCTAACACTCCCTAGACCCCTCGACACAGCCTAAGAACTAACTTCCCCTAAAGACAGAAACGGGAAAACTATCTTGCCTCAGAGAAAATCCCCAAAGGATAGACAGCCCCCCACAAATATTGACTGTGAGAGGAGAGGGAAATAACATATGCAGAAATGAAATCAGGATTTAGCATAGGAGGCCATACTAGCTAAAAAGAAAGAATAGGACAGAGTACTATGCGGTCAGTATTAAAACACTAGAAATATCCACCACAGAAAATACAAATCACCACATCTGACTAAAGACATGGAGGGTATATCTGCATCTCCAGAGACACAGCTTGGCTGCAAAAAATCCTTCACAGACAAAGCTGGACAAGACAAAACATGAAAATGCACAGAACTATAAGGTCCACAGCAGGTGGACAGCAAAAACAAAGCCAGAACTTATCTTTGTTGAAATGAACAGCAAACAGGAGAGACCAGGAATGGATGTGAATCCTCCAAAAACAATGGACAACTGGCACTGACTAAAGGATAAAGCTGGACTAAATAGCCCAGCCCAAATTGCAAAAAATGGATACACCTGATAAATGCTGCGATCCAAAGACAGCAGCACTACCACTCATAACCACCGGAGGGAGCCCAAGAGCAGAATTCACAACAGGCACCCCCACTGTTTGACGGCAGGCCCTATCTGCCCTGAAATGCCCTGAAGATAAGTGATAGCTAAAGTGCACTCATACTACCAAGGTACCATCAGTACTGTATTAGTGCAGCAGGAAAACAAAAAGGGGGGTGATTAATGGGAAAGCAGGTGTTCTGGAAGGTAAAGGGGCAGGTGACTTGCCACTGCTTCCACTCATCATCATTGGCCCCTGGGATTGGTGTCAATCAGGGTCTCCCAGGGACAGACATCGTGGAGCAGGGGTGCCATATCTGCTAACCAGTAGAGTGCCAATCTCCGCTGTGCAGGCAGGATTTCAGCTTAGGTACAGCCTAGAGGGGTCACTTGTCACATTCTTTATCATATTTATATTATCATAATTGATGTATGGCAAGACACCTTCCCATTTACATTCCAGAACATCTGCTTTCTCATTGATCACCCCCTTTTTTTAGCTGTATTTCAATAAAAGTTATATTTTAATATCTATTTTTTTCAGGGTTCCCCTATGTATAGCCTTGTTCAAATTGAACCTCCCTATTTATTCATTCCTGTTTTTTTGTGGGGGGAGATTCAGTAAATCTTGTATCCAGCAGGCAGTCCCACTTGGTGATTGACAGCTATCTCTACATGCACATAGAGCGCCCAACAGGGCCGTGGGGATACTCGGTACTGGGCTGGTTCTTAAAGGGGATGTGTCATGGCAGCAGTGACCTGGTACGTGGCCCTGGGCATCCAATAAAAAAGGGGAATAATGTTTATGGCATAAATGTTCGTGACGCCACCTGTAGTACTCGGCAAATGGGAGATGTTAGCCGATGCTGCTTGGAGAGACCACTGTGGCTGATGGTGATGCAGCAGAGTTGGTACAGCTATCCACAGGTGGAGCTTTAGTCCCT
The DNA here is from genome assembly GCF_032444005.1 of Ranitomeya imitator. Lineage (NCBI taxonomy): Eukaryota > Metazoa > Chordata > Amphibia > Anura > Dendrobatidae > Ranitomeya > Ranitomeya imitator. The sequence goes on from NC_091290.1 coordinate 101,758,727, forward strand.
AGGCACTTAGGTGAAATTGTGAGATAATGGATATTGTAGTAGCTGTGGTGTAGGGTATGTGGCACAGTAAATTAATGTGAGGACACAGCGGGGTGCAGTTCCCAAAGCTTTACACACAGTTGTTAGTTGCCTCAGCTGGGGTGCTGTGTCCTCCAGGTTTGTGGTCCAGCCAGCTCTCAAGCAATTCGGGTTCTCTTTCCAGATCCCTCTTTTTATGTTCTTGTCTCTGACTGTCTCTCTGTGCAGCCTTTGCCTCTCCTGCCCTGCGCCTGCCACATAGAGTCCCAAGCCAGCAACCACGGATCTTGTCGGGCGGTGTGCACTGAATCCCCCTGGATCCTATATGGCTGCCTTTTCAGCAAATGTGTGCAGATGTGGCTGTGGTACATACAAATACCACAGACTCCGGTTAGCTAGCTGAGTCCTTAGTTTCTTCACTAGAATGGGGCCGGACCCCTTGCCTGCGACCTGGTCCCTCTACTTCTGGATACGAGCCTCACGGGTGGATTTCTCACTACCTGTGCCTCTAGGACCCCTTCTGTCTCTTCCATCGTTTCACTTTCCTTCTGTTCTCTGCTGCTGAGATGAGCTCCTCCCAGCTCCAATTCCCAGCTCCAACTGTCTTCTGGACTGCTCTAACTCCTCCCTGCTGTTTCCATGACTACTCTACTCTCTCTTCACCCACACCCTCTACATATTAACCCTCTCCAGCCTGGGATGAGGCCATCCTCCCTTACGGTACGCCCAGGTGCCCTGACTGGAGAAGTGTGGTGTTGGATGCAAGTGTTAGGGTTCTGTGCAGTGCCCCCTCCTTACCTGAGAGCGGAATACCACACCTCTGGGTGAGGTGCAGTACTCTGTGGTGACCGGACCCTCAGTGGCGCCACACACAGTCATACAGGAAAGACTGTCAGTCACTGAGTAGGACCACCCACTGGACTGATATGTACACCAACACCAGGTATTTCAGTGAATAAACTACAAGTTAGGCCGGGGTTACACTTGCGTGTGAAATAAAACTCGCTCGAGTCACTGGCACTGATGCCGCCACTCAGGACGGAGTGTGCAGCTGCATGTATTCCTATGCAGCTGAACGTTCCGTTCCTGAGTGTCGGCGGCAGTGCCAGGTATTGATGTGAGAGACTCGCTCGAGTTTCTCGCGTTACACATGCAAGTGTGACCCCGGCCTTCTTCTGACTCTTCCCACAAACCTATACATCATTCTGCTCAGCTTCTTCTCTATACCATTATTAATTTTATTAAATGATGAAACATGTTGTTGTTCTACACACTGGGACTGTAATCAGCACTTGTGATAATTGGGGATATAACTTTGTATCTTGACCTTTTATATACAGCAAATAATGTGACACAATGTATAGGGGAATGGTTGCCCTATATGTATGTACTATAGATCAGGGGTGTCAAACTGCATTCCTCGAGGGCTGCAAACAGGTCATGTTTTCAGGATTTCCTTGTACTGCACAGGTGATAATTTAATCACCTACACAAATAATGAGTTGGTGATTAAATTATCACCTGTGCAGTACAAGGAAATCCTGAAAACATGACCTGTTTGCAGCCCTTGAGGAATGCAGTTTGACACCCCTGATCTATAGATCGTCATTACCAACTAAAGCATCACAAACTCACACTGGATCTGTAGGAATTAGCTAAAGCATGACTACAAATTGTTTTTGTATAGATAATTTAAAAAATAAAATTTAATTTACAAAACATCTTTTTGTACTTATTTGTAGATTTTTAACTTCTACGATGTTAGGTCTCGGGTTCCCGCTTCTGCACAGGGGGAATATCGAGCCATCTCCGCTGCGGTCTCCCATTCTCATCCAGCCGCAGTGGAGTCTGCTCAGCAGGGACATCGGTCCCAGCGTCTTGCTCAGTCTCACGCTGTACAGAGAGTTACTGCTGCTTCTTCAGCTTCTGCCATTAAAGTCAGTGCTGGTCAGCAGCGAGCGGACTTCTCTGGGACTAAGTCCTTGTCTGCACACACTGAGCATGCCCAGGGCAAGATCTCCCGTTGGAGATCGAGGGTCATGTGCTCAGGCTCTGCAGCACATTCCATTGGTCCTCTTGGCAGGTCTTGGAAGGGCAAAGTTTCTGTGGCCACTTCCTGTGCTGCAACTATATAAACTGCGCATGACCGCACGGCCATGCGCTAGTGTACAATTGTTAATGTGTGTATGTTGTGAGTGCAAGTCGTCCTTGTATACCCCTACCCTATTGAATGTCTGTTCACGGAAGGTGTATGATTGCTATCTAGCGCCCGACTTATCCTACAGCACTAATCACACATTACAGCGTCCACCAGTGACCACCAGTACGGCGCCGTGCACTTCCTCTGTGCTTTCCTTACCCAAGCCTGGGTGGTTAGTGGCGTTCGTCAGTGCGGCACCGCATGCACTCTTGTGCCTTAAAATCGTTATTTCGTTTCCTTACACACCCAGTTGCGGTGTTATGCCAGCAAGGGTCTAATCGGACTTCAATCCTAGTTGGGGTTGAGTTAGCTGACTACTTGCTCGCGCTCTATGTGCGGTACCGCAGTCCTGTGACGCAACAGGATCGCTTCCTTCACGCTGGGTGAAGTTTAACCCACGTGTGTATACTTATGAGTACCGCCATATAGTCCGTCGTTACTTGGCAGCAGGTTCCATCTCTGCACGGTGGACCCCGGGCTGCGAACGCACCATATTCTATCTGTCTCTATATTTGGTGCGTTCCGCTAGCCCTAACATTACACTAGCGCCAGGGTCTGGTCAGTAATGACGGACAAACAGCAATCCTTGCGGTATATCCAGCAGCTGGAGGGTAGGTTGGCGGCTCTTGAGAGCGCAACCTCAGCTGTGGATGTTACCGCGGTTGCTGTACAGGCTGCTAGTGTGGCTGCAGCAACCCTGTCCATTGCCACCCCTGCTCCGACATTTTCTCGCCTCCCGCTGCCAGAAAAATTTTCTGGTGATAGCAAGTTTTGTAGGGGATTTGTGAGTCAGTGCTCTATTCACCTCGAGCTCCTGGCTGCACGTTTTCCCACAGAGCGGGCTAAGGTGGGATTTATAGTGTCTCTCTTGTCGGACAGGGCGTTGGAATGGGCTACGCCGCTGTGGGAGCGTGGCGATCATGTGGTGCAGAGTGCTCCGCTGTTTCTGAGCACTCTGAAACAGGTCTTTTTAGGACCTCAAGTCACCCATGATACGGCGCTCCAACTGCTGGCATTAACTCAGGGTGAGTCCTTGGTCAGTCATTTCGCCGTCCAATTCCGCACTTTAGCTTCTGAGCTGGATTGGTCGGATAAAGCTCTTATCCCCATATTTTGGAGGGGCCTGGCTGACCACGTTAAGGACGCTCTGGCCACTAGGGAGATTCCTGCCACACTGGAGGAGTTAATAACTGTCTCCACTCGAATTGACCTCCGTTTTAACGAGCGGAGGTTAGAGCGAGCCCAGTGTAGGCAGAGGTTTCGGCTGGCTCCTACCTTCGCCAAACCTCTGGAATCTCCGGTCCTGGTTCCTGAGTCACATGAGGCCAGGGAAGTGTCACAAGCGGGATCTAAGTCCCAGACCGCTTGTGCACTCAAGGTCTGTCATGTTTGCCAGTAGTCAGGACATCTAGCCACCAGATGTTCTCAGCGATCGAGGAAACGTCAGCGTTTAGTGGTAGTAGGTGGAGGTACACTAAACACAGCGACGTTTGCCTCTAAATTGTCCTTTAAGGGGACAATTACTATAGGCTCATTCTCCCACTCGGTAGAGCTCTGCGTGGATTCTGGGGCGGAGGGCAATTTTATGTCTTCTGCCTTCGCCCAACGTCACGCAATACCCCTGGTTATGCTAGCTCAACCAGTAACGGTACGAGTGGTGAATGGGTCGGCACTGCCCTCACAGATAACACACCAGACCATCCCTTTTACTCTGTCCATGTCGCCATCTCATCAGGAGATTATATCTCTGCTCGTCATTCCTGAGGGAATTGATGAGGTCCTGTTGGGAATACCTTGGCTACGGTACCACTCTCCTCATATCGAGTGGTCCTCTGGCAGAATCCTGGGATGGGGCGAATCTTGTGGGGGTAGGTGTCAGAGGGAGTGCGTTTAGGTTGCTACTACAGAGGTACCCACAGATCTTTCCTCTCTCCCCAAGCAGTATTGGTCTTATGCAGACGTGTTCTCCAAAAAGGCGGCGGAGATCCTTCCGCCCCATCGCCCCTATGACTGTCCTATTGATCTCTTGCCTGGTGCTGAGCCTCCCCGGGGTCGAGTCTATCCGCTATCTCTCCCGGAGACGGAGGCAATGTCACAGTACATCCAGGAAAATCTGGCAAGAGGATTCATTAGGAAGTCAGTGTCACCTGCTGGGGCAGGGTTCTTCTTCGTGCAGAAGAAGAATGGAGAGTTGCGTCCATGCATAGACTACAGGGGTCTTAACGCCATCACCGTTAAGAACAAGTATCCTTTGCCCTTGATATCTGAGCTCTTCGATAGGCTTCGGGGAGCAAGGGTATTTACTAAACTAGATCTGCGGGGTGCTTACAACCTGATTCGCATCCGTGAGGGGGACGAATGGAAGACGGCTTTTAACACCAGGGATGGGCACTATGAATATCTGGTGATGCCCTTCGGGCTCTGTAATGCCCCAGCCGTTTTCCAAGACTTTGTGAACGATATCTTCCGGGATATGCTTTCCACCTCGGTCGTAGTCTATCTGGATGATATTCTCATCTACTCTCCAGATATTGACTCCCACCGGAGAGATGTTTGCAAAGTCTTCGACCTCCTACGGGCAAACTCCCTCTATGCCAAGTTGGAGAAGTGTATGTTTGAGCAGGAGTCCTTACCTTTCCTAGGCTACATCATCTCTGCCCAGGGATTGGCTATGGATCCTGCCAAACTACAGGCTGTGATGGACTGGCAGGAACCCCATTCTCTTAAAGCGGTGCAGCCCTTTATGGGGTTCATTAATTATTATCGCCAGTTCATTCCGCATTTCTCAACTTTGGTAGCTCCCTTGGTTGCCCTCACCAAGAAGGGGGCGAATCCCAAATTGTGGTCTGAGGAGGTCTCCAAGGCCTTTAACTCTATAAAGTCACACTTCGCTAGCGCTCCCATCCTACATCGCCCCGACGTTGATAAGCCATTTATCATGGAGGTGGATGCCTCTTCTGTTGGTGCTGGAGCAGTCCTCTTCCAAAAGGATGCTCAAGGTCGGAAGCATCCCTGCTTCTTTTTCTCCAAGACCTTCTCACCAGCAGAGAGGAATTATTCCATCGGGGACAGGGAGTTGCTAGCTATGAAGTTGGCTTTCTCGGAGTGGAGACATCTCTTGGAGGGTGCACGTTTTCCCTTCCAAGTCTTCACAGACCATAAAAATTTGGTGTACCTGCAGACAGCCCAGCGGTTGAATTCTCGCCAGGCCAGATGGTCCTTATTCTTCTCCCGGTTTCATTTCACCCTCCATTTTCTTTCTGGGGAGAAGAACATTCGGGCCGACGCTCTCTCTCGCTTCGTTGTGTCATCTGCGGAGGAGGAGGAGGAGCCTCGGCTTATTGTCCCCACCGAGAGTTTGAGAACTGTGGCCCCGGTTTCGCTAGAGTCTGTGCCCCCGGGCAAGACTTTTGTTCCATCCAATTTGTGACCGGAGGTTCTCTCTTGGGCACACTCATCCAGGGTGGGTGGACATTTTGGTACCAAAAGGACATTTGAGTTACTGGCGAGGACGTACTGGTGGCCGCATATGGCTCGTGATGTCGCAGAGTATGTTCGGGCGTGTGTCTCTTGCGCCAAGAACAAGACTCCTCGGCAACGGCCAGCTGGTTTGCTTTATCCTCTGCCCGTGGCTGACAGGCCCTGGGAGATGGTCGGGATGGACTTTGTGGTGGGCTTACCCAAGTCTCGTAACTGCACCATTATCTGGGTGATCACCGACCATTTTTCCAAAATGGTGCACTTGGTGCCTCTTCCACGGCTACCTTCTGCACGGGCGTTGGCTGTCTTGTTCGTCAAGCATATCTTTCGCCTACACGGTATGCCAGACAAAATTGTTAGTGACCGGGGTCCCCAGTTTGCGTCTCGATTCTGGAGAGAGCTTTGTCGTCTACTCAGTATTGAGTTGAATCTCTCTTCAGCATATCATCCTGAGACGAATGGGTTTGTAGAGAGGGCCAACCAGACCTTGGTCACATATTTACGACATTTTGTTTCTGCCAGGCAGGATGACTGGGCATCCTTGCTACCGTGGGCAGAGTTTGCACTTAACAATGCCGTAGCCGACTCTACCGGTCAGACTCCATTCCTCCTAAATTACGGCCAGCATCCGCGTGTTCCTGTGCCCATGCCTGTGTCTTCTGCTGACTCCATGGTGGCAAGTGAGAAGATCAACGTGTGCACAACCTTAAAGAGGTGCGTGGGTAGGTTCCCAAACCATAGGATAACTTAAATACAAAACCCAGCACTCAACTTGTTGTGAGAAGAAAATTGGGTACTTTATTTTATCCCAACGCACAATGCAAACGTTTCGGTCACACATGTGACCTTCGTCAGTGACTGTCAAAATAATACATCAGAATAAGGTACAAAAAAATGGGATATACAAATCAAAAATAATACATAAATAAAGTATATACAACATAAACATGGACAACCGTACATGTATATGGCAAACAAGAGAGATAATATATCTATGAAGCGTATGTGATATATGAGAGCTATAAGACTATAATGGCACAGTGAGTGAAGAGGGAGATGTAGAGAGATACATACCAAAGGTTGGGATAGTAGATATATACTGATGGCTAAATACGTTGCCTAAAATGAAGGTGAGAACATGGCAGATAACCGGTTAGCCCCGGTGTAGTGAGAAGACAAAGTAGGTTGGAGGATGTAAAAAGATACATACCAAAGAATGAAATGGTACATAAATGCCGATGGCTATAGGCGCTGCCTAAAATGAAAGTGAAAATATGGCTAGAACCAGTGAGTCCTGGTAAAGTGAGGAGTAAAAGTCAGTGGGAAGCATATCAATTGAGGCCTACCAGTGTTATCCAGAGTACAGCGTCTATCTTAAGTGAGAGTCTCATGGTCCATGGTGGCAGACTGGGCTGTGGAGGCACGGGACATTTGGGACCGCACGCAGGATGCTATTCGGGCCTCCAAGGAGAGAATGAGGTCCTCCGCCGATGTTCATCGGCGTCCCGCTCCGACCTTTGCTTCTGGCGACTTGGTGTGGCTCTCCGCCTGTAACATCAGGCTGCGAGTTGAGTCCACTAAGTTTGCTACTCGCTACTTGGGTCCCTTCAAGGTTCTCGAACAGGTTAATCCTGTGGTCTACCGTTTGGCTCTTCCTCCACGCTTGGGTATCACCGACACCTTTCATGTGTCCCTCTTGAAACCCGTATACATGTCCCGGTTTTCCGAGTCATCTGCCGGGACATCGGGTTCGTCTACGGACGATTTCGAGGTGAACGCTATTTTGGGGTGCAAGGTGGTATGCGGCAAAAAGTTCTATCTGGTGGATTGGAAGGGTTATGGCCCAGAGGACAGGTCATGGGAGCCTGCTGAAAACATTCGGGCCCCACAGCTCATTGCTGCCTTCGAGCGTAGCGAGGCCCAAGGAGGGGGGGGGTAATGTTAGGTCTCGAGTTCCAGCTTCTGCACAGGGGGAATCTCGAGCCATCTCCGCTGCGGTCTCCCATTCTTATCCAGCCGCAGTGGAGTCTGCTCAGCAGGGACGTCGGTCCCAGCGTCTTGCTCAGTCTCACGCTGTACAGAGAGTTACTGCTGCTTCTTCAGCTTCTGCCATTAAAGTCAGTGCTGGTCAGCAGCGAGCGGACTTCTCTGGGACTAAGTCCTTGTCTGCACACACTGAGCATGCCCAGGGCAAGATCTCCCGTTGGAGATCGAGGGTCATGTGCTCAGGCTCTGCAGCACATTCCATTGGTCCTCTTGGCAGGTCTTGGAAGGGCAAAGTTTCTGTGGCCACTTCCTGTGCTGCAACTATATAAACTGCGCATGACCGCACGGCCATGCGCTAGTGTACAATTGTTAATGTGTGTATGTTGTGAGTGCAAGTCGTCCTTGGATACCCCTACCCTATTGAATGTCTGTTTGCGGAAGGTGTATGGTTGCTATCTAGCGCCCGACTTAGCCTACAGCACGAATCACACATTACAGCGTCCAGTTGCTGTGACCGCCAGTACGGCGCCGTGCACTTCCTCTGTGCTTTCCTTACCCAAGCCTGGGTGGTTAGTGGCGTTCGTCAGTGCGGCACCGCATGCACTCTTGTGCCTTAAAATCGTTATCTAGTTTCCTTACACACCCAGTTGCGGTGTTGTGCCAGCAAGGGTCTAATCGGACTTCAATCCTAGTTGGGGTTGAGTTCGCTGACTACTTGCTCGCGCTCTATGTGCAGTACCGGGGTCCTGTGACGCAACAGGATCGCTTCCTTCACGTTGGGTGAAGTTTAACCCACGTGTGTATACTTATGAGTACCGCCATATAGTCCGTCGTTACTTGGCAGCAGGTTCCATCTCTGCACGGTGGACCCCGGGCTGCGAACGCACCATACTCTATCTGTCTTATTATTTGGTACGTTCCGCTAGCCCTAACATACGATTTTTTTTTATTATGCATTGTACATGTTTTGTGGTGATGTTTTTTTGTCTTTTGTTTTTTTCTGGTTTGCAGGAGAATGGGCTGTTAGTGCAGTCGGATATGGGTGAGGAGAGTCCATATAAGATGTGACACCATTTGTGGGGACTCTGAGTAAGGACGGGGGTCACACTTGTGAGCTCAAAGCAAGAAACTTGCACGAGTCTCTCGCATCAATGCCCGGCACTGTTCCAGTCCTCTCGCATGACAGAATGGCAGCACAGCTGAGGAGGATTTTTAATCGAATTGCATTCATCTCATTTAATCACAAGTGGGAGTGAGCCCTTATACATCGCATCAAAGAAAAATAGTGTATGGCAGTAAACAGTGGTGAAGGTTTACTGACATGTGTTAATTTGAAATTTGCGTAGGAGAGACCTTGATGGAGCAGTGTAACTATCTTGTGTCTTGTAAGGGTACGTGCACACGTTGCAGATTTTGCTGTGGGTTCGCAGCAGATTGGCCGCTGCGGATTCACAGCAGTTTTCCTTGAGTTTATAGTACCATGTAAACCTATGGAAAACAAAAGCCACAGTGCTCATGCTGCGGAAAAAAACGTGTTGATTTTACATGCTGTTTTACACCTGCGGATTCCTATTATGGAGCAGTTGTAAACCGCTGTGGAATCCGCACAAAGTATTGACATGCTGCGGAGTAAACAACACTACGTTTCCGCACAGTTTTTTCCGCAGCATGTGCACTGCGGATTTTGTTTTCCATAGGTTTACATGGTACTGTAAACTCAGGGAAAACTGCTGCGAATCCGCAGCGTCAAAACTGCTGCGTATCCGCAGCAAAATCCGCAGCGTGTGCACATAGCCTTAGATGTCTCCTTTGTTCATTCACTTTGCAGAGAAAGTGTAAGGGAGAGAGATAAACCAACTTTAGGTTCTAAACAGGTGAAAAAAATAGAGCACACACAAATTAAAGACGCCAACCTATGTGAAATATGTCTGTTTTTTTCATTTCACTTTTTTGTATATATAAATATATTGTGCTGTACATTACTCATTTACCAACACTAGAGGGCGAACTAAATCCATGAAGTGGAAATATTTACCTACAGTATTCTCGTAATCATTAACTGCATAGTGTATTCATTTCCCAAAAAATATTTCTGTCTGTAAATGATTCTAGATGTCAGCAATCGCCATTATAGTGATTAAATGTGTTATATTAGAAATTAAAGTGATTACTAGGGTTGAGCGAAACGGGTCGAACATTTTCAAAAGTCGCCGACTTTTGGCTAAGTCGGGGTTTCATGAAACCCGATCCGACCCCTGTGCGGGGTCGGCCATGCGGTACGCGACTTTCGCGCCAAAGTCGCGTTTCAATGACGCGAAAAGCGCCATTTCTCAGCCAATGAAGGTAAACGCAGAGTGTGGGCAGCGTGATGACATAGGTCCTGGTCCCCACCATCTTAGAGAAGGGCATTGCAGTGATTGGCTTGCTGTCTGCGACGTCACAGGGGCTATAAAGAGGCGTTCCCGCCGACCGCCATCTTACTGCTGCTGATCTGAGCTTAGGGAGAGGTTGCTGCCGCTTTGTCAGAAGCAGGGATAGCGTTAGGCAGGGTCCATTAACCACAAAACCGCTTGTGCTGCAGCGATTTGCACTGTCCAACACCACCCTCGGTGTGCAGGGACAGTGGAATTTTTTTTTTTTTTTTTTTTCCCCTCAGCGCTGTAGCTCATTGGGCTGCCCTAGAAGGCTCCCTGATAGCTGCATTGCTGTGTGTACGCCGCTGTGCAAACCAACTGCTTTTTTCAAAGCACAAATCCTCTTGTTCCTTCCTTTCTGCACAGCTATCTTTTTTGTTTGTCCACACTTTTTATTTCATTTGTGCATCAGTCCACTCCTTATTGCTGCCTGCCATACCTGGCTGAGATTACTGCAGGCAGGGAGATAGTAGCTGCCTGCCATACCTGGCTGAGATTACTGCAGGCAGGGAGATAGTAATTGTAGGACATTCCCTGTTTTTTTTTTTTTTTTTTTTTTGGTGGGAGATTAAGATTGGCAATTTGGCATTTCTGCTAGAGTGCCATCCCTGTGTGTGCCATCTCTCTCACATAGTGGGCCATAGAAAGCCTTTTCATTTTTCTGTATTTTTTTTTGTGGGGTGTATAAATTCTCCCTGATAAAAATACAGTGGGAGATTAATATTGGCCTTTGGGCTTGTGTGCCAGTCCTGAGTGTGCCATCTCTCTCACAAATAGTGGGCCATAGAAAGCCTATTTTATTTTTTTTTGGGTTTTATAAATTCTCCCTGAAAAAAAGGGAGATTAATATTGGCCTCTGGGCTTCTGTGCCAGTCCTGAGCGTGCCATCTGTGCCAGTCCTGAGCGTCCCATCTCTCTCACAAATAGTGGGCCATAGAAAGCCTATTTAATTTTTTTTTTGGTTTTATAAATTTTCCCTGAAAAAAGGGAGATTAATATTGGCCTCTGGGCTTGTGTGCCAGTTGTGAGCGTGCCATCTGTGCCAGTCCTGAGCGTGCCATCTCTCTCACAAATAGTGGGCCATAGAAAGCCTATTTAATTTTTTTTTTGGTTTTATAAATTTTCCCTGAAAAAAGGGAGATTAATATTGGCCTCTGGGCTTGTGTGCCAGTTGTGAGCGTGCCATCTGTGCCAGTCCTGAGCGTGCCATCTCTCTCACAAATAGTGGGCCATAGAAAGCCTATTTAAATATTTTTTTGGTTTTATAAATTCTCCCAGAAAAAAAGGGAGATTAATATTGGCCTCTGGGCTTCTGTGCCAGTTGTGAGCGTGCCATCTGTGCCAGTCCTGAGCGTGCCATCTCTCTCACAAATAGTGGGCCATAGAAAGCCTATTTAAATATTTTTTTGGTTTTATAAATTCTCCCAGAAAAAAAGGGAGATTAATATTGGCCTCTGGGCTTCTGTGCCAGTCCTGAGCGTGCCATCTGTGCCAGTCCTGAGCGTCCCATCTCTCTCACAAATAGTGGGCCATAGAAAGCCTATTTTATTTTTTTTTTGGGTTTCAGAAATTCTCCCTGGAAAAAAAAAGGGAGATTAATATTGCCCTTTGGGCTTGTGTGCCAGTACTAAGCGTTCCATCTCTCTCTCTCTCTCAGTCAGTGGGCCATAGAACGCCTATTTTTGGTTTTATTTGTTTTCTAAATTCTCCCTGAAAAAATCATTTTATTTTATTTGGTTTCTAAATTCTTCCTGATAAAATCATATTTTTTTTATTATTTTTTTTTCTAAAGTCTCCCTGAAAAAAAAAAAAAAAAAAACAACCAAAAAAAACAGTGGGAGATTAATATTGGCCTTTCTGCTTGTGTGCCAGTCTTGACTCCTGGGTGCGTCATCTCTCAGTCAGTGGGCCATAGAACGCCTATTTTTGGTTTTATTTGTTTTCTAAATTCTCCCTGAAAAAATCATTTTATTTTATTTGGTTTCTAAATTCTTCCTGATAAAATCATATTTTTTTTATTATTTTTTTTTCTAAAGTCTCCCTGAAAAAAAAAAAAAAAAAAACAACCAAAAAAAACAGTGGGAGATTAATATTGGCCTTTCTGCTTGTGTGCCAGTCTTGACTCCTGGGTGCGTCATCTCTCAGTCAGTGGGCCATAGAACGCCTATTTTTGGTTTTATTTGTTTTCTAAATTCTCCCTGAAAAAATCATTTTATTTTATTTGGTTTCTAAATTCTTCCTGATAAAATCATATTTTTTTTATTATTTTTTTTTCTAAAGTCTCCCTGAAAAAAAAAAAAAAAAAAACAACCAAAAAAAACAGTGGGAGATTAATATTGGCCTTTCTGCTTGTGTGCCAGTCTTGACTCCTGGGTGTGCCATCTCTCTCTCTCTCTCTCTCCAATTGTGGTCCATAGAAAGCCTACATTTTTTTTCCTTGATTTGGGTTCCAAAATCTACCAGAGAAAATAACTCCATCAATCATTGGTAGAAAAATATTGGCCTCTGGGCTTGTGTGCCACTCCTGATTCCTGTGTGCGTCATCTCTCACTCAGTGGCCCATAGAAAGCATATAGTTTGTTACATTTGTTTTCTAAATTCTCCCTGCAAAAATCTATTTTTTTTTTTTTGGGGGGTTTCTAAAGTGTTCCTGAAAAAAATAAAAATAAAAAAAAAATAATAGTGTGACATTAATATTAACATTTGTGCTTCAGTGACAGTCCTGCGTGTGGGGCATCTCTCTAATTTGCAGCCACCAAAAAAAGAGTGTGTAACATTGGGCCTGATTTTCGCTGTGGTCTCACCAACCTGTAAAGGGGTAGCTAAATCATACTGAAGTTATAGCTCACCGTGTAAGTTGTGTGACTGCAACAAATAACGTTAGTTTGGTTACGTTTTTAAAACAATGAGGAAGTCTAGTGGAAGAGGTCGTGGCCGGGGGCGTTCATTGTCAGCTGGTAATGAGGGTAGTGGTAGTGGTGGAGCATCAGGTGGTCGTGGGGGAAAAAATATTGCACCTAAGTCTGGAGCTGTGGAGCCAGGTTCGTCGTCCGGCTACACAAGGCCTCGAACGCTCCCTTTTCTGGGATTAGGAAAACCGCTTTTAAAGCCGGAGCAGCAAGAGCAAGTTTTGGCTTATCTTGCTGACTCAGCCTCTAGCTCTTTTGCCTCATCTCGTGAAACTGGTAAAAGTAAAAGCAGCGCGTCGTTAGTGGATGTTCACGGTCAGGGACAAGTCACTTCCTTGTCCTCTTCAGCAAAAACAACAACAGAGAAGAATGCAGCAGGCGACACAACGGGTTACTCCATGGAGCTCTTTACACATACCGTCCCTGGCTTAGAAAGTGAAGCAGTTAACAGTCCATGCCCATTACAAATTGAATCTGACATGGAGTGCACTGACGCACAGCCACAGCCAGACTACTATGCTGGTCCTTTGACTCAGACCACAACATTGCCCTCGCAGGGTGCTGATCAAGAATCAGACCCTGATGAGACTATGTTGCCCCATCACGAACGCTATACCACCGAACGACACGGTGACACAGACGAAGTTGCGCAGGAGGTACAAGAAGAGTTATTAGATGACCCAGTTCTTGACCCCGATTGGCAGCCATTGGGGGAACAGGGTGCAGGCGGCAGCAGTTCTGAAGCAGAGGAGGAGGAGGGGCCGCAGCAGGCATCAACATCGCCACAGGTTCCATCTGCCGGGCCCGTATCTTGCCCAAAACGCGTGGCAAAGCCAAAACCTGGTGGAGGACAGCGTGGCCATCCGGTTAAAGCTCAGTCTGCAATGCCTGAAAAGGTATCCGATGCTAGAAAGAGTGCAGTCTGGCATTTTTTTAAACAACATCCAATTGATCAGCGCAAAGTCATCTGTCAAAAATGTTCTACTTCCTTAAGCAGAGGTCAGAATCTGAAAAGTCTCAATACTAGTTGCATGCATAGACATTTAACCACCATGCATTTGAAAGCTTGGACTAACTACCAAACGTCCCTTAAGGTTGTTGCACCCTCGGCCAATGAAGCTAGTCATCAACGCAACATCCCTTCCGGCAGTGTAGGACCACCATTTAGCGCACCACCTGCTGTATCTGTGCAGGTATCTTTGCCAGGCCAAAGCAGTCAGGGTCAGGGAATCACCAGTTTCGTAGTAGGAAACACTGCATCTAGGGCACCGGCGGCAACAATACCATCTCCCACCGTCTCTCAGTCTGCCATGTCCACCGGCACCCCCGCTAGTTCCACGATCTCCAGCTCTCCAGTCCAGCTCACCCTACATGAGACTATGGTTAGAAAAAGGAAATACTTAGCCTCGCATCCGCGTACACAGGGTTTGAACGCCCACATAGCTAGACTAATCTCGTTAGAGATGATGCCCTACCGGTTAGTTGAAAGCGAAGCTTTCAAAGACCTGATGGACTACGCTGTACCACGCTACGAGCTACCCAGTCGACACTTTTTTTCCAGAAAAGCCATCCCAGCCCTCCACCAGCATGTTAAAGAGCGCATCGTCCATGCACTCAGGCAATCTGTGAGCACAAAGGTGCACCTGACAACAGATGCATGGACCAGTAGGCATGGCCAGGGACGTTACGTGTCCATCACGGCACACTGGGTAAATGTGGTGGATTCAGGGTCCACAGGGGACAGCAAGTTTGGGACAGTTCTGCCTAGCCCACGGTCTAGTAAACAGTTGTCTGTAGCCGTTCGCACCCCCTCCTCCTCCTCCTCCTCGTCCTCCTGCAGAAGCAAGAGCTCGTCCACAGACCGCAGTCGCACAAACACTCCATCCGCACCTGCCACTGTTGCACACCAGGTCTCCCATTATGGGGCAGCTACTGGCATACGTCAGCAGGCTGTATTGGCTATGAAGTGTTTGGGCGACAATAGACACACCGCGGAAGTTCTGTCCGAGTTCTTGCAGCAAGAAACGCAGTCGTGGCTGGGCACTGTAGATCTTGAGGCAGGCAAGGTAGTGAGTGATAACGGAAGGAATTTCATGGCTGCCATCTCCCTTTCCCAACTGAAACACATTCCTTGCCTGGCTCACACCTTAAACCTGGTGGTGCAGTGCTTCCTGAAAAGTTATCCGGGGTTATCCGACCTGCTCCTCAAAGTGCGTGGACTTTGCGCACATATCCGCCGTTCGCCTGTACACTCCAGCCGTATGCAGACCTATCAGCGTTCTTTGAACCTTCCCCAGCATCGCCTAATCATAGACGTTGCAACAAGGTGGAACTCAACACTGCACATGCTTCAGAGACTGTGCGAACAGAGGCGGGCTGTTATGTTTTTGTGGGAGGATACACATACACGGGCAGGCAGTAGGATGGCAGACATGGAGTTGTCAGGTGTGCAGTGGTCGAAGATTCAAGACATGTGTCAAGTCCTTCAGTGTTTTGAGGAATGCACACGGCTGGTTAGTGCAGACAACGCCATAATAAGCATGAGCATCCCCCTAATGCGTCTGCTGATGCAAAGTTTGACGCACATAAAGGATCAGGCGTCTGCACCAGAGGAAGAGGAAAGCCTTGATGACAGTCAGCGATTGTCTGGTCAGGGCAGTGTACATGACGAGGTACCGGGCGAAGAGGAGGTGGAGGATGAGGAGGATGATGGGGATGAGTATATTTTTAATGAGGAAGCTTTCCCGGGGGCACGGGAAATTGGTGGCGTGGCAAGGCCGGGTTCTGGTTTTTTGAGGGACACAAGTGACGTAGATTTGCCTGCAACTGCCCCTCAACCAAGCACAACCGCAGATTTGACAACGGGAACTTTGGCCCACATGGCGGATTATGCCTTGCGTATCCTCAAAAGGGACACACGCATTACAAAAATGATGAACGATGACGATTACTGGTTGGCCTGCCTCCTTGATCCTCGCTATAAAGGCAAATTGCAAAATATTATGCCACATGAGAACTTGGAACTAATATTAGCAACAAAACAATCAACTCTTGTTGACCGTTTGC
Organism: Ranitomeya imitator; assembly: GCF_032444005.1. Taxonomy (NCBI): domain Eukaryota; kingdom Metazoa; phylum Chordata; class Amphibia; order Anura; family Dendrobatidae; genus Ranitomeya; species Ranitomeya imitator. The sequence goes on from NC_091290.1 coordinate 101,774,800, forward strand.
TTCTGGCATTCCCTGCACACAGCGCCCGTGATCGTTCTCACACGAGCTCCAGGGGCCAGCAGACCAGAGGTGTTAGAGGGGCAGAAATCAGAAGTGGCGTTGGACAGAGGGGTTTTCTGACCAGGTTGTGGAGTGATTTTTCTATGACCGCAGACAGGACAGGTACTGCAGCATCAATTCAAAGTGACAGGAGACAACATTTGTCCAGTATGGTTACAAACTATTTTTCATCCCTTATCGACGTTCTCCCTCAACCGTCATTCCCATTTGATTACTGGGCATCCAAATTAGACACCTGGCCAGAATTGGCAGAATATGCATTGCAGGAGCTTGCTTGCCCGGCAGCTAGTGTCCTATCAGAAAGAGTATTCAGTGCTGCAGGTTCAATACTAACAGAAAAAAGGACTCGTCTGGCTACCCAAAATGTAGATGATCTAACCTTCATTAAAATGAACCACAACTGGATTTCAAAATCTTTTGCCCCACCCTGCCCGGCTGACACCTAGCTTTCCTATGAAAAGGTCTTGCCTGTGGACTATTCTGAATGACTTTTCCAATCTCGTAATTTTCTTCACCTGATTGTCCAGCATACGACATGTTTCCACCTCACGAAATGGCCAAACTCCCCACACGGGGCCGTGCTATCGCCACTTTGCGCTTGGACCCTTGAGAGTGCTGTTTGTCTGAAGAGGTGGGTGTGGCCGCTTTTGGTCGACGGCACTGCCACTGGGTCCCTCATAGTACAATAAAGTGTCTCTGGCGGTGGTGGTGCGCACCCAACGTCAGACACACCGTTGTAATATGAGGGGCCCTGTGCCTGTACCGCCGGCCACAAGACAGTTCCCCCCCCCAGCTCAAACAGTGCTCTACCACTAGCAAAATTATCTCTCACAGCTTCACCAATGTGTAGTCTAGCCGCTGACATCCTTCAATGCCTGGCACTGACAATACCATTGTTTTGACATTTTTGTTATGTTAGGCCTTCGAAGCCTGTCTGCGGTCCCTTCTTTCTACAACTACTACACTGACCAGGCCACTGCTGGCCGTGTTACCCTGGAACCAATTTAAAAGTGCCTACAGTCAGCCCAATTTTGTTATGTTAGGCCTTCGAAGACTGTCTGCCGTCACTCCTTCCACTAGACTTCCACTGACCATACACTGCTGCCCATGTACCCCTGGAACCAATTTAAAGTGCCTACAGCCAGCCCAATTTTGTTATGTTAGGCCTTCGAAGCCTGTCTGCGGTCACTCCTTCCACTAGACTTCCACTGACCAGACCACTGCTGCCCGTGTACCCCTGGAACCAATTTAAAATTGCCTACAGCCAGCCCAATTTTTTTATTTTAGGCCTTCGATGCCTGTCTGCGGTCCATTCTTTCAACTACTACTACACTGACCAGGTCACTGCTGCCCGTGTACCCCTGGAACCAATTTAAAATTGCCTACAGCCATGTGTTATTATTTTAGGCCTTCGATGCCTGTCTGCGGTCACTCCTTCCACTAGGCCTCCACTGACCACACCACTGCTGTCCGTGTACCCCTGGAACCAATTTAAAATTGCCTACAGCCATGTGTTATTATTTTAGGCCTTCGATGCCTGTCTGCGGTCACTCCTTCCACTAGGCCTCCACTGACCACACCACTGCTGTCCGTGTACCCCTGGAACCAATTTAAAATTGCCTACAGCCATGTGTTATTATTTTAGGCCTTCGATGCCTGTCTGCGGTCACTCCTTCCACTAGACTTCCACTGACCAGACCACTGCTGCCCGTGTACCCCTGGAACCAATTTAAAAGTGCCTACAGCCAGCCCAAGTTTGTTATGTTAGGCCTTCGATGCCTGTCTGCGGTCACTCCTTCCACTAGGCCTCCACTGACCACACCACTGCTGTCCGTGTACCCCTGGAACCAATTTAAAATTGCCTACAGCCATGTGTTATTATTTTAGGCCTTCGATGCCTGTCTGCGGTCCATTCTTTCAACTACTACTACACTGACCAGGGCACTGCTGGCCGTGTACCCCTGGAACCAACATCAGAAAATATAAAAATAAGTATTTTGCTTATAAAAAAGAAAATACTGGTGAGATATCAAATGCAGACATTTTAACATTAAAAACAAACACACAACTCTAATCTGGTACAGTACTAAAAATGGCCACCAGCTACAATTACTTTCTCCTGCAAGTAGTTAACTGAAAGTTTTTTTAAATTGAAAACACACATATGGCATCCACCGAGTGTTGTCCTGTCGCGTCTTCTTTATATTATTGCCGAGAAGATGCAAAATAATGAAAATAATAAAATCATTAATTACCAAAATAATAGAGAAAGTCAACACCACATTGCAAATAAACATTCATTCCAAATAAAGAAGCAGGGCGCGTCCGAGGGTGAGTATATACCTAATAAGAATATAATCACCCTCGGACGCGCAATGCTTATTTCCAACAGCCTTCCTTCCTAAGAATCAGCCCTTCCGTCGTGTAGAGAGACGTTGTGTTACACTCCAAGGTGTTCCCCAGGTTGCCTTTCCTGAGCTTCGATCTTCCGGCTCTCGTTTAGTAGTTCTTGGAAACTACTCTGCATTAGGCCTTCAAATTGGGTATGGGGTGTAGAGAGATGGTGTGTTCCACTCCAAGGTGTTCCCCAGGTTGCCTTTCCTGAGCTTCGATCTTCCGGCTCTCGTTTAGTAGTTGTTGGAAACTACGCTGCATTAGGCCTTCAAATTGGGTATGGGGTGTAGCGAGAGGGTGTGTTACACTCCAAGGTGTTCCCCAGGTTGCCTTTCCTGAGCTTCGATCTTCCGGCTCTCGTTTAGTAGTTCTTGGAAACTACACTGCATTAGGCCTTCAAATTGGGTATGGGGTGTAGAGAGAGGGTGTGTTACACTCTAAGGTGTTCCCCAGGTTTCCTTGCCATTGCTTCGGTCTTCCGACTCTCGTTTAGTAGTTGTAGAAAAGTACACTGCATTAGGCCATACAAAATGGGTATGGGGTGGAGAGAGATGGTGTGTTACACTCCAAGGTGTTCCCCAGGTTGCCTTTCCTGAGCTTCTATCTTCAGGCTCTCATTAAATTGTGGTTAAATGGAACAACTGCATTTGGCGTACTAGTTGGTTTGGGGCCTACTATCGGTGTCTGCCACTCCTTGCTGTTCTCCTCCACTGAACAAAGCTGTGCCGCCTGTTTACTACGGTTGCCAATTTTGAACTGCATTTCGACTACTTACTGATTTGGCCCTACTCTCTGTGTCAGCCTCTCATTCCAGTTGTCCTCCACTGCAATGCCCCCTGGTTATTCCTGTGTTACCAATTTTGAACTGCATTTAGCCCACTTTCTTCTTTGGGCCTATATCTGTGTTTCCACTTCATCGTGCCCATTGCCCAGCCAGTGATAGATGAGTCTGCTGGTACATTGACCCATAACGCAACATTCCCCGTGCACGCTACACAACAACATTGTGACCCTGCTGAAAGTCAGGTTGCTCTTCCCGCATACCATACCACCTTACACGGGGACAAAGAGGAAGGTGCAGATGAAAGTGCAGGTTCCTTCATCAGGTGGGGGGAGGAATACTAGTTGGCGACGTCACTGGCACAGGGCCTCTCATAGTACGCAAAAGTGTTGCTGCCGGTGGGAGGCGCCCCCGCCGTGCAAACACACCGCTGTACTTTGAGGGGCCCTGTGCCAGTGCCAATGCCAACGAGTGGGCCCCCCCTGCTTGCTCAGGTTCACAGCACTTGCAAAGTTGAAATACTTACCTCTCCCTGCTCCACTGCCGTGACGTGGTCCAGATTTCCTGGGCCCACTAATTACTTGAACCAGCCCTACCCCCCACAACTTTAGCCAAATGACCCCCAATTTCAAATGCCTTCCAATTATTATAAGGTAAATTACGCTTGACAAGCTTCATTAAGAAGAATGGATGGTTTTGACATTAAAATGGCCACTCTAGGTGTTTTCCTGGCCCCCACTCACTGCCGACTATGCTGCCCCATTGACTTGCATTGGGTTTCGTGTTTCGGTCGATCCCGACTTTACGTCATAATCGGCCGATTTCACTCGACCCGACTTTGGACATAGTCGGGTTTCGCAAAACCCGGCTCGACTCTAAAAAGGTCAAGGTCGCTCAACTCTAGTGATTACTATTTAAGATAATGTCACATCACTTATGGCAGGAGTTTTGCCGAGTTATCCGAATATATACTGTATAAAAAAAAAAAAAAAAGTGTCTGTGTTCCATTTTACTTTCCAATGACTCTTCCCTGATAGATATGTGTCTCAAAGTACAGCAAATGCAGCCTCTTGTGTTAGATTGCTGTGTGTGCTGACATTTAATGGAAATTCTCTATCCGGTATGAAACAGTTTAATGAGAATTAGGCTATGTGCACACATTGCGGATTTAGATGCGGATCCGCAGTGTTTTTGCACCCTCGGAATTGCATCAAATACGCAGTGCAGTGCACAAGCAATGTTAGGCAATGGGAAATTGAGAATTTTTGTGCACATGCTGCGGAAAAAAAGTGCGGATTTGCAGCGTTTTATTTTCTGCAGCATGTCAATTCTTTTTGCGGATCTGCAGCGTTTCTGCACCCATTGACTTCCATTGTGTCAGGCCAATTATCCGCAGCAAAACCGCAGGTTTAAAAAAGATCCGCGGATGTGCCTGCGAGAAACGCTGGAGATTGGGAAGGGGGAGAGTTTGTGGACGGAGATGTGCGTGTCTGTGTGTGGGTGTTCGTGTGTGTCTGTGTGTGTGTGTGTCTGTGTGTGTGTACGGGGCTTTTTGTGTCTGTGTGGGTCTGCAGGTGTCTTCAGTGCTGTGTGTGTGTGTGTATGTGAGCGGGGCTGTATGTGTGTGTGCGGGGCTGTGTGTGTGTGTCTGTGTGTAGGCAGGCATCGTCCGATGGGACTGCTAGTCCCATCCGGCTATGCCTGCTACAGACACAGCCAGCCGGATGATGGGACAGTAGTAGTACCATCATCCAGCTACAGTATTCAACTGTAAAAAAAAACGAAAAACAAAAAAAACACAAACACAAATATACAGTACATACATATACACATACACATATACAGTATTCACAACATACAGTATATACTCACCATACAGCTAATTCCCGAAGCCCTCGATCACTTATAAAAACATTTAAAATAATAAACCAACATTATACTCCCTGATCTGATATAATCCATTTAATAACGAGTGTCCCATGACGATCCCCCGTGGGAGCTGTCACATCGGCAGATGGGACTGCTCTCCAGGGGCTTCAGTAAAATAATGACGAAAGATATCCTTCCTCACTATATCCATCCGCCGTTGCGAGTGCAGAGTTCATACTGTCATTGCGGCAGCGCTGCGTGGGAAAATTCTCACATAGCAGTGCCGTAAAGTGAGAGGCCATTAAACCCTCGGTGATAAAACTGCAGGAGCCATTGTCTCCTGTCAGTGTGTCACTGGATGCCTATAGAGCAGTCATATCTCCTGCTGTGAGAGCTCTATAGGGAAGATCATCGTGGGACACTCATTATTAAATGGACTGTGTCAGACCAGGGAGTATTTGTGTTGGTTTATTATTTTTTCTTTTTTTCCAGGAGATCGAGGGCGTCTGTTATGTTTGCTAATGACAGGTGTTATGAAGGCAATCCAGAAACACAGTGTGCTTAGCGATCAGGGCGCACACAGTGATATGACAAATACCCAAAAATACAAGAACGAGCTCTGAGACGTGGAAACTCTGTAGACTGCACACCTGATCCTATCCTAAACACAACTAAAAGCGGCTGTGGATTGCGCCTAACAACTACCTAGGCAACTCGGCACAGCCTAAGAAACTAGCTAGCCTGAAGATAGAAAAATAGGCCTGACTTGCCCCAGAGAAATTCCCCAAAGGAAAAGGCAGCCCCCCACATATAATGACTGTGAGTAAGATGAAAAGACAAAACGTATGGATGAAATAGATTCAGCAAAGTGGGGCCCGATATTCTAGGACAGAGCGAGGACAGTAAAGCGAACTTTGCAGTCTACAAAAAACCCTAAAGCAAAACCACGCAAAGGGGGGCAAAAAAAAACCCACCGTGCCGAACTAACGGCACGGCGGTACACCCTTTGCGTCTCAGAGCTTCCAGCAAAACAAAAGACAAGCTGGACAAAAAAAAAGCAAAAAGCACTTAGCTATACAGAGCAGCAGGTCACAGGAACAATCAGGAGAAGCTCAGATCCAACACTGAAACATTGACAGGGAGCAAGGATAGCAGCATCAGGCGGAGTTAAGTAATAAAGCAGTTAACGAGCTCACCAGAACACCTGAGGGAGGAAGCTCAGAAGCTGCAGTACCACTTGTGACCACAGGAGTGAATTCAGCCACAGAATTCACAACAGTACCCCCCCCTTGAGGAGGGGTCACCGAACCCTCACCAGAGCCCCCAGGCCGACCAGGATGAGCCGCATGAAAGGCACGAACAAGATCGGAAGCATGAACATCAGAGGCAAAAACCCAGGAATTATCTTCCTGAGCATAACCCTTCCATTTAACCAGATACTGGAGTTTCCGTCTAGAAACACGAGAATCCAAAATCTTCTCCACAATATACTCCAATTCCCCCTCCACCAAAACCGGGGCAGGAGGCTCAACAGATGGAACCATAGGTGCCACGTATCTCCGCAACAACGTCCTATGGAATACATTATGTATGGAAAAGGAGTCTGGGAGGGTCAAACGAAAAGACACAGGATTGAGAACCTCAGAAATCCTATACGGACCAATAAAACGAGGTTTAAATTTAGGAGAGGAAACCTTCATAGGAATATGACGAGAAGATAACCAAACCAGATCCCCAACACGAAGTCGGGGACCCACACGGCGTCTGCGATTAGCGAAAAGTTGAGCTTTCTCCTGGGACAAGATCAAATTGTCCACTACCTGAGTCCAGATCTGCTGCAACCTATCCACCACAGAATCCACACCAGGACAGTCCGAAGACTCAACCTGTCCTGAAGAGAAACGAGGATGGAACCCAGAATTGCAAAAAAATGGAGAAACCAAGGTAGCCGAGCTGGCCCGATTATTAAGGGCGAACTCAGCCAACGGCAAAAAGGACACCCAATCATCCTGGTCTGCAGAAACAAAACATCTCAGATATGTTTCCAAGGTCTGATTGGTTCGTTCGGTCTGGCCATTAGTCTGAGGATGGAAAGCCGAGGAAAAGGATAGGTCAATGCCCATCCTACCACAAAAGGCTCGCCAAAACCTTGAAACAAACTGGGAACCTCTGTCAGAAACAATATTCTCAGGAATGCCATGCAACCGAACCACATGCTGAAAGAACAAAGGTACCAAATCAGAGGAGGAAGGCAATTTAGCCAAGGGCACCAGATGGACCATTTTAGAAAAGCGATCACAGACCACCCAAATGACTGACATCTTTTGAGAAACGGGAAGGTCAGAAATGAAATCCATCGAAATATGTGTCCAAGGCCTCTTTGGGACCGGCAAGGGCAAAAGCAACCCACTGGCACGAGAACAGCAGGGCTTAGCCCTAGCACAAATCCCACAGGACTGCACAAAAGTACGTACATCCCGTGACAGAGATGGCCACCAGAAGGATCTAGCCACTAACTCTCTGGTACCAAAGATTCCAGGATGACCAGCCAACACCGAACAATGAAGTTCAGAGATAAGTTTATTAGTCCACCTATCAGGGACGAACAGTTTCTCTGCTGGACAACGATCAGGTTTATTCGCCTGAAATTTTTGCAGCACCCGCCGCAAATCAGGGGAGATGGCAGACACAATGACTCCTTCCTTGAGGATACCCGCTGGCTCCGATAAACCCGGAGAGTCGGGCACAAAACTCCTAGACAGAGCATCCGCCTTCACATTTTTAGAGCCCGGAAGGTACGAAATCACAAAGTCGAAGCGGGCAAAAAATAACGACCAACGGGCCTGTCTAGGATTCAAGCGCTTGGCAGACTCAAGATAAGTCAAGTTCTTATGATCAGTCAATACCACCACGCGATGCTTAGCTCCTTCAAGCCAATGACGCCACTCCTCGAATGCCCACTTCATGGCCAGCAACTCTCGATTGCCCACATCATAATTACGCTCAGCGGGCGAAAACTTCCTGGAAAAGAAAGCACATGGTTTCATCACTGAGCAATCAGAACCTCTCTGTGACAAAACCGCCCCTGCTCCAATCTCAGAAGCATCAACCTCGACCTGGAACGGAAGAGAAACATCTGGCTGACACAACACAGGGGCAGAACAAAACCGACGCTTCAACTCCTGAAAAGCTTCCACAGCAGCAGAAGACCAATTAACCAAATCAGCACCCTTCTTGGTCAAATCGGTCAATGGTTTGGCAATGCTAGAAAAATTACAGATGAAGCGACGATAAAAATTAGCAAAGCCCAGGAACTTTTGCAGACTTTTCAGAGATGTCGGCTGAATCCAATCCTGGATGGCTTGGACCTTAACTGGATCCATCTCGATAGTAGAAGGGGTAAAGATGAACCCTAAAAATGAAACTTTCTGCACACCGAAGAGACACTTTGATCCCTTCACAAACAAAGAGTTAGCACGTAGGACCTGAAAAACCATTCTGACCTGCTTCACATGAGACTCCCAATCATCTGAGAAGATCAAAATGTCATCCAAGTAAACAATCAGGAATTTATCCAGATACTCACGGAAGATGTCATGCATAAAGGATTGAAACACTGATGGAGCATTGGCAAGTCCGAACGGCATCACTAGATACTCAAAATGACCCTCGGGCGTATTGAATGCAGTTTTCCATTCATCTCCTTGCCTGATTCTCACCAGATTATACGCACCACGAAGATCTATCTTAGTGAACCAACTAGCCCCCTTAATCCGAGCAAACAAGTCAGATAACAATGGCAAGGGATACTGAAATTTAACAGTGATCTTATTAAGAAGGCGGTAATCAATACACGGTCTCAGCGAACCATCCTTCTTGGCTACAAAGAAGAACCCTGCTCCCAGTGGTGATGACGATGGGCGAATATGTCCCTTCTCCAGGGACTCCTTCACATAACTGCGCATAGCGGCGTGTTCGGGCACGGATAAATTAAATAATCGACCTTTAGGGAATTTACTACCAGGAATCAAATTGATAGCACAATCACAATCCCTATGCGGAGGTAGAGCATCGGACTTGGGCTCTTCAAATACATCCTGATAATCAGACAAGAACTCTGGGACCTCAGAAGGGGTGGATGACGAAATCGACAAAAATGGAACATCACCATGTACCCCCTGACAACCCCAGCTGGATACCGACATGGAATTCCAATCCAATACTGGATTATGGGTTTGTAGCCATGGCAACCCCAACACGACCACATCATGCAGATTATGCAACACCAGAAAGCGAATAACTTCCTGATGTGCAGGAGCCATGCACATGGTCAGCTGGGCCCAGTATTGAGGTTTATTCTTGGCCAAAGGTGTAGCATCAATTCCTCTCAATGGAATAGGACACCGCAAAGGCTCCAAGAAAAACCCACAACGTTTAGCATAATCCAAATCCATCAGATTCAGGGCAGCGCCCGAATCCACAAACGCCATGACAGAAAACGACGACAAAGAGCATATCAAGGTAATGGACAGAAGGAATTTGGACTGTACAGTACCAATGACGGCAGACCTAGCGGACCGCTTAGTGCGCTTAGGACAATCAGAAATAGCATGAGTGGAATCACCACAGTAGAAACACAGACCATTCAGACGTCTGTATTCCTGCCGTTCAACTCTAGTCATAGTCCTATCGCACTGCATAGGCTCAGGTTTAACCTCAGGCAGTACCGCCAAATGGTGCACAGATTTACGCTCGCGCAAGCGTCGACCGATCTGAATGGCCAAAGACAAAGACTCATTCAAACCAGCAGGCATAGGAAATCCCACCATGACATCCTTAAGAGCCTCAGAGAGACCCTTTCTGAACAAAGCTGCCAGCGCAGATTCATTCCACTGAGTGAGTACTGACCATTTCCTAAATTTCTGACAATATACTTCTATATCATCCTGACCCTGGCACAAAGCCAGCAAATTTTTCTCAGCCTGATCCACTGAGTTAGGCTCATCGTACAGCAATCCGAGCGCCAGGAAAAACGCATCGACACTACTCAATGCAGGGTCTCCTGGCGCAAGAGAAAATGCCCAGTCTTGAGGGTCGCCGCGCAAAAAAGAAATAATAATCAAAACCTGTTGAATAGGATTACCAGAAGAATGAGGTTTCAAGGCCAGAAATAGCTTACAATTATTTTTGAAACTTAGAAACTTAGTTCTATCTCCAAAAAACAAATCAGGAATAGGAATTCTTGGTTCTAACATAGATTTCTGATCAATAGTATCTTGAATTTTTTGTACATTTATAACGAGATTATCCATTGAAGAGCACAGACCCTGAATATCCATGTCCACACCTGTGTCCAGAATCACCCAAATGTCTAGGGGAAAAAAAAAAAAAAGTGAACACAGAGCAGAAGAAAAAAAAAAAAAATGATGTCAGAACTTTTTCTTTCCCTCTATTGAGAATCATTAGTTGGCTCCTTGTACTGTTATGTTTGCTAATGACAGGTGTTATGAAGGCAATCCAGAAACACAGTGTGCTTAGCGATCAGAGCGCACACAGTGATCTGACAAATACCCAAAAATACAAGAACGAGCTCTGAGACGTGGAAACTCTGTAGACTGCACACCTGATCCTATCCTAAACACAACTAAAAGCGGCTGTGGATTGCGCCTAACAACTACCTAGGCAACTCGGCACAGCCTAAGAAACTAGCTAGCCTGAAGATAGAAAAATAGGCCTGACTTGCCCCAGAGAAATTCCCCAAAGGAAAAGGCAGCCCCCCACATATAATGACTGTGAGTAAGATGAAAAGACAAAACGTAGGGATGAAATAGATTCAGCAAAGTGGGGCCCGATATTCTAGGACAGAGCGAGGACAGTAAAGCGAACTTTGCAGTCTACAAAAAACCCTAAAGCAAAACCACGCAAAGGGGGCAAAAAAAACCCCACCGTGCCGAACTAACGGCACGGCGGTACACCCTTTGCGTCTCAGAGCTTCCAGCAAAACAAAAGACAAGCTGGACAAAAAAAAAAGCAAAAAGCACTTAGCTATACAGAGCAGCAGGTCACAGGAACAATCAGGAGAAGCTCAGATCCAACACTGAAACATTGACAAGGAGCAAGGATAGCAGCATCAGGCGGAGTTAAGTAATGAAGCAGTTAACGAGCTCACCAGAACACCTGAGGGAGGAAGCTCAGAAGCTGCAGTACCACTTGTGACCACAGGAGTGAATTCAGCCACAGAATTCACAACAGGCGTCACATGGATTGGCAGAACAATAATGATGGCAAAACTGTGTGGTGTTTTATTTCATTAAAATACTTTATTCTGCATGTGTGCGTGTCTATTTAACCCATCAACAACTATAGGATTAATAATGGATAGGTGTCTTATTGATGCCTCTCCATTACTAAGCCGGCTTGAGTCGCCATACAATTCAAAGGTGACATTAACCACCTATTACCCCATATGCCACCACTACAGGGCAGTGGAAAGAGAGAGGATAAGTGCCGGAATTGGCACATCTTACAGATGCGCCATTTCTGGGGCAGCTGTGAGCTGATGTTTGTAGCCAAGGGGGCAATATCCATGGTCCCTTTCTAGGCTATGAATATTTAGCCCGCAGCTGTCTGCATAGCCTTTTCTGACTATTAATTATAGGGGGACCCCACGTCGCTTTTCTGGGGTGTCCCCCTATTTTAATAGCCAGTAAAGGCTAAGTATGCAGCTGCTCATATTCATAGCCTTGGAAGATCCATGGGTATTAACCCCTTCCCAGGCTATAAACATCGGCCCCTAGTCGCTGGCTTTACCACTCTGGCGCAGAAAATTGCATGGGAGCCCATTAAACAAGATATTGCTTTTAAGGCCGGGTCACACTTCTGAGTAACTCGTGAGTCACCCGTCAGGGCAGTGGAGTATTCGGTATGGGGTCCGGTCGCAATTAGAGGGGTGGTCATGGTGGCAGCGACCCGATCAGTGGCCCTGGGCACCCAAGTAAAAGGGACGGTCCTTTAAAGGAGTTGTGGAAATAATGAAAGTTTGTGACGCCACCTGTGGTTCTCGGTCAGAGGTGACCCACGCTGCTTAACCCCTTTCTGACCTCGGACGGGTTAGTATGTCCGAGGTCAGATCCCCTGCTTTGATGTGGGCTTCAGCTGTGAGCAAACAAAGGCCCTACCCATGCTGGCAACATAAGTAGAACCAAGGGTGCACCTAGGAGGTACCAGCTATTTACAGTGACAGTTTTTTGGGCAATTCACCGTCATTATCCTATTGTTCCAATTGTCCATCGAAAGGTTTGGGTTTTTTTGTTTAAAAAAAAAACTTAAGGAAACATTTTAAAACAGTTAACAACAATTATTGACAGCAGTCCCTGTAACGGGCTGTGATCTGACCTCTGGTACTACAGGTAGATCTACGCAGCTCCTGGTCTAACATGTCTGCTGTTGCGGTGGTGAACCCACTAGTGTCTGTGCTACTTGTAGGCCTGTATTGTATTGGCAACTTGGGTAAACATCTGCAACTTCTTAGATTCACTATGGGTCTGACAGATTTACCGATAGCAGAGGGTGGATTCTCTGGTTCCACTGCTGGTGTGACGTCTGTTGCTTGAGCCTGCTGGTGTAAAGTCTCTTCTGTTTCAGGATGACTCTGAATCACGTCTTGTTCTGGTATTTCCAAATGGGGAAAAGTCAAAACAGGCATCACTATGGCTTGATGTACTTGAGTCCAAGACTGGGGAAAATCTCCAAGAACAGTATGGATTTTCTATTCTTCTTCTGTAGGTTGAGAAGTCCTGGTGTCTTTTTCCTTGTCTCTTAGTTTGTCAGGGCACATTTTAAGATGATCCCTTGATACCGTAGTTGAAGTTTCTCCTCCATCTTTGCTTATAAGACACACATTAGTATTGTCAAAGTTTGATGGTAAGATAGTATATGGTTCTGCTTCCCAATGGTCATCGAGTTTGTGCATTCTTCTTTTTCGCTTTAGCACCTTTTCACCTGATCACAAGGGAATTGCAGGGGCACGTTGATTGTGGTTTCTCTCTTGTTTTTGTCTCGCCTGGGACAAGCTTCTTCTACACACTTTTGTACTTGGCGGTATTTCTGTTGTCGCTCAGTATCCCAATCTGCATCTGTCGATGTTGCTTCTGGTGTGAGGACTCCCATATCAAGATCAACAGGTAATTTGCTAGATCTTCCTCTCATCAGGTAGGCTGGAGTGCAGTTGGTGGAATTCACTGGGATGTGATCGTACAGATCTACTATGTCTGGTAACTTCTCTGGCCATGAGTTTATTCTAAAAGCAAGATTTTCAGTAATTGAATTACCACTTGATTCATATTTTCACACATACCATTTGTTTGTGGGTGGTACAGTGTTGTTCTTATCTTCTTGCATCCGTACAGGTTGCAGAACTCCTGGAACACTTCTGCTTCAAAGGCTGGGTCTTGGTCGGTAAGTACCTTCTCAGGGTAACCATGTGGTTGACAAAAGTGTTGTTGGAAGGCTTTGGCTACCGTCTTCGCTGTCTGGTCCTTGACAGGCACAACTACAAGGAATCTGGAGTCATGGTCTACAATGGTCAGAGCATAGACATAGCCTGACCGGCTTGGAGTTAGCTTTACATGGTCTAGGGCAACCATTTCAAGTGGCTGTTTAGTTAGTCCTGCGCAGATTGCATGGGCCACACTCTCGGCACCACTTTTCAATGGTTCTCTCATGCCAATCCAGTAGAACCTTCCACGAAGTAGGACCTCTAACTTCTTCCATCTGAAGTGTCCTGCTCCATCGTGGTATGCTTCCAGAACCATTAGCACATCTTGTCTCAGGACCACTATCTGCCAGACCAACTCGTGAGTGTGGGGGTTGATACTCCTTCGGCACAGCTTATCGTCATAGATAAACAATTTACCCTTCTCCTTCCACAGATGTTGAGTCTCTTGTGGAGCATCTGGACCAGGGTGTGAATCTGCTTGCTTGTACCATCCTTTTTCCTGATGAGGACTAATGGAGCTGCCCAGGGGCTATAACTATCTCTGATTACCCCAGCCTCCTTCATCTCCCATAACATACTCTTGTCACATTGGTAGTGAGCTGGAGGTACAGGCTGGTACCTCTCTTTAATGGGCGGATGACTTCCCATGGGGATATGATGTTGAACCCCTTTTACCTGCCCAAACTCTAATGGGTGTTTGCTGAATACTCGCTCCTACTCATGGACCACTGTTGTGATAGGCAATTCAGTATCACAATGGACATAGCGGTCAGAGCACATACAGTGATCTGACAATAACCCAAAATAATAGAACAAGCTCTGAGACGTGGGAACTCTGCAGACCGCAATCCCTAATCCTCTCCAAACAACACTAGAGGCAGCCGTGGATTGCGCCTAACTCTGCCTATGCAACTCGGCACAGCCTGAGAAACTAACTAGCCTGAAGATAGAAAATAAGCCTACCTTGCCTCAGAGAAATACCCCAAAGGAAAAGGCAGCCCCCCACATATAATGACTGTGAGTTAAGATGAAAAGACAAACGTAGGGATGAAATAGATTCAGCAAAGTGAGGCCCGACTTTCTTAACAGAGCGAGGATAGGAAAGATAACTTTGCGGTCTACACAAAACCCTAAAGAAAACCACGCAAAGGGGGCAAAAAGACCCTCCGTACCGAACTAACGGCACGGAGGTACACCCTTTGCGTCCCAGAGCTTCCAGCAAAACAATTAGACAAGCTGGACAGAAAAAATAGCAAACAAATAGCAAAGAAGAACTTAGCTATGCAGAGCAGCAGGCCACAGGAATGATCCAGGGAAAAACAAGTCCAACACTGGAATATAGACAGGAAGCATGGATCAAAGCATTAGGTGGAGTTAAGTAGAGAAGCACCTAACGACCTCACCAGATCACCTGAGGGAGGAAACTCAGAAGCCGCAGTACCACTTTCCTCCACAAACGGAAGCTCCCAGAGAGAATCAGCCGAAGTACCACTTGTGACCACAGGAGGGAGCTCTGCCACCGAATTCACAACAGTACCCCCCCTTGAGGAGGGGTCACCGAACCCTCACCAGAGCCCCCAGGCCGACCAGGATGAGCCACATGAAAGGCACGAACAAGATTGGGAGCATGGACATCAGAGGCAAAAACCCAGGAATTATCTTCCTGAGCATAACCCTTCCATTTAACCAGATACTGGAGTTTCCGTCTTGAAACACGAGAATCCAAAATCTTCTCCACAATATACTCCAATTCCCTGTCCACCAAAACCGGGGCAGGAGGGTCAACAGATGGAACCATAGGTGCCACGTATCTCCGCAACAATGACCTATGGAATACATTATGTATGGAAAAAGAATCTGGGAGGGTCAGACGAAAAGACACAGGATTAAGAACCTCAGAAATCCTATACGGACCAATGAAACGAGGTTTAAACTTAGGAGAGGAAACCTTCATAGGAATATGACGAGAAGATAACCAAACCAGATCCCCAACACGAAGTCGGGGACCCACACGGCGTCTGCGATTAGCGAAATGTTGAGCCTTCTCCTGGGACAAGGTCAAATTGTCCACTACATGAGTCCAAATCTGCTGCAACCTGTCCACAACAGTATCCACACCAGGACAGTCCGAAGACTCAACCTGTCCTGAAGAGAAACGAGGATGGAACCCAGAATTGCAGAAAAATGGCGAAACCAAGGTAGCCGAGCTGGCCCGATTATTAAGGGCGAACTCAGCCAAAGGCAAAAAGGACAACCAGTCATCCTGATCGGCAGAAACAAAGCATCTCAGATAGGTTTCCAAGGTCTGATTGGTTCGTTTGGTCTGGCCATTAGTCTGAGGATGGAAAGCCGAGGAAAAAGACAAGTCAATGCCCATCCTACCACAAAAGGCTCGCCAAAACCTCGAAACAAACTGGGAACCTCTGTCAGAAACGATATTCTCTGGAATGCAAACGAACCACATGCTGGAAGAACAATGGCACCAAATCAGAGGAGGAAGGCAATTTAGACAAGGGTACCAGATGGACCATCTTAGAAAAGCGATCACAGACCACCCAAATGACTGACATCTTTTGAGAAACGGGAAGATCTGAAATAAAATCCATAGAGATATGTGTCCAAGGCCTCTTCGGGACCGGCAAGGGCAAAAGCAACCCACTGGCACGAGAACAGCAGGGCTTAGCCCGAGCACAAATCCCACAGGACTGCACAAAAGTACGCACATCCCGCGACAGAGATGGCCACCAAAAGGATCTAGCCACTAACTCTCTGGTACCAAAGATTCCAGGATGACCAGCCAACACCGAACAATGAACCTCAGAGATAACTTTATTTGTCCACCTATCAGGGACAAACAGTTTCTCCGCTGGACAACGATCAGGTTTATTAGCCTGAAATTTTTGCAGCACCCGCCGCAAATCAGGGGAGATGGCAGGCACAATTACTCCTTCCTTGAGGATACCCGCCGGCTCAGATAAACCCGGAAACTCCTAGACAGAGCATCTGCCTTCACATTTTTAGAGCCCGGAAGGTACGAAATCACAAAGTCAAAACGGGCAAAAAACAGCGACCAACGAGCCTGTCTAGGATTCAAACGCTTAGCAGACTCGAGATAAGTCAAGTTCTTATGATCAGTCAATACCACCACGCGATGCTTAGCTCCTTCAAGCCAATGACGCCACTCCTCGAATGCCCACTTCATGGCCAGCAACTCTCGGTTGCCCACATCATAATTTCGCTCAGCAGGCGAAAACTTCCTGGAAAAAAAAGCGCATGGTTTCATCACTGAGCAATCAGAACCTCTCTGCGACAAAACAGCCCCTGCTCCAATCTCAGAAGCATCAACCTCGACCTGGAACGGAAGAGAAACATCTGGTTGACACAACACAGGGGCAGAAGAAAAACGACGCTTCAACTCTTGAAAAGCTTCCACAGCAGCAGAAGACCAATTGACCAAATCAGCACCCTTCTTGGTCAAATCGGTCAATGGTTTGGCAATACTAGAAAAATTGCAGATGAAGCGACGATAAAAATTAGCAAAGCCCAGGAACTTTTGCAGACTTTTCAGAGATGTCGGCTGAGTCCAATCATGGATGGCTTGGACCTTAACAGGATCCATCTCGATAGTAGAAGGGGAAAAGAAAAACCCCAAAAATGAAACCTTCTGCACACCAAAGAGACACTTTGATCCCTTCACAAACAAAGAATTAGCACGCAGGACCTGAAAAACCGTTCTGACCTGCTTCACATGAGACTCCCAATCATCCGAGAAGATCAAAATGTCATCCAAGTACACAATCAGGAATTTATCCAGGTACTCTCGGAAGATGTCATGCATAAAGGACTGAAACACTGATGGAGCATTGGCAAGTCCGAATGGCATCACTAGATACTCAAAATGACCCTCGGGCGTATTAAATGCAGTTTTCCATTCATCGCCTCGCCTGATTCGCACCAGATTATACGCACCACGAAGATCTATCTTGGTGAACCAACTAGCCCCCTTAATCCGAGCAAACAAATCAGATAACAATGGCAAGGGGTACTGAAATTTAACAGTGATCTTATTAAGAAGGCGGTAATCTATACAAGGTCTCAGCGAACCATCCTTCTTGGCTACAAAAAAGAACCCTGCTCCTAATGGCGACGATGACGGGCGAATATGTCCCTTCTCCAGGGATTCCTTCACATAACTGCGCATAGCGGTGTGCTCAGGCACGGATAAATTAAACAGTCGACCTTTTGGGAATTTACTACCAGGAATCAAATTGATAGCACAATCACAATCCCTATGCGGAGGTAGGGCATCGGACTTGGGCTCATCAAATACATCCCGGTAATCAGACAAGAAGTCTGGAACCTCAGAAGGGGTGGATGACGAAATTGACAGAAATGGAACATCACCATGTACCCCCTGGACACCGACATGGATTTCCAATCCAATACTGGATTATGGGCTTGTAGCCATGGCAACCCCAACACGACCACATCATGCAGATTATGCAACACCAGAAAGCGAATAACCTCCTGATGTGCAGGAGCCATGCACATGGTCAGCTGGGTCCAGTATTGAGGCTTATTCTTGGCCAAAGGCGTAGCATCAATTCCTCTCAATGGAATAGGACACTGCAAGGGCTCCAAGAAAAACCCACAACGCTTAGCATATTCCAAGTCCATCAAATTCAGGGCAGCGCCTGAATCCACAAACGCCATGACAGAATACGATGATAAAGAGCAGATCAAGGTAACGGACAGAAGAAATTTAGACTGTACTGTACCAATGGTGGCAGACCTAGCGAACCGCTTAGTGCGCTTAGGACAATCAGAGATAGCATGAGTGGAATCACCACAGTAGAAACACAGCCCATTCAGACGTCTGTGTTCTTGCCGTTCAACTCTGGTCATAGTGCTATCGCACTGCATAGGCTCAGGTTTAATCTCAGGTAATACCGCCAAATGGTGCACAGATTTACGCTCACGCAAGCGTCGACCGATCTGAATGGCCAAAGACATAGACTCATTCAAACCAGCAGGCATAGGAAATCCCACCATGACATCCTTAAAGGGACTCTGTCACCTGAATTTGGCGGGACTGGTTTTGGGTCATATGGGCGGAGTTTTTGGGTGTTTGATTCACCCTTTCCTTACCCGCTGGCTGCATGCTGGCTGCAATATTGGATTGAAGTTCATTCTCTGTCCTCCATAGTACACGCCTGCGCAAAGCAATCTTGCCTTGTACAGGCGTGTACTATGGAGGACAGAGAATGAACTTCAATCCAATATTGCAGCCAGCATGCAGCCAGAGGGTAAGGAAAGGGTGAATCAAACACCCGAAAACTCCGCCCATATGACCCAAAACCAGTCCCGCCAAATTCAGGTGACAGGTTCCCTTTAAGGGCTTCAGAGAGACCCTTTCTGAATATAGCTGCCAGCGCAGATTCATTCCATTGAGTGAGCACGGACCACTTTCTAAATTTCTGGCAATATACCTCTATCTCATCCTGAGCCTGACAAAGAGCCAGCAAATTTTTTTCTGCCTGATCCACTGAATTAGGCTCATTGTACAGCAATCCAAGCGCCAGGAAAAACGCATCGATATTACTTAATGCAGGATCTCCTGACGCAAGAGAAAATGCCCAGTCCTGAGGGTCGCCACGCAAAAAAGAAATGACGATCCTAACCTGTTGAACTGGGTCACCAGAGGAGCGAGGTTTCAAAGCCAGAAATAGTTTACAATTATTTTTGAAACTCAGAAATTTAGTTCTATCTCCAAAAAACAAATCTGGAATAGGAATTCTCGGTTCTAACAAAGAATTCTGAACCACAAAATCTTGAATATTTTGAACTCTTGCCGTGAGCTGATCCACACATGAAGACAGACCTTTAATGTCCATTGCTACACCTGTGTCCTGAACCACCCAAATGTCTAGGGGAAAAAAAAGGCAAAACACAGTGCAAAGAAAAAAAAATGGTCTCAGAACTTCTTTTTTCCCTCTATTGAGAATCATTAGCACTTTGGGCTTCCTGTACTATTGTGATAGGCAATTCAGTATCACAATGGACATAGCGGTCAGAGCACATACAGTGATCTGACAATAACACAAAATAATAGAACGAGCTCTGAGACGTGGGAACTCTGCAGACCGCAATCCCTAATCCTCTCCAAACAACACTAGAGGCAGCCGTGGATTGCGCCTAACTCTGCCTATGCAACTCGGCACAGCCTGAGAAACTAACTAGCCTGAAGATAGAAAATAAGCCTACCTTGCCTCAGAGAAATACCCCAAAGGAAAAGGCAGCCCCCCACATATAATGACTGTGAGTTAAGATGAAAAGACAAACGTAGGGAAGAAATAGATTCAGCAAAGTGAGGCCCGACTTTCTTAACAGAGCGAGGATAGGAAAGATAACTTTGCGGTCTACACAAAACCCTAAAGAAAACCACGCAAAGGGGGCAAAAAGACCCTCCGTACCGAACTAACGGCACGGAGGTACACCCTTTGCGTCCCAGAGCTTCCAGCAAAACAATTAGACAAGCTGGACAGAAAAAATAGCAAACAAATAGCAAAGAAGAACTTAGCTATGCAGAGCAGCAGGCCACAGGAATGATCCAGGGAAAAACAAGTCCAACACTGGAACATAGACAGGAAGCATGGATCAAAGCATTAGGTGGAGTTAAGTAGAGAAGCACCTAACGACCTCACCAGATCACCTGAGGGAGGAAACTCAGAAGCCGCAGTACCACTTTCCTCCACAAACGGAAGCTCCCAGAGAGAATCAGCCGAAGTACCACTTGTGACCACAGGAGGGAGCTCTGCCACAGAATTCACAACAGACCACCCAGTAAGCCCCTTGTTTTTGGTGTGATGGGGTAGAATCAATGCCCATGTGTAGTTTCTGACACCAGTCCTCCATTTGTCCTGCAGAGCCATTGTCCTCCGCCCGGTTGGACGGGAGCAAGGGTTCTGTTGCCTGTATTGCATTATTATTATTATTATACATTTTTATAGCGCCATTTATTCCATGGCGCTTTACATGTGAATACGGGGCAAATGTAGACAAATACATTAAACACGAGCAAATAAGGCACATGGGTACATAAGGAGGGAGGACCCTGCTCGCGAGGGCTCACAGTCTGCAGGGGATGGGTGATGATTAACAGTAAACAGTTTAGCAAGTGTGGCATATCTGGGTAAGTGGACCTCTTTCCACAGTTAAGGACACGTACTGGTACTCACCCCTTGCGGACATCAACCACCCCTCTGGCTGTCAGGATTGTGGGCCTACTATCTGAATACACAGGTTCTACCAGGGCCTGGAAATCTTTACCTCTGAGGCCTGTTGCTGCCCGACACCATATTAACATTTCACTCCTGGGGGGTATTGCAATGGGGATCAGATCACTCACGGTGACACGTCACATTTCTCCACAGACAATTCTACCTGTTGTCTCTGCACCCGGGCTCTGATTTCTTTTTGCAGGACACGTTGTTCACTGGAACCAGCAGTTTCGGCCACCTGTTATAACAAGACAATAACCTTGTCAAGACAGTTTTCTATGACATTAGTACCTAAGGTCATCATGGTGTTACCTTCTTGTCGGTCAATTTCAACAATCACCATTCCTTGGGCCTTCAATTCTACCCGCCCCAACTTAATGGTTACCTCCTTGTACCCCACTTGTGGCAAAACCTGACCATTACTGGCTACTATTGTCAAATCACTATCTGGGCCACGGGTAATATCAGAGTCCGCCCAATACCGTTTATAAAGAATGTAAGGCATAGTCGTCACCTGAGAGCCAGTGTCCAGTAAAGCGTTCATCGGCATACCGTCGATCACAATGGGGAAGACCGGTCGTCCTCCGACGTACTTGACTCGCCAGTTTTGTGGGCCTGGTCGTCTTACTCCTGGAAGTTGGCCCTCTGCCCCCGAGGTCACTCATTTAAATGTCTGAACCTTGCGATGTGCTCCACCTGAATGCAGCGGTGGCAGATGGGTCATCCGTCCTGATGATAGCGGTCGTTGTCTCTTCCTCTGATCGGTGGGATCCTCTTCTGTCGTCGCCAGGGGATTTCCTCCGGACTGGGAGCCAGCTTGATTTTCTCCTTTGGGGATTCCTGCGGGGACTACACAGTTTTAGCTAGTGTAGCTATGCTTTTAGTCAGTTCCTGGACCTGGAGGCGCAATTCTATGGAGGGATCATCATCCAGGGTCTGTGCATCTGCCTCAACAGAAACCTGAGGAAAGGATGTCACCTCCTGGTGGTACGTTAGGGCTGGATGCCTAGGGGGCACTGTACGGCTGGGCTGAGCTTGATGCAGCACCCGTATGGCCCTGTCTTTAAATTGTGCAAAGTCCAGGTCAGGGTTTGGTAAAACCCAGAATGCGCAGCTGTGTCCTGTGGGTGCTGGACAGGAGCCCCTCAATAAACTGTTGCTTTAATAGTTTGTCTCCTTCCTGCACGCTGTTAGAGTCAACCTGTTTAATGGCCCGTAGTGCCTCTTGCAGATTGAGGGCATAGTCCCGTATGTTATCCTGTGCTCCTTGTTTGCACCCGAAAAACCTCATTTTGATTTCTGCAGCGGTGTGGGTGTCAAAAATAGTTTTAAGAATGGCAAATATCTGCTGCACAGTTCCTTTTTCCACATCTGGCCAGGATTTTACTTCTCTTAGGGCCGCGCCAACTAGTTGGCTAGTTAAGATGCTGACCTTTTGATGCTCGGTCAGGGGATATACCTCAAACAGGCTGCAGAGCCTTTCCTTAAAGTCACTTAGTGTATGGGACTCCCCAGAATATTGTGGTAGGCAGGCCGCTCCAGGTAAATAAGGCATGGACAGCAGCATTATTGGAGCTGTTACTGCGGTGGGGTTCCGCCAGTTTGTAGGCGCTGCGGGCACTGTGAGGGCCTGTTGGCATTATGGGACCTGCAGCTGCGACCACCGCGGGGCCTGGGGGTACCATCGGGCCTACGGCTGCGACCGCCACCAGTTCTCCTCCCGAATCGGACATGTCTTTTCCCCTGTGATAACCTTGTATAGACCCGACGTCTCTCCTCTGGAGTCTGCAGCGGTTCCTGCTACATGCCATCGGGCACTCCCCCTGGTCCTCCGTCCAGGGCCCCTGCACGGTGTTCCCACTTCTGGCTCTGCCGTACGGCGTCTTCACTTGCATTTCCTCTCGCAGCACGGCACCCGCTTCCTCTTCGCGCTCTCTTTTCAGGCTCTGCCCACAATGGCACACCCCTATTTTTCTACGCTCCTCGCAGCTCTCTTTCTGGCGGCCATTTTTGGTGGTTATTTTAAAAATAAAGTGTGTGCACTGTGTGATACAGTTATGGCGATGTTTTGATGGCGATGTTTTAAAAGCTCAATTAAGTCTCTGGCAAACATTTTAATAAAGTCTGTCTTTCAAGCACAGTCTTTTAGGCGCACAAGACCCACTTCAAAGGGTCAGTCAATCCTGTTCGTGATGCCATGTTGAGTCACCCATCAGGGCAGTGGGGTACTGGGTACCGGGTCCGGTCGCAATTAAAGCGGTGGTCACTGTGGCAGCGACCCGATCCGTGGCCCTGGGAGCCAAAGTAAAAGGGATGGCCTTTAAAGGTGTTGTGGAAATAATAAAAGTTTGTGACGCCACCTGTGGTTCTCGGTCAGAGGTGACTGACGCTGCTTAATGGGGTCCTCTGGGGCGATGGTGCTGCAGCAAAGATGGTGTCGCTTCCCACATGTGAAGCGGGGTCCCCAGGGCTCCCGGTGCGCTTGGCAGGGATGGTGAATTCCGGCAAATAAATGGAGGACACAGGGTTGCAGTCTTTACCTGGTTTACCGGTGTTAAACAGCCTCAGTCAAGGGTACCGGCAACAGGTAAACATGGAGTCCAGGCAGCCTGAAGACAGGTGGAAATCCCCTTGACCGGTCAGTTTGGGAGCCTTCCGCTATGCGCTGGTCTGTGTTCCCTTGCTGCTTGTAGCTCTCTAATAAGGCTCTCTTTGTTCCCTGTCCTGGGACAGTACCTGCAGGGTAGGGAACTTGAACCGTCCCTTTGGTGTCTCTGTCCACAGTGACTCCCGACTCTGATTGCAGCTGTACCTCAGGTATTATGTGGGCAAGTCCCTTTTAGTTTCCTGCCCTCCGGTTCTGCCATGGGACCTGTAGTTCCTCACGCCCTTTGGCTCCCGGTGCCCGGTTTCTGCGCTCAGCTTAGAGAGGCCCAGTAGCAGTCCTCCTCTAGCTCCTAAGTCCTTCTGTGCTCCTTCACTGTCTGCTACCAACTGTCAACTGTTGTCCGCTTGTCTGCACCAGACTAACTGACTCCTCCTCCAGACCAGGATGGCAATACCACTGTAGTACCTGAACTCCTGGGGTGCCACATTCGCACAAGTCTCTCGCATCAATACCCGACACTGCCATCAACACTAGGGGTGGGAGCTTGCGGCTGCATTTATTTCTATGCAGCTGAACGCTCCGGTCCTGAGTGCCGGGTATTGAGGTGCGAGACTCGTGCGCGTTTCTCGCAAGTGTGGCCCCGGCCTAATGCAGATTTTGTGTGCGTGTCTGTATGTGTGTCTGTCTTTATTTAACTCTTTATGTACCATTTTATTATGTTTATTGCTAAATATCGGGCTTGTTATTATCGATCTATATATCTATCTATAGATATATCTATCTATAGATAGATGAATAAATAGATCTATATAGATAATTGCAAAAAAGGTTAAGAGCAGCGAAAAGAATCAAAAAAGCAAAATAGGGTGCAAGGCCCCCCAGGCATGTACCAAACCTTATTGTGGAAGTCTAAAAAATTAGAGGCAGCACACCATTGTACATTAAAGTTTAGAAGACGCTCAAAATTCAATAGACCATTATGGCAACGTTTCGGCCTATGGCTTGAGAAAGGCTCTCCATGGGCTAAAACACTGCCATAATGGGCTGTTAAATTTTGATCCTCTTCTAAACTTTAATCTACAATGGTGTGCTGCCTCTGATTTTTTGGACTTCTAGATCTATAGATAGATAGATAATAGATAGATAATAGATAAATAGATAGATAGATAGATGTTTTCTATCTAACTATAGATCTATCTATCTATCTATCTATCTATCTATCTATCTATCTATCTATCTATCTATCTATCTATCTATCTATCTATCTATTATCTAATATATAAAGCTGAATGTGTGTATGTGTGTGTGTATATCCGGGATTGGCATCTGCACCGTCACAGCTACAGCCACAAAATTTTGCACAGTCACACGTCTGGACCCCGAGAGCGTCATAGGCTATGTTGTGAGGCGTAATTTTAACCCCGCACCTTCCATTTCACCAAACAATTTTGCCCCTATCTATATAATGGGGAAAAGTGAAAGGAAAAGTGTTGGAGGCAAATTGACAGCTGCCAGATGTGAACAAGGGGGACTTAAATTATGAGAGCGATGGCGCCAAAGAGCATAAACCGTACAGTTGCTAAGGTGGGGCCCCGACATGGGATACTCACCACACACGGGGATATGAACACACACACAAAATGCGCCACACACTACCACGTGCTTGAACACATATACCACCCTCAGCACACATTTCACCACACATACACCAACCTCGCCACATTATTATTATTATTATTTATTTATATAGCATCATTAATTCCATGGTGCTGTATATGAGAAAGGGGTTACATACTTTACAGTAAACAGGTTTACAGTGACAGACTGGTACAGAGGGGAGAGGACCCTGTCCTTGCGGACTTACATTCTATGGGCTAGTGGGGAAGAGACAGAAGGTAGGGGTGAGGCGGCGGCTCTGGTGGCGGTGAGGCGGCGATGAGGCGGCGGCTCTGGCAGCGGTGAGGCGGCTGTTTGGTTATATCAGCATGGGTTTATGAGAAATCGCTGCTGTCAAACCAATCTAATCAGTTTTTATGAAGAGGTAAGCTATAGGCTGGACCACGGTGAGTCATTGGATGTGGTATATCTCGATTTTTCCAAAGCGTTTGATACCGTGCCGCACAAGAGGTTGGTACACAAAATGAGAATGCTTGGTCTGGGGGAAAATGTGTGTAAATGGGTTAGTAACTGGCTTAGTGATAGAAAGCAGAGGGTGGTTATAAATGGTATAGTCTCTAACTGGGTCGCTGTGACCAGTGGGGTACCACAGGGGTCGGTATTGGGACCTGTTCTCTTCAACATATTCATTAATGATCTGGTAGAAGGTTTACACAGTAAAATATCGATATTTGCAGATGATACAAAACTATGTAAAGCAGTTAATACAAGAGAAGATAGTATTCTGCTACAGATGGATCTGGATAAGTTGGAAACTTGGGCTGAAAGGTGGCAGATGAGGTTTAACAATGATAAATGTAAGGTTATACACATGGGAAGAAGGAATCAATATCACCATTACACACTGAATGGGAAACCACTGGGTAAATCTGACAGGGAGAAAGACTTGGGGATCCTAGTTAATGATAAACTTACCTGGAGCAGCCAGTGCCAGGCAGCAGCTGCCAAGGCAAACAGGATCATGGGGTGCATTAAAAGAGGCCTGGATACACATGATGAGAGCATTATACTGCCTCTGTACAAATCCCTAGTTAGACCGCACATGGAGTACTGTGTCCAGTTTTGGGCACCGGTGCTCAGGAAGGATATAATGGAACTAGAGAGAGTACAAAGGAGGGCAGCAAAATTAATAAAGGGGATGGGAGATCTACAATACCCAGATAGATTAGTGAAATTAGGATTATTTAGTCTAGAAAAAAGACGACTGAGGGGCGATCTAATAACCATGTATAAGTATATAAGGGGACAATAGATTAGCGAAATTAGGATTATTTAGTCTAGAAAAAAGACGACTGAGGGGCGATCTAATAAGCATGTATAAGTATATAAGGGGACAATACAAATATCTCACTGAGGATCTGTTTATACCAAGGAAGGTGACGGGCATAAGGGGGCATTCTTTGAGTCTGGAGGAGAGAAGGTTTTTCCACCAACATAGAAGAGGATTCTTTACTGTTAGGGCAGTGAGAATCTGGAATTGTTTGCCTGAGGAGGTGGTGATGGCGAACTCAGTCGAGGGGTTCAAGAGAGGCCTGGATGTCTTCCTGGAGCAGAACAATATTGTATCATACAATTATTAGGTTCTGTAGAAGGACGTAGATCTGGGGATTTATTATGATGGAATATAGGCTGAACTGGATGGACAAATGTCTTTTCTCAGCCTTACAAACTATGTTACTATGTTACTATTTTATTGTAGGCTGTAGGCTTTCCTGAAGAGATGGGTTTTCAGGTTCTGTCTGAAGGATCCGAGGGTGGTGGATAATTGGATGTTTTGAGGCATGGAATTCCAGAGGATGGGGGATATTCGGGAGAAATCTTGGAGGCGGTTGTGTGAGGAACGAATAAGTGTGGAGGAGAGTAGGAGTTCTTGGGAGGATCGAAGATTACGTGAGGGAAGATATTGGGAGATTAGTTCAGAGATATAGGGAGGGGACAGGTTGTGAATGGCTTTATAGATCAGTGTTAGTAGTTTGAACTGGATTCGTTGGGGAATTGGGAGCCAGTGGAGGGATTTGCAGAGGGAGAAGCAGGGGAGTAGCAAGGAGAGAGGTGGACTAGCCGGGCAGCAGAGTTGAGGACAGACTGGAGTGGTGCAAGAGAGTTAGCTGGGAGGCCACAGAGGAGGGTGTTGCAGTAATCGAGGCAGGAGATGATGAGAGCGTGCACAAGAGTTTTGGTAGATTGTGGGCTGAGGAAGGAACGGATTCTGGCAATATTCGGAGGTGACAGGAGGTGGCAAGAGTTTGGACGTGTGGTTTGAAGGACAGGGCAGAGTCGAGAGTTACCCCGAGGCAGCGGATTTCAGGTGCGGGAGAAAGCGTGATGCCATTTACCATAATAGATAGATCAGGTAGAGGGATACATGAGGTGGGGGAAAGATGATGAATTCGGTTTTGTCTACATTGAGTTTAAGGAAGCGAGAGGTGAAGAAGGAGGATATGGCTGACAAACACTTTGGGATTCTGGACAGCAGAGAGGTGACATCTGGGCCAGAGAGGTAGATCTGAGTGTCGTCGGCATACAGGTGGTACTGGAAGCCATGGGACTTTATGAGTTTTCCTAGGCCAAGGGTATAGATGGAAAAAAGTAGGGGCCCTAGGACAGAGCCTTGAGGGACTCCAACAGAGAGAGGGTGGGATGAGGAGGTAGTGTGGGAGTGGGAAACGCTAAATGTGCGGTTGGATAGGTATGAGGCAATCCAGGGTAGGGCAATGTCTTTGATGCCAAGGGAAGAGAGAATCTGTAGCAGTAGGCAGTGATCGACTGTGTCGAAAGCAGAGGACAGGTCAAGAAGGAGAAGGATGGAGAACTGTCTGTTAGCTTTGGCTGTGACTAAGTCATTAGTAATTTTTGTCAGGGCAGTTTCGGTGGAGTGGTGGGGCGGAAGCTAGGTTGGAGGTTGTCAAGAAGAGAGTTAGATGAGAGGTGGGAGGAAAGTTGAGCATGGACATGCTGCTCAAGGAGTTTTGAAGCAAACGGGAGCAGCGATATGGGGTGATAGCTGGGCATAGCAGTTGGGTCAAGGTTAGTTTTTTTGAGGATGGGTGTGATGGTGGCAAGTTTGAAGGCAAAGGGGAAGGTACCGGAAGAGAGCGATAGGTTGAAGAGATGGGTTAGAGCTGGAATGAGTGTGTTAGTGATAAAAGTCAAAACACAAAAGTCACCAATCAAAACTCGCCACGTGCAAAATTTGCCACATGCAAAACTCGCCACATGCAAAACTAGGCTAACGCAAAACTTGCCACACATGCAAAACTCACCTCATGGAAAACTCGCCACATGCAAAACTTGCACATGCGGAAAAATTGCCACATGCACAAAAGTTGCAACACAAAAAACTTAAAACATACTCCAAACTCGCCATGCTGCACACAATTTGCTACACTAACCTGTCAAATGCAACTCGACACACAAAAATTTGCTACACGCATGTTGCCACACAAAACCCATCTCACAAAAGTCGCTACATGCATGTCACCACATGCAACTTAACACACAAAACTTGACACATGAAACTCGCCCGAAAACACACACAAGTCTGGTATTATCCTTCAAAGATAAAAATCTGATTAATAAGCAGACAAACTACCAGAGCAACAAATGTACTATATAGGAAACACGGCAGCTGTCAGTCACATGACCTGTCTATTATGTGTATGTGTGAGCTAATATATACTGCCAGGGGGGAGGGCTTCCTATTGGCTGGGGATTTATCAGGCTGCCAATAGCAACCAATCACAGCTCAGCTTCTATTTTGCTACAGTTAATTAATCTGAGCTCTGATTGATTAATATAGGCAACAAAGGACATTCTCAGTATAACAAAGCTTGTGTGAGGTAATAGCATGTCAGTTAGGATGTGTTGGTGGAAAAGTTAATGTCAGTCACATTACCTCTCTGTGAGAGGATATAGAAACTGCCAGTTACGGACTATTTTTACCACAATAATGCCTCATAAGAAAAGGAGTTCCATGGCACGAATGTCAGCTGATGCGAAAAAAAGCTGCATTACGGGCCAATGAAAAATGTGAAGACCGAGAAACAAGGCTGAAACATATGAGAACAGCAGCTGCTTCCTCAAGAGCCAATGAACTTTCTGAGGAGAGGGAAGCAAGGCTTGCAGACATGAAAACAAGTGCTGCTTCCTCAAGAACCAATAAACTTTCTGAGGAGAGGGAAGCGAGGTTTGCAGACAAGAGAACAAGAACTGCTTCCTCAAGAGCCAATGAACTTTCTGAGGAGAGGGAAGCAAGGCTTGCAGATAAGAGAAGAAGAGCTGCTTCCTCAAGGGCCAATGAGTCATCTCAGCAGAGAGAAGGCCGACTTGCCACTAAGAGAATTGCTATTTCTTCCACCAGGGCACAGGAAATGGTTGGAGATTTGAAACATGCTGCCTTTTGTTACCAGTCAGACATAAAATCAGGATAATCCTAAAGTTCAGATAGGAAAAATGGATGTGGTCTGCATGTATTGCAGTGCCCTGAAATGGAAAGATGAACTGCCAGGTTTCTGCTGTGCAAATGGCAAGATAAAACTTCCACCTCTCCTGTTACCACCAGATACCCAAAAGTCTCTGATGACAGGTACCAGTACAATATCAAAGCATTTCTTGGACAACATCAGGAAGTACAACTCCTGATTCCAAATGACATCAATTGGTGCAACAAAAGAAATGGGGGAAGCATGGTGGCGCAGTGGTTAGCACAGCAGCCTTGCAGCGCTGGAGTCCTGGGTTCAAGCCCCACTAAGGACAACATCTGCAAAGAGTTTGTATGTTCTCTCCGTGTTTGTGTGGCTTTCCTCCAGGCTCTCTGGTTTCCTCCCACATTCCAAAGACATACTGATAGGGAATTTAGATTGTGAGCCCCAACGGGGACAGCAACGATAATGTGTGTGCGGAATATGTTAGCACTATATAAAAATAAAGATTATTTATATATTAGAAATGTTTACAACAGGATTTATGTTTACAACAGGACACTCAATTGGCTCACTGCTTCCATTACAAGGAGAAGAACCTCAACTCTTCTTCTTGGGAAATGCAGAAGCAGAGGCTCAGCGGAGATGCTCTTTAATTCCTAACACTCGCCTTGATATTGTCAATATTTTGCAGCAGTTCCTTCACTCTAACAATCCATATGTTCAACTTTTCAAGACTGCACTTAAATGCATGCCAAATGACGATTACAAGGTTGTCATTCGAGCTGACAAAATACCACAAGGTGAACATCTGCGACGTTTCTAGGCTCCCACATTTGATGAGGTAGCCATCTTGATTGTAGGTAATGATTTTCAAAGCCATGACATTGTGCTTCAGAAAAGGAACAATAGTTTGCAATGAGTAGCAGAAACTCACAGGTCCTATGACAGTCTGCAATATCCAATCATCGTTTGGCAGGGACAGGATGGCTATCACTTTGGAATACCTTAGACAGATCCTACAACAGGCAACCCTTCAGGAAAAAACGTGTCTGCCATGGACTTCTATGCATATAGGATCATGACAAGATTTGCAGAGGAAAATCACATCTTGAAATGCAAACGCCTCTTCCACCAATTTATTGTTGAAATGTATGCAAAGATTGAGAGTGAACGTCTTTTATATATTCGACTAAATCAAAAGAAGCTCAGGGCAGAGGAACATATTCACCTTAGAGATGCTGTTGCAAATTATGCTCATCAAAAAGAGTTGGGGAAAATGGTTATTCTTCCATCAACTGTCACTGGAAGCCCACGACACATGCATGAATACACACAAGATGCAATGACTTATGTGAGAAAGTATGGCCGTCCAGATCTTTTCATCACCTTTACTTGCAATCCTGCCTGGGAGGAAATTGGAGGGCACCTGTTGCCGGGCCAAAAAACAATGAATCGCCATGACCTTATTGCTCAGGATTTCAAACAGAAACTTTCAAAAATGACTAATCTCATCACAAAATCACATATTTATGGTGAGATGCAGTGCTGGATGTATTCGGTTGAATGGCAAAAAAGAGGCCTTCCTCACGCCCACATCTTGATCTGGCTGAAGCAAAAAATACAGCCTACCGAAATTGACAATATCATCAGTGTCGAATTGCCAGACCTTCAGATTGACCCATTGCTGTTTGACACCATCACAAAAAACATGGTCCATGGTCCGTGTGGGAGTCTCAGCAAAAATTTTCCCTGTATGATTGATGGCAGGTGTTCAAAGCATTACCCACGATCCCTGGTCCAAGAAACCCAAACAGGACAAGATGGATATCCAGTCTACTGAAGAAGAAAGCCAGGGGATGTTGGTTTCACAGCAAAGCTCAAAATGCGTGTTGGATCATCACTCCAAGAGATAGAAATTGACGACAGTTGGGTAGTGCCTTATAACCCTTTGCTCTCAAAAATCTTCCAGGCCCACATAAATGTTGAATCTTGCCACTCTGTGAAATCAATCAAGTATATCTGCAAATTTGTCCACAAAGGAAGTGATCAAGCAGTTTTTGAACTCCAGAAAAATGGACCTATTATTGATGAAGTGGAGGTATTCCAGATGAGCAGGTACATAAGCGGCAATGAAGCTGTTTGGAGAATACTAGGATTCTCCATTCATGAGTACTACCCACCAATTGTGCACCTGAGTGTGCACTTGGAAAATGGACAGAGAATTTAATTTAATCCAGCAAACCTGCAGCAGCTCCTAACACCATCTAAGACCACCCTCTTGGCATTTTTTGAGCTGTGTCAACAAGACCCTTTTGCAAAAACAATTCTCTACTGTAATTTACCAAAGTACTACACTTGGCATGCCTCCAGAAAAACACTGGAATGGAGGAAACGGGGGCTTGATATTGAAGGCTATCCAGGGGTGAAAGCAACTGTTACGCTTGGTCGCGTTTATACTGTTCATCCGTCAAATGCAGAGTGCTTCTACCTGCGCATGTTACTTCATGTTGTCAAAGGTCCTACATCATTTTCTGACCTGAAGACCGTTGGAGGCCATGTGTGTGAAACATTCAGGGAAGCTTGCAGAAGAAAAGGACTTCTGGAAAATGATGGACACTGGGACATGACCCCCAGTGAAGCAGCAGCCACACAAACCCCAAAGCGACGAAGACACCTCTTTGCTATTATTCTAACAACCTGTAGCATTTCAAATCCTCTTGAGATTTGGACAAAGTACAAAACTGATCTCAGTGAGGACATCCTCATGCAGATTAGAAGGGAAAATCCTCAGCAACTCAACTTCACTGAGGAAATGTTCAATGAAACTTTAATGCTCCTTGAAGACCAGTGCATAGCAATGTCAGGAAAAGCCTTACAGTTGTTTGGTTTGTGTCTCAGAACAAGCCAATATTGGTACCAGATCAAAGGGACGCCTATAACTACATTTTAAGTTTCAGTGAAACCAAAGGTGGGATTGTCTTCCTTGACATTTGTAATCAACTTGCTCCTGGCAAAATTTCGACAACAAAAAAAGATTGCACTTGCAGTGGCATCTTCTGGAATTGCAGCTACGCTTTTAAAAGGTGGCAGGACAGCACATTCGACATTCAAACTACCACTTAACCTGTCTCATAGTGACAGCCCCGTGTGTAATATTGCCAAGGGATCAGGACTGGCCAAATTGCTTCAAAAATGCAGTGCCATCATTTGGGATTAATGAACCATGTCACACAAAAGGGCTCTGGAAGCAGTGGACAGACTGCTGCAAGACCTGCGTAGCAGCAAACATATCATGGGAGGAGTAGTTGTTGTTTTGGCAGGTGACTTCCGCCAAACACTACCTGTTATTCCAAGATCAACCCCTGCAGACAAACTCAATGCCTGTCTCAAAACATAGTACCTTTGGAGAAAAGTAAAGAAAATGTCACTGAACACAAACATGAGGGTCTACATGACAGGCGATGTTTCTGCTGGACTGTTTTCGAGCCAGCTGTTGACTATTGGAGATAGCAAGGTACCAGTAAACTCAACCACTGGACAGATCACCTTCCCAAGCAACTTTTGTTGCATTGTGACTTCCATTGAGGAGTTGAAAGCAAAGGTTTGTCCAAATATTCAACTCCACTTCAAAAATTCTGTCTGGCTGTGTGAAAGGGCTATTCTAGCTCCCAAAAATGACAGTGACAACAAGATCAATCTTCAAATTCTAAATCTCCTTCCAGGTGTGTGCACAACCTTCAAGTCAGTGGATGCAGTAATAGACCCTGCTCAAGCATTATTTTATCCAACTGAGTTCCTCAATTCCTCGGAGCCACAAGGACTTCCTCCTCACAACCTCTTTCTAAAACCTGGAGTACCTTTTCTGCTATTGAGAAATTTGGATCCACCAAAGCTGTGTAATGGAACAAGACTCTTGATTAAGAACCTGTTTCCACATGTAATTGAGGCAACCATTTTGACAGGATGTGCCACAGGAGATGTTTTCATTCCAACAATTCCTCTCATTCCATCTGATTTGCCTTTTGCTTTTAAACGCCTCCAGTTTCCTGTTCAACTGGCATTTGCTATGTCCATCAACAAGGCTCAGGGACAGTCCTTGAAAGTAGTTGGAATCGATTTACAATCTCCATTCTTTTCTCATGGTCAACTTTATGTGGCCTGTTCAAGAGTTGGAACAGCCAAAAATCTGTTCGTCTTTGCACCTGAAGGAAAAACTAAAAATGTTGTTTATCAAAAGGCTCTCGAATAAGTAGTAGAAGATTACTTCACATTACTTGGCCAATTTAGTTGCATTTGTGTGGAATATCTCTGGTGTCGAAATATATGTTGTGAAATGCTTCTATTAGCTTAGTTTTTGCCTTTAAATAATTACATTTCTATCTATTTGTTTTGTGGTTTTTGTGTGAAGAATAAATTTTTGTTAACACATTCTATTTTGCTAACAGCAGTTATTAACCCGGGCGAAGCTGGGTAGTACAGCTAGTATCTACTGTATATATTGATCTATCTACAGTATCTATTATATCTATCTATAGATCTATCTATCTAGAGATATATCTAACTATCCATTATCTATCTATCTATCTTTCTGTGTGTAAACATTATTCTTCAATGGAGTATGTAAATGAAGAGGTTGGACATGAAATTACATCACAATTCATTTTTTTGTTTAATCTTTATTTAGCTTTCAAAAACGCATACAAATCCGCATGAAAATATGCATCAAAAACGCATCAAATCCGCGTGGACTTTTACCTGTGTTTTTTGCTAAGAGATGCAGATTCTGCGCAGAAAATTCCACAGGCAAATCTGCAACATGTGCACATACCCACAAGATCAAGAGCTGGAGGCTACATTTGTCTTCCTCTATCTTTTCTCTGTTTCTTTTGAATTCTTCAATGCATTTTGTAATAAAATTATTTTTTTTCTTCTTGTACCTTTCGCCACTTTTTCAGAGCTAAAAAGTGGACTGATCCATTAAAATATCAAACAAAACTAACATTTTTGCTACAAATTCTGGCATAAGTAGAAAATGAAGTAGATTTTTGGAAAAATGCAGCAACTTTTTAAAAAGTAATAATGGATTATCCACAATCATGTATATTACGTAAACCAGTCTCACAGAGGTGAGCAAAAAGAAAACCCCATATGAATGGGTATAAAATGGAATTCAAAATAGACACTCCATAAAAAACTGTCAGAACAAAAGACTGCTTTATTGGGAATCAGTCACTAGGTTTTTGTTACCTTAAAAGAGACCCTGACCCCTGTGATGTATGACTTAGTTTACTTGGTGCAGCAGTTATGACACAGAGTTTTTACATGTAGCGCATAGCTGAGCTCAATCCTAACTTCGCCCACACCACAGCTTTCTGCGGACATTGTATATTGACAGTGAGCTGCTACTCAGTGCTGGGTTGGACCAGGATTCACGGGAGCTGTAGTCCTGTATTTTAATTTATTGCTGATAAAACACTCATTGTATTGCAACAACAGCACACAGCCTAGTAAGTGTTACATTGCTGAAATTGGTGTCTCAGCTACTCCCTTATGCTACCCTGGGGTTACATAGCAAAAACCCACTGACAGATTACATTTAGAATAGGAAAAATTAGACAAAAATACATTCCTCTACTAGTCATTCAAATCAGGCCTGGGATTAGAATCTCCATCCAAACCTGCTCTGTGATATCCCTTAACCTTTCCACTTCTGTGGTCATACAGAAATTATCATCTTTTTAGTTCACGTTATACCTGCGGGGATCATTTCCATTTTTTTCCAGCATTTAAATGGTTACACTTGTCCTTTAAACACATACAGCAGACCTGAGCAGACAGGGTAACCTGTCACATTGATCTTTCCCCAAGTAATGGGGAAAAGGTGAGTGTTCTCTTTGTGGGTTATCAAAGTCAGATAAGAGACAGTTCAACAGACACATGCCGCTATTAATCCTTCATGTAAATGAGAAGTAGGAGATGGAAAATTATCTATATGTAGGATTATTTCACGTTTAGAGAAATTTATGCAAAAAGAGAGGGGGGAAATAGGTTGTGGGTAGTATACATGGGCCCTTCTCCATATGAAAATACACTACACAAAAAAATAAAGGGAACACAATGTAACTCCAAGTCAATAACACTTCTGTCCAGTTATGAAGTAACACAGATTATGAATTAATTTCTTCTGCTTTTATGTAAATGGAACAGACAGTAGGTAGAAATGATAGGCAATTAGCAAGACAACCCCTATAAAGGAGTTGTTATGCAGGGGGTGACCACAGACCATTTCTCTGTTTCATCCTTTTGGCTGTTGCTGCGGTCACTTTTGCATTTTGTCATTGTTCTCACCCATAGAGGTATAGTAGCATGAGGTGGTGTCCACAACCCAAAGAAGTTGCTCAGGTAGTGCAGCTCATCCAGGATGGCACATCAATGTGAGCTGTTGCAAGACAGATAGCTGAGTCTCTCAGCACAATGTCAAGAGCATGGAGCAGATGCCAAGAGACAGGCCAGTACACCAGGAGATGTTAAGTATGGGGAAGAGGAATATGGTTCACATTCTTTTAGTACTGGAGCAGTGACGGAGGCTTCACGTTGGTGTTTGGGAGAGGAGATTGTTCACCATATTGAATGTTGGGAATCGGCATGATTTCATTCTTATGTCTGCCCTCACTTTGTGGCTGTATAAGGTTGAGTGGGTCTGGAGCTGTGTATGTGATTTGGAGGTAGTAATGTGTTGATTGTTTTGTTTCACTGTAAGCACTGCAGGCACATATTCGTCTGGATGGTCGACAGGTCGGGCAAGCTAGCTCGGGTAGTCTAGAGTTTTTTATTCACTTTTTAAATTTAAAAATATGAAAAGTCTCTCCGTTCCCTGTGTTATTAAATGCACTGTTGATTACTAAGGTTGTGTTTGTGGGAATTTGAAAGAGGTTGGATTAGATATAGTCCTCAGAGACCTAAGAGTGTTAAACCAATTTTTGCAGTACAAGTGTACTACCTGTGATTTGAGGGAATTTATTCACTGTAATTCAACATTTCTGGAAATGGTCACCAAACCTGGAAAGCTTGAATCTGAGAAGAAACAATCATGTCTATAACATGCCCACAGGGCAGTGGGGTACTCGGTACCGGGTCCAGTCGCAAAGAGGGATGTCACGGTGGCTGCGACCCGGTCCGTGGCCCTGGTCATCAACGTTAAATTGGGGTTAAATGTTTAAAGTTTGTCGTGATGCCACCTGTGGAGTTCGGTCAGTAGTGGGACCGACGCTTCATTAGAGGGGTCCAGATGTTACACTTTCCACAGGTGAAGCGGGGTCCCCAGGGGTCCTATGGTGTGTGGCATAGATGGTGTAGCCGGTGAATAAATGAAGAAGACAATTGATAAGTCTTTACCTGGTTTACTTGTTGGTGACAGGCCACAGTCCAGGATACCTGGCATGGGTGATGGTGGTCCGGCCGGCTCAGAGGCAAGTGAGAGTTTTCCTGTACCAGTAGAGGTCCAGGAGCCTTTCCTACTTGTGCCTTTCTAAGTGAGGTCCCTGCTGCTTTAAGCTTCCTACAAGGTCCTCCAGTTTCCAATATATCAATAGAAAGAAATACAGGGGCCAAAGGCCCAGTCAGCTCACCAACAGACCACAGGAGCACGTGAACCTTTTAATCGAAAAGGAGCTGGAACAATCTTCACATTTCTTACGTCCTCCAGTTTCCCCCTGTCCTGGGACAGGTACCTGCATGACGGGTAGCTTGAGCCTTTTTACAGGGACTCTCAGATGCCCTGGGCTCCTCCAGTGCTGCTGCGTCTCAGGCGTGGTGCGGGCAGGTGACGTATAGTGTAGTGCCTCCGGTTCTGCTCCATGTCCATGAAAGCCTCGGGCTCCCGGTACCCGGATTCTTGCGCTTCAGCTCCGAGGGTGCCCTGCCATAGTTCTCCTCTGAGCTCTGCCTCTCTCCTATGCTCCTTCCCGTCTGGTTGCTTCACATGTGTGCCTTACCTGGTGAAGAGAACTCCTTTGCCTCTGAGCATGACATCACCCTCCCCGAAGGAAAAGCAACATCACTGCAGCAACCGGTCACCTGGGGTGCTGCATCTACTTATAATGTTTTGGTCACTATTACCTAAGCAACCTGCAACCTGTACATTCTATATTCTGACCTGCCTATTTATTAATACCGGGTGTAGAAGTGCCCTCCTCTTGTCGAGTCATGCACTCATAGTAAAATGTAAATTCATTTTAAAATTGTCATTAAAGCTCTATCCGTATTTTATTTTTCTTTCTTTCTTTCTTTCCACCCACCTGGACTCTACAAGGGCATTTGATATTTATATTTATCATTTTACATAGAAGCAAACATTTGCCTTATTTTATGGTTATTCCTAAGCAGACAATAGACTTGCAAATAACACTTCTCCCAACATTAATATGTTCAATCTTGTTAGTGAGGTTTCTGGCATAAGTATACATGCACTTCTCATTCAACCGTCTAGCCACTCTTTTCCCAGCACAGCTGCACCCTTCCTAAGAGTAGCAGCACATCTCAGTACCATACACCTTTAGCCAGGGGATGGCTGGCACTTTTCAGCCTGGGGGCAATCACAAGGCAGTGGCCCTCGAGTTGCCGTGGCCCTACTTTTCAGTGCTTATCTCTGGCCATTGCATTAAAGCAGCAGAGATAACAGGCTTTAAGAACAGGCTGGTACATAGATAAGGGATATACAATATGATGTCCCCCCCTGGCTCCTATATATAGTATGAGGCTTTATAGTTTTCTATATACCGTATACTATAGATCCCCACAAATAATATGTTTCCAAACCCCCTATATATAGTATGATGGTCCCCTACAGCTTTCTAACAGCTTCCTATATATAGTATGATGATCCCGCATCCCCTCTATATATCGTATCATATCCCTACAGCCCCTTATATGGAATATGGTGGCCCTACAACCCCCATATGATGGTCCCCACAGTTTCTTTTACTTATATATATTATATATAGTATGAAGGTATCCAACTTCCCCCTATATATATATATAGTATGATGGTTACCACAGCCCACATATATAGTATATATAGAGCGATGGCCCCAGTTTCCTCCATAAATATAGTACGATGGCACCAGTTTCCCATATATATATTTTGATGGCCCCAGTTCTCCATATTAGAAATAATGAAGTTTATACTCACCTCATCCTGATTCCCGGCACTGCAGCCTACATTTTCTCTTCCGATCCGCAGAGCGGCATGAGGCAATAATGTCATCACGTCGCCTGTGTGAGCACACTGAAGTCTCAGGAAGCTGCATTCTGCAGCTTATGAGACAGGCCAGGGCTTCCACTAGGGATTTTGGAGCCCCATACTGGCAAAATTTTCAGGTTCCCTTTAAACTCCACCCAGGCTCCACACCAGCTCCGTCTCCACCATCCCACCGCTCACTCTTGGAAAAACTCAACTTCACCACATTCTCACCGATCCGATATTAACAGTTCCCGTCAAACACTAGATCATATTCATAACCAGCAGCTTTTATTCTGGCGAAAGGAATTTTAAACTGACACCACCACACAGTAGACTCTTTTGGCCCGGCCCTACTCTACTCTAAACTATTAAATATAAATATATTTTATGTATTTTTCTTTAAGGAAATGAGTCGCATACATTTACGTTTTTTTTTAAACACCCATTAATACCACATACAAGGGACAAATATCGTCATACCATGACCAGACCACATATTACCACCACATAGTGACTGAATAATACCACATACAAGAAACAAATATCGCCACACCATAGCCGGACCACATAATACCTCCACATAGTGACTGAATACTACAATACTGATCATTCATTTAAAAAAACACAATACTAAGTGCCATTGTATACAGGAACTCTGTATTTACTGTCAGTGTACAGGCATTACAGTGATCACTGGTGCCATTATACACAGGAACTCTATATAGTGTAAGTGTACAGTTAATACAGTGATCACCAGTGACATTATACATAGGAGCTCTGTATAAAGTGTCAGTGTACAGGTAATACAGTGATCACCACTGCTAGTGACATACGCAGGAGCTCTGTATATAGTATACAGTGTATAGTGTCAGTGTACAGGTAATACAGGGATCACTAGTGACATTCTATACTGGAGCTCTGTATATAATGTCAGTGTACAGATAATGCAGTGATCATCAGTGAAATTATGTCAGTGCATAGGTAATGCAGTGACTCAAACCTGCCAGTGACATTATACACAGGAGGTCTGTCTAAAGTGTCAGTGTACAGGTGATACAGTGATCACCACTGCCAGTGACATTATACACAGGAGCTCTGTATATAGTGTATAGTGCCAGTGTACAGGTAATACACTGACTCACCAGTGATGTCTCTAACTGAAGTCCTTCATCTTGGCTTTTCTTTTTCATCCAGAACAGACCGCCATCACTTCTTTCAGCCAGGAATCGTCTCTGCATAAAATAACACAGTTACCCAGAGTACGGCTTCCAGAGCACAATCCTAACTTTTTCCATTTCTTCTACACTATACATCTGAATACAGAGGTGCACCCACAATCTATATATAATTAGTTATTATGCAACCTCATAGATCGTAGCTTGCAAGCAGGGCCCTCATTCCTTTTGGTATCTGTTGATCTATGTATTTATTGTTATGCTTACTGTCCATTGTCTGTACATGTCCCCTCTAAAATGTAAAGTGTTGCGAAATATGTTGGCACTATAGAGATAAAATTGTTGTTATTATTATTAACCCACCATTCCAAATATAAATTATAATCCACTACTGTGCCTCCGCTATCTATAATAGCCATTTTCCCCATTTAATATATAAATTCATTAACACCTGAACTCTTTCTCCCAATTCATTACCAGTCACTTCATCCTCAACGCCCCCCACTATGTACCTCCCGCTCTATCCCTAACCTTGATTCATTATATTTACATGCCCCTCCCGCCCCAATTAATCATCATGTCTTTCTCTCCCACCCTCTATTCATTATCAACTGCTTGTCCCCACATTCAATACATCATTTACTCATTTACTCCCCCACCCTCAAAATTAATCATTTGTTCTCCTCCTAGATTATCATTTGCTCTTCCCACCCCCTTCCATTAAATTGCTGTCCCCCACACTGAATTCATCATTTGCAGTCCCCTGTCCTCTCTCCACTTCATCATTTGCAGTCCCCCGTCCTCTCCCAACTTCATTTGCAGTCCCCCACTTTAATTTGAAGTCCCCTTACTTCATTCATTGCAGTCCCCTATCACCCCCTCACTTCATCTGCAGTGCCCCTTCATCATTTGCAGCTCCTAATCCCCCTTCCATTTCATTATGTGCAGTCCCCCCTCAGACACACTTCATCATGTGCAGTCCCCTTCCCCCACTTCGTCATGTGCAGTCCCCTTAACCCCACTTAATCATGTGCAGTCCCCCTTACCCCCAATTCATCATGTGCAGTACCTCTTACCCTCCACTTCATCATGTGCAGTCCCCCTTACCCCCAATTCATAATGTGCAGTCCCCTTACCCCCACTTCATTATGTACAGTCCCCCTTACCCCCCATTTCATCATGTACAGCCCCACTCCCCCTTCATCATGTGCAGTACCCCTTACCCCCCACTTGATGTGCAGCCCCACTCCCCCTTCATCATGTGCAATCCCCCTTACCCCCACATCATCATGTGCAGCCTCACTCCATCATGTACAGCCCCAGTCCCTCCATTTCATCATATGCAGCCCCACTTGCCCCCCATTCCATTATGTGCAGTCTCCTTTAACCCCCAAACTCCATCATGTGCAGCCCCACTCCCCCTTCATCACGTGCAGCCACACTTACCCCCACTACATCATGTGCAGTCTCCTTTAACCCCCAAACTCCATCATGTGCAGCCGCATTCCCCCTTCAGAATGTGCAGCCCCACTTACACCCCCCACTCCATCATGTGCAGTCTCCTTTAACCCCCAAACTCCATCATGTGCAGCCGCATTCCCCCTTCAGAATGTGCAGCCCCACTTACACCCCCCACTCCATCATGTGCAGTCTCCTTTAACTCCCAAACTCCATCATGTGCAGAACCACTCTCCCCTTCATCATGTGCAGCCCCACTTACCCCCTACTCCATCACCTGCAGTCTCCTTTAACCCCCAATCTCCATCATGTGCAGCCTCACTCCCCTTCATATCGTGCAGCCACACTTACCCCTCACTCCATCATGTGCAGTCTCCTTTAACCCCAAAACTCCATCATGTGCAGCCCCACTCCCCCTTCATCATGTGCAGCCCCACTTACCCCCTCCATCATGTGCAGTCTCATTTAACCCCCAAATTCCATTATGTGCAGCCCCACTTACCCCCACTCCATCATGTGCAGTCCTCCTTACACTCCCCACTTCATCACTTACAGTTACCCCCACCCATTGAATTCATTTTAAAAAGAAAAGACAAAAGGTTTTCATACTTACCTCACAGTTGCTCCCCTGCAGTGCCTGTCTGCTTCCAGCGTCTGGGGCATCGTGCACGCCCGATACCTGACCTGGAAGTACAGAGACAGAGAGGGAGCTGCACAGCCATCAAGGTGATGGCCATGCACAGCTCCCAGCCCCAGCGAAGACGTGTGTGCTGACAGACTATGATGCACCTGTTTCTGCTGCCGGCCGCATCACAGTACAGTGGACACGGCCATGCACAATTTACTGTGTGTAGCCGTCAGGATGCCAGCCCTGTACAGCTGCTGGGGGAGCAGGCTGGGGGGTATTTGCTACTCTGCCACCCAGCCCAGCCCACCCCTGCCTGTAGCCAACACAGTAGTTAGCCCAAATCTGCAAGAATCAAAATTATTCCTTCCTGTAACTTCTTGAGCCTCTTATTTATCTCCCCAATCTTCAGTTGTCTTTCACTTTGTGTGGTAGCTTATATAGATTTTATTTCCCACCTTTCTTGTCTTTTGTCTTAGTCTTTTAACTCAACTCAGGACATTCCGACATACCACATATGCAGAAATCTGTGTGCCATCAATACCCAGCAACTTTTGAAGAATTTGCAGTCATCATTAGTGTGGCACCCCAGGAGTCCGGCTGCCACAGTGGCAATGCCTCCCTCACAGGGGGTGATGTTATTCCTGAAAGCAAAAAGGTATTCTCTTAGCAGGCACATCAGCATGCAACACTTTCCTGACTCCAGACAAGAAGGCGGAGCTCTAAACCCAGTTTCAGGGGAGCTTCCCTGATAAGTTTTTGTCTGGAGGCAGGGTTAGTCAGTTAGTGTGAGACAGTGAAGGAAGAGGAAGCAAGTGAGTAGAACCTGAGGGCTGGAGCTGTAAATGAGCTCACCCCAGAACTGAGCACCAAAGAC
The DNA here is from genome assembly GCF_032444005.1 of Ranitomeya imitator. Lineage (NCBI taxonomy): Eukaryota > Metazoa > Chordata > Amphibia > Anura > Dendrobatidae > Ranitomeya > Ranitomeya imitator. The sequence goes on from NC_091290.1 coordinate 101,817,766, forward strand.
CAGACACTGGAGTCCGTGGTTGTGTGGGAACTGCATACACATCAACTGAATCTAGAGAACAGGAGATTGCAGGTCTCCTGGCCACAACTGAAACCCGAAGATGGATCGGCAGGTGTAAATGAGTCACCCACCAGGGCAGTGGGGATACTCGATACCGGGTCCGGTCACACTTAAAGGGGATGCCATGGTGGCTGAGACCCGCTCCGTGGCCCTGGGCGCCCAATTAAAGGAGAAAGGTCTTTTAAAGGCATTTGTATTCAAGTTTATGTTTGTGACTCCACCTGTGGTTTTCGGTCAGTAGGGACCGACGCTGCTTAAAGGGGTCCTCTGGGGTGATGTTACTGCAACATAGATGGTGATGCTTCCCACAGGTGAAGTGGGGTCCCCAAGGCTCCCGGTGTGTTGGGCAGAGATGATGTATGCTGGCAAATAAACGGAGGACATAGAGTTGTAACAGTACCTAGTGTATTGCTGCACCTTCAGGTGAGGGTGTGGGCAAATAACATAAAGTCCTATGCCCTCTGGTTCTGCCATGTGACCTGGAGTATAATACAGCCTCAAGTTCCCGGTGCCTCGGCTCTGAGGATGCCCAGTCACAGTTCCCCTCTGAGCTCCTTTCTTTTCTCTGTACTTCTTTCCTCAGATGCTTCACTACATTCAACCCCTCAGGTTCACTTCCTTTCCTGGAGCTGCAGCTCAGTCCTGGCTGCAAGGTTCTACTGTCTGCTCTTAATCCTCACTCCTTCACTGTCTCTCCAGACTGAACTAACTCCTCCTCCAGACCAGAACACTTAAAGCTGGGGAAGCTCCCCTGAATCCAGGTTCAGAGCTCCCCCTTCTGGACTGGATTCAGAATGTGTTGTGTTGTGAATTCCGCTCTTGGGCTCCCTCCGGTGGTTGTAAGCAGCATTTTTGTGAGTTCTGCTCTTTGGCTCCCTCCTGTGGTTTTGAGTGGTATGGCTGCTTCTTGGATTTAGCTTCAGCAGCTGTTTTCACTGATCGTCTTTCTGGCTCGGCTATATTAGTCTGGCCTTATTCCTCATTCAATGCCAGTTGTCAATTGTTCCTGCCTTAGGACTTTCCTGACACTCTGACCAGTTCATCAAAAGCTAAGTCCTTGCTTGTCCTTTTGCGGTTCTCTTGTTGTGGACTTTTTGTTCAGCACTTTCTTTGTTTTTGTTCATTTGTCCAGCTTTTCAGTATGGATCTATTCAGTTAAGCTGGAAGCTCTGGGCAGCAGAATTTGCCCTCCACACCTTTAGTCAGGTGTGGAGATTTTTGCATTTCTCTGCAGTGGACTTTTTCTAGTTTTTTTTACTGACCGCACAGCGTTCTGTTCTGTACTATTTCTATTTAGCTAGAAGTGGCCTCCTGTGCTAAATCTTGTTTCTTACTACGTATGTCATTTCCTTCTCCTCTCACAGTCATTATTTGTGGGGGGCTAATCTATCCTTTGGGGATTTTCTCTGAGGCAAGATAGTTTTCCTGCTTCTATCTTTAGGGGTAGTTAGCTCTTAGGCTGTGACGAGATGCCTAGGCCGAGTTAGGAGCATTCCACGGCTGCTTCTAGTGTTGTGTTGAGCTTAGGGACTGCGGTCAGTATAGTTGCCACCTGCTCAGAGCTAGACGCATGTCGTTCCCTAATCACCAGATCATAACAGTACAACTGGCCAAAAAGGAGCTGAATGCCTCTCAAAAGAAGGAAGAGAAAAAGAGTTCTGAGCCATTTTTTTTTCTTTAGTTTGTTTTGTCTTTTTCCTTCCTCTTGATCTCTGGGTGATTCGGGATTTGGTTGCAGGCATGGATGTTCAGGGTTTGTTTTCTCGTGTGGATCAGCTTGCTGCAAGAGTACAGAGTATTCAAGATTATGTGGTTCAGACTCCGGCCTTAGAGCCTAGAATTCCTACTCCGGATTTGTTTTACGGGGATAGATCTAAGTTTTTGAACTTTAAAAATAACTGCAAATTGTTTTTTGCTCTGAAACTCCGTTCCTCTGGTGACCCCGTTCAGCAAGTAAAGATAGTTATTTCTATACTGCATGGCGACCCTCAGGACTGGGCATTCTCACTTGAGTCAGGGAATCCGGCATTGCTTAATGTAGATGCATTTTTTCAATCGCTCGGATTATTGTATGACGAACCTAACTCTGTAAAGCATGCTGAGAAAACACTGTTGGCCCTGTGTCAGGGTCAGGAAGCGGCAGAATTATACTGCCAGAAATTTAGAAAATGGTCTGTGCTCACTAAATGGAATGAGGACGCTCTGGCAGCAATTTTCAGAAAGGGTCTTTCTGAAGCCCTTAAAGATGTTATGGTGGGGTTTCCCACGCCTGTTGGTTTGAGCAAATCTATGTCTTTGGCCATTCAGATTGATCGGCGCCTGCGCGAACGCAAAGTGGTGCACCATATGGCAGTGTCCTCTAAGCAAAGTCCTGAGCCCATGCAATGTGATAGGATTTTGACTAAAGCGGAACAGAGGAGATACAGACGTCAGAATGGGCTGTGTTTTTACTGTGGTGATTCTGTTCATACTATTTCTGATTGCCCTAAGAGTATTAAGAGGGTCGCTAGATCTGTTACCATTAGTACTGTGCAGCCTAAGTTTCTCCTGTCTGTGACCCTGATTTGCTCATTGTCATCTTTTTCTGTCATGGCATTTGTGGATTCAGGCGCTGCTCTGAACTTAATGGACTTAGAATTCGCTAGTCGCTGTGGTTTTTCTTTTTTTGTTGCCAAGAAGGATGGCTCCTTAAGACCCTGTATTGATTATCGCCTTCTTAATAAGATCACGGTCAAATTCCAATATCCTTTACCTTTGCTCTCTGATTTGTTTGCTAGGATTAAGGGGGCTAGTTGGTTTACCAAGATTGACCTTCGAGGGGCATATAATCTTGTTCGTATGAAACAGGGTGACGAATGGAAGACTGCATTTAATACGCCCGAAGGCCATTTTGAATACCTTGTGATGCCATTTGGGCTCTCTAATGCTCCATCTGTGTTCCAGTCTTTCATGCATGATATTTTCCACAATTATCTTGACAAATTCCTGATTGTGTATTTGGATGATATTTTGATTTTTTCCGATAATTGGGAGTCTCATGTGAAGCAGGTCAGGATGGTATTCCAGATCCTTCGTGATAATGCTCTATTTGTGAAGGGGTCTAAGTGCCTATTTGGAGTTCAGAAGGTCTCTTTTTGGGGGTTTATTTTTTCTCCTTCGTCTATAGAAATGGATCCTGTTAAGGTCCAAGCCATTCATGACTGGATTCAACCCACATCTGTGAAGAGCCTTCAGAAATTTTTGGGCTTTGCTAATTTTTTCGCCGTTTCATTGCCAACTTCTCTAGTGTGGTTAAACCCCTGACCGATTTGACGAAGAAGGGCGCTGATGTGACTAATTGGTCCTCTGAGGCTGTTGAGGCCTTTCAGGAGCTTAAACGCCAATTTACTTCTGCCCCTGTGTTGCGTCAACCGGATGTTTCTCTTCCTTTTCAGGTTGAGGTTGACGCTTCTGAGATTGGGGCAGGGGCCGTTTTGTCAGAGGAATTCTGATGGTTCCTTGATGAAGCCATGTGCCTTCTTTTCCCGAAAGTTTTCGCCTGCGGAACGCAATTATGATGTCGGCAATCGGGAGTTGTTGGCTATGAAGTGGGCATTTGAGGAGTGGCGACATTGGCTTGAGGGAGCCAAGCACCGCATTGTGGTCTTGATCGATCATAAGAATTTGATTTACCTTGAGTCGGCCAAGCGGCTGAACCCTAGACAGGCTCGGGGGTCCCTGTTTTTCTCCCATTTTGATTTTGTGATCTCATATCTTCCAGGATCTAAGAATGTTAAGGCGGATGCCCTCTCTAGGAGTTTTTTGCCGGATTCTCCTGGAGTCCTTGAGCCGATTGGCATTCTTAAGGAAGGGGTGATTCTTTCTGCCATCTCCCCTGATTTGCGGCGGGTGCTTCAGGAATTTCAGGCTGATAGGCCTGACCGCTGTCCTGTGGGGAAGCTGTTTGTTCCTGATAGATGGACGAGTAAGGTGAATTCTGAGGTCCATTGTTCAGTGTTGGCTGGTCATCCTGGGATTTTTGGTACTAGAGATTTGGTTGCTAGGTCCTTTTGGTGGCCTTCCTTGTCGCGTGATGTCCGTGCTTTTGTGCAGTCCTGTGGGACTTGCGCCCGAGCCAAGCCTTGCTGTTCCCGCGCTAGTGGGTTGCTTTTGCCTTTGCCAGTCCCGGAGAGGCCTTGGACGCATATTTCCATGGATTTTATTTCGGATCTTCCTGTGTCCCAGAGGATGTCTGTTATCTGGGTGGTTTGTGACCGGTTCTCTAAAATGGTCCATTTGGTACCTTTGCCTAAATTGCCTTCCTCCTCTGATTTGGTTCCATTGTTTTTTCAGCATGTGGTTCGTTTGCATGGCATTCCGGAGAATATTGTGTCTGACAGAGGTTCCCAGTTTGTTTCCAGGTTTTGGCGGGCCTTTTGTGCTAGGATGGGTATTGATTTGTCTTTTTCTTCGGCGTTCCATCCACAGACCAATGGCCAAACTGAGCAAACTAATCAGACCTTGGAAACCTATTTGAGATGCTTTGTGTCTGCTGATCAGGATGATTGGGTGACTTTCTTGCCGTTGACCGAGTTTGCCCTTAATAATCGGGCCAGTTCGGCTACTTTGGTTTCGCCTTTCTTTTGTAATTTTGGTTTCCATCCTCGTTTTTCTTCAGGTCAGGTTGAGCCTTCTGATAGTCCTGGTGTTGATTCTGTGATGGACAGGTTACAGCGGATTTGGGCTCATGTGGTAGACAATTTGACGTTGTCCCAGGAAAAGGCTCAGCGTTTTGCTAACCGCCGTCGGTGTGTTGGTCCTCGGCTTCGTGTGGGGGATTTGGTTTGGTTGTCCTCTCGTCATGTTCCTATGAAGGTTTCTTCCCCTAAGTTCAAGCCTCGGTTTATTGGTCCTTATAAGATTTCTGAGATTATCAATCCTGTGTCTTTTCGTTTGGCCCTTCCAGCCTCTTTTGCCATCCACAATGTTTTCCATAGATCTTTGTTGCGGAGATATGTGGTGCCCGTTGTTCCATCTGTTGATCCTCCTGCCCCGGTGTTGGTTGAGGGGGAGTTGGAATATGTGGTTGAGAAAATTTTGGATTCTCGTTTTTCGAGGCGGAAGCTTCAGTATCTTGTCAAGTGGAAGGGTTATGGCCAGGAGGATAATTCTTGGGTTGTTGCCTCCGATGTTCATGCCGCCGATTTGGTTCGTGCTTTTTATTTGGTTCATCCTGATCGGCCTGGGGGCTCTGGTGAGGGTTCGGTGACCCCTCCTTATGGGGGGGGTACTGTTGTGAATTCCGCTCTTGGGCTCCCTCCGGTGGTTGAAAGTAGCATTTTTGTGAGTTCTGCTCTTTGGCTCCCTCCTGTGGTTTTGAGTGGTATGGCTGCTTCTTGGATTTAGCTTCAGCAGCTGTTTTCACTGATCGTCTTTCTGGCTCGGCTATATTAGTCTGGCCTTATCCCTCATTCAATGCCAGTTGTCAATTGTTCCTGCCTGGAGTCATTGCTCTTAGAACTTTCCTGACACTCTGACCAGTTCATCAAAAGCTAAGTCCTTGCTTGTGCTTTTGCGGTTCTCTTGTTGTGGACTTTTTGTTCAGCACTTTCTTTGTTTTTGTTCATTTGTCCAGCTTTTCAGTATGGATCTATTCAGTTAAGCTGGAAGCTCTGGGCAGCAGAATTTGCCCTCCACACCTTTAGTCAGGTGGGGAGATTTTTGCATTTCTCTGCGGTGGACTTTTTCTAGTTTTTTTTACTGACCGCACAGCGTTCTGTTCTGTACTATTTCTATTTAGCTAGAAGTGGCCTCCTGTGCTAAATCTTGTTTCATACTACGTATGTCATTTTCTTCTCCTCTCACAGTCATTATTTGTGGGGGGCTAATCTATCCTTTGGGGATTTTCTCTGACGCAAGATAGTTTTCCTGCTTCTATCTTTAGGGGTAGTTAGCTCTTAGGCTGTGACGAGATGCCTAGGCCGAGTTAGGAGCATTCCACGGCTGCTTCTAGTGTTGTGTTGAGCTTAGGGACTGCGGTCAGTATAGTTGCCACCTGCTCAGAGCTAGACGCATGTCGTTCCCTAATCACTAGATCATAACAGTGTTGTATATAGGTGTGTTACCTGGTAAAGGGAATCCTCCATGGCAACATTACTGTAACAACTGGTTACCTGGGGTGTTACATAAATGCACCATTAGTGCTTCAGTTTGCTCATTTAGATTCAGTATCTTGGCTTCCATTCAATGTTGCTCTTTTACAGTTTGCGTCAGTTATTGTAGATGGACACCGGTGCGGGTAATATGTCAAGCTAACAAAGGTCAAACTAGCTGAGAGCTTGACATTTTATTCCATAGAAGCAGTCTAAAACTGTAGACATAAACAATAGAATACCAAGATGTCACATAAGACTGATGGAGTGGATGAAGGTGTACATGCCAGATCAATGACCATTATAAACAGTCATACCATTTTCAAGTAGAATGACTTTTCTGAGTGATAATATAGTTAAGTCCCTGACATAGACACACTTTGGTGTTTATGAACTACATCAGGTGCTTTGGTCTTTGTGCTTACTGTGGTATAGTTGCTGGGGGCTCCATGTCATGGTGGTCCAACTAAGTTTACTGACAGAACGACTAGACAATAAGGATGTCCTTGTTTGAAGCGTCAGTTAGTAGATCATATGCAGTGCAGGTTTGGGAGTCAATTTGGGATTCTGACACATTTCTAAAGTCCCTAAAGTTCATCTTTCATTGCCAGCTATTTTATACTGTTGATACTGCCCAGTGTTTTGACCTGGCCTAGTTCCTGACCATTCTCCTGATAACACTGTATGTCCTCACAGGTTTGACCCTTGGACTGCTTGACTGCTCTCTGCTCTTTTGTTTTCACTGAACCCCTGACCACGTTTTTGGATTCTATTTGTCCCTGATATTGATTATCTGGTACTGACCATAGATTGTTTGGTTACTACAATCTCAGCTTTGCTCTGAAAGTCAGTGACTGTTCTGGAGATGTATGCTGAAGTCCGCATCCTGTTATGCAAGTTAAAGGACAAAAACTGTGAAGCATCTTAGATTTTTCAAGGAAGAATGGCTAGTGCCAAAACTAATCATAGAAGACTATTTGAGCTGATTGCATGACAGTGTGAGGGTGATCTCTTAAAGTGAGATCTACATGATTGCTTGTACCTGACCAAATATAAGCTGAGTGCTAGCTTAGAGGCTAAGAATGCATCAGATACACAGACAGATACACACTCTTCTCTCAGTCAAAGTTGGTACCCAACTGAACTTTATTCTCAAAAACAAAAGAATATACTAAGAGCAGGAAATAGGGGGGTCGCACAACTTCTGAACTAGCTAGTCACTTTGTAATTGGCCCAGTCCAAGCTGCATTTCCAAATATGGTGTATTCCAGTGCCTTCACTCCTGCATTCCAAAGATTCCTTCTAGGACAGTTTCAAGGATCTCCAAGACAGCTTCAAAGACACAATCGCCATCTTGCTACACCATATCTGAACTGACTTATATAAGGTTTAATAATTGATTTCATTAGCCATTTTCTCCTTCACAGTCCCCCCTAAATCAATTATTAACCTGATGTCACGATGTAATATTATCAAACTGGTAATCATTCAATAAATGGTGCAACACACACCAAAAGGGATGGAAAATGGGGAAAGGAAGACCTTACCGTTAGGGAAATGGAGAATGGTCACCACCTGAATTTAACCTGAACCCAGTGGCGTAGGAAGTGGGGTGCGGGGGGGCGGGCCGCGCCGGGCGGCACAATGCAGGGGGCGGCCGGCGCTGCAGGAGGAGGAAGAAAAAATAAAAACAAAAAGACGCGGGCCCTTTAAATCTTCGGGTGGCGCCGTCCGCCGCCACGACCAGGCTCCCCCCACCCCCGGCCCCCGCTCTAATACTCACCTCTCCTGGTTCCTGCGGCAGCTGCAGCGTCTTCAGCGCCCTCTGACTCTGCGACGTCTCAGGGCAGAGGGCGCGATGACGTCATCACTGTGCGCGCCGCTCAGCCTCTCTGTCCTGAGCGTTGCAGAGCCGGAGAGACGCTGACTGCACCGGACCTGAGCTAGGAACGGGAGAGGTGAGGATTTTACTTTTTTTTTCTTTATGTCTGACTCTGTCTGGGGGCAATGCTGGACACACTGGGGCAATACTGGAGACCATGGGGCAGATTGCTGGACACACTGGGGCAATACTGGAGACCATGGGGCAGATTGCTGGAAACACTGGGGCAATACTGGAGACCATGGGGCAGAATGCTGGACACACTGGGGCACTACTGGAGACCATGGGGCAGAATGCTGAACACACTGGGGCAATACTGGAGACCATGGGGCAGAATGCTGGACACACTGGGGCAATACAGGAGACCATGGGGCAGATTGCTGGACACACTGGGACAATACTGGAGACCCTGGGGCAGATTTCTGGACACATTGAGGCAATGCTGGAGACCCTGGGGCAGAATGCTGGACACACTGGGGCAATACTGGAGACCATGGGGCAGAATGCTGGACACACTGGGGCAATACAGGAGACCATGGGGCAGATTGCTGGACACACTGGGGCAGATTTCTGGACACATTGAGGCAATGCTGGAGACCCTGGGGCAGACTTCTGGACACACTGGGGCAGATTTCTGGACATACTGGGGCAATGCTGGAGACTCTGGGGCAATGCTGGACACTGGGGCAGATTGCTGGACACGCTGGGACAATGCTGGACACGCTGGGGCAGATTGCTGTGCACGCTGGGGCAGATTGCTGTGCACGCTGGGGCAGATTGCTGTGCACGCTGGGGCAGATTGCTGTGCACGCTGGGGCAGATTGCTGTGCACACTGGGGAAGATTGCTGTGCACACTGGGGAAGATTGCTGTGCACACTGGGGCAGATTGCTGTGCACACTGGGGGCAATGCTGGAGACCCTGGGGCAGATTTCTGGACACACTGGGGCAATGCTGGACACTGGGGCAGATTGCTGGACACACTGGGGCAATGCTGGACACTGGGACAGATTGCTGGACACACTGGGGGCAATGCTGGACACACTGGGGCAATGATGGACACACTGGGGCAATACTGGAGACCCTGGGGCAGATTTCTGGACACATTGAGGCAATGCTGGAGACCCTGGGGCAGATTTCTGGACACACTGGGGCAGATTTCTGGATATACTGGGGCAATGCTGGAGACCCTGGGGCATATTTCTGGACACTGGGGCAATGCTGGACACTGGGGCAGATTGCTGGACATGCTGGGGCAATTCTGGACACTGGGGCAGATTGCTGTGCACACTGGGGCAGATTGCTGTGCACACTGGGGCAGATTGCTGTGCACACTGGGGCACATTGCTGGACACACTGGGGGCAATGCTGGACACACTGGGGCAATGCTGGAGACCCTGGGGCAGATTTCTGGACACACTGGGGCAATGCTGGACACTGGGGGTAATATGCTGGACACACTGGGGGTAATATGCTGGACACACTGGGGCAATGCTGGACACTGGGGCAGATTGCTGGACACACTGGGGGCAGTGCTGGACATACTGGGGCAGATTGCTGGACACACTGGGGGTAATATGCTGGACACACTGGGGCAGATTGCTGGACAACCTGGGGGTAATATGCTGGACACACTGGGGCAGATTGCTGGACACACTGGGGGTAATATGCTGGACACACTGGGGCAGATTGCTGGGCACACTGGGGCAGATTGCTGGACACACTAGGGGTAATATGCTGGACACACTGTGGCAGATTGCTGGACACACTGTCCAGGGGCAATACTGGACACACTGGGGCAATATGCTGGACATACTGGGGCAGGTTGCTGGACACACTGGGGGTAATATGCTGGACACACTAGGGGTAATATGCTGTACACACTGGGGCAGAGTGCTGCACACACTGGGGCAGTGCTGGACATACTGGGGCAGATTGCTGGACACACTGGGGGTAATATGCTGGACACACTGGGGCAGATTGCTGGACACACTGGGAGTAATATGCTGGACACACTGGGGCAATGCTGGACACTGGGGGTAATATGCTGGACACACTGGGGGTAATATGCTGGACACACTGGGGCAGATTGCTGGGCACACTGGGGCAGATTGCTGGACACACTGGGGCAGATTTCTCTACACACTGGGGGCAGTGCTGGACATACTGGGGCAGATTGCTGGACACACTGGGAGTAATATGCTGGACACACTGGGGCAATGCTGGACACTGGGGGTAATATGCTGGATACACTGCGGGTAATATGCTGGATACACTGGGGCAGATTGCTGGACACACTGGGGCAATGCTGGACACTGGGGCAGATTGCTGGACACACTGGGGGCAGTGCTGGACATTCTGGGGCAGATTGCTGGACACACTGGGGGTAATATGCTGGACACATTGGGGCAGATTGCTGGACAACATGGGGGTAATATGCTGGACACAATGGGGCAGATTTCTGGACACACTGGGGGCAGGACTTGAGGCATGGGCAGAATGTAGATACGGGGCATGATTGAAGACACGGGGCAGGATTGGATCATGGGGCAGGATTGGATCATGGGGCAGGACGGATATGATGGAGGCTGGTGGGGCAGGATGGGGAGATCATGTGGGGTAGAATGGATACTCATGAGGGCAGGATGCCAGAACATATGGCTGGAGCCAGGAATGAGATAAACGGGGCCAGGGTAGGGAATAGTGTTACCATAGGGGCTAATTAAGGGATATTATTACTGCAGTGATGTATTTATTTTATTTTTTGAGTATACTGTTTTAAATGGGGGGGCGGTCCTGTTACTGTGCAGAGTGACACTATATCACCTTTTTTTCTTCATGTGGTGTAATGTAGAAGTTGTGAAAAATTAAGTAATGTGTTCTGCAAGCGGAGCTCGAGATAACTGTGTTATTTCCTGCAGAAACGAGTCCTGGCTGGAAGGAATGATGGCGGTCTGTGCTGGATGAAAGATGAAGGACTTCACCTAGAGACGTCACTGGTGAGTCAGTGTTACCTATACACTGACACTATACACTGTATACTATATACAGCGGTCCTGTGTACAATGTCACCAGTGATCACTGTATTATCTGTACATTATATACAGAGTTCCTGTGTATAATACCACCAGTGTTCTCTGTATTACCTGTTGTGAATTCTGTTGTCGAACTCCCTCCTGTGGTCGTGAATGGTACTTCGGTGAGTTCTGTCTATGGGCTCCCTCTGGTGGCTATGAGTGAAGCTGCTGCTTCTGAGGTTCCTTACACAGGTGACGTGGGTTATCCTTTGGTTGGCTGCTCTATTTAACTCCTCTCAGATCGTTACTCCATGCCAGCTGTCAATGTTTTTGCATTTGTTCAGTTCGCTCCAGGATCTCTCTGGTGACCTGCCTTCTCCTGCAGAAGCTAAGTTCCTGATAGTCATTATTTGTTCACTGTTTTCTTGTCCAGCTGGTTTTCATGATTTTGTCTTGCTAGCTGGAAGCTCTGGGATGCAGAGTGGCCCCTCCGCACAGTGAGTCAGTGCGGAGGTCTTTTTTGCACACTCTGCGTGGTCTTTTGTAGGTTTTGTGCTGATCGCAAAGTTACCTTTTCTATCCTCTGTCTATTTAGTTAGTCTGGCCTCCCTTTGCTGAAACCTGTTTCATTTCTGCGTTTGTGACTTTCATCTTTACTCACAGTCAATATATGTGGGGGGCTTCCTTTACCTTTGGGGAATTTCTCTGAGGCAAGGTAGGCTTTATTTTCTATCTCTAGGGCTAGATAGTTCTTAGGCTGTGACGAGGCGCCTAGGTCTGGTCAGGAGCGCTCCACGGCTATTTCTAGTGTGTGTGATAGGATTAGGGCTTGCGGTCAGCAGAGCTCCCACATCCCAGAGCTCGTCCTGTATGAGGTTTAACTATCAGATCATTCCGGGTGCTCCTAACCACCAGGTCATAACAATTACCTCTACACAGACACTGCATACTAAGTACAGATCTCCTGTGAATACTGGCACTTATGGTGATAGTATTGTGGTTTTTTTTTATTACTGATCAGTATTGTAGTATTCAGTCACTATGTGGTGGTAATATGTGGTCTGGAAATGGTGTTGTGGTATTTTTCCCTTGTATGTGGTATTATTCGGTCACTATGTGGTCCGGTCATGGTGTGGTGGTATTAAGTCACAGGTTTGGCATGTGGGGGTGACACCATTAGGCCCAGTTTAAGTTCTACAAAACAGGAAAACCATTTTTGGTAACCTTTATGTGTATTGAGCCGGGGGGAGGGGTGGGGCGCCAAACTCGGGAACAGCCCCGGGAGGCAAAAGCTCTAGCTACGCCTCTGCCTGAACCTGTCCCTGCACTGCCCTAACACCCTAAGTGGGTCCTTTCCCCCACCGCCACCAGGAACCTCGTCCCTCCCTGATACCTAACTCTGACCTGACTAGTGCACTGGCCAGCAAGGACGCTAGCCTCACAACTGCAAATAATACACACAGGGAACAGTGACAAACACAAAAGGACAAGGAGAAAACACAGTACATGGATCATGACATCTGAGCTATCCATTAGACGGCAATGTTATGCTTTTACCCCCCTTGATGCAATCTTTATTCATGTAGAAGTCAGATATATATATATATATATATATATATATATATATATATATATATATATTTATCCCTGTTTAATAAATCGAATTGGTCTTCAGGGGTTTTATAGTAGAATCATGGCCATCACCATCTTCTTGGAAAGCCAGCAGAGGGGTTAGGCTGTCCACGCTCTTAGTGACCATCTGTTTAACACAAGGAATATACAACAAGAAACCACAGACATGAAAATAAGGATTACCATAATAATTGTACCAATCTGTGCCAAGCATGTCTGCCATCCCGTCATTCACCCAAACCAAGTATCCTAAAGATCACCAACTGAATTTTCTTAAGTTCCTCAGATATGGATTCAAGCTTTTTTATAGCTAAGGTAACCTTTCCATTCAGACCTGTGTTATCGGGGATAAAGATACAACAAGTTTCTCCAATCATTTCCATACCTCTCCTTTCTCTGCTAGTAACATATCCAAAGCCATCCGGTTTTGGAAAGCCATAGTGGATGTAGCTTCCAACTGTTCAGCTATCCCCTTTAATGCATCCTTTGTATAATTTATGAATCTTTGTTGGTTATAATATATATAGTTAATCCAATCTATGTTTTTATTGACAGTTACAATAGGGATTATAGACTCAAATCCTGCTTTAACCTGGTCCCTTGCTTTAAACTCATCAGGGACCCCCCTTGGTACCCTTATAGCATCAATATACACATGAGGGTGAAAGATTTCTTTGGGGGCAATTCCCCTTTTCATACGTTGGGGTTGTTTCTGATTAGTCAAAGGTGCGCCTTCAGAGATAAGATGAAAAGACATCATGGTATTGGCCAAAGTACACTGTTCCGTCCAATTACCCTCTAACTTAGAACTTATCTTCATATCCCCACATATCCAGAATATGTCCGCTACTGAGGAGACCTGCTGTATTAACTTCTCGGGGTTGCTGAGGAGTAATCATGGCAAAAACCCTTATTAAAATTCCCCAAGAAAAGGCCCTCTCCTTTTATTTGCATACAGGTGTAATTCCCAGGATAGATAGTAATACTTTGACCAAGAGATAGAGTTTTATTCAACACAGGATATTTATCCCTCCATCTCTCACATTGTGTATAATTAGTGGAGGTGTTGGTAAAGAGGGCAAGGACACACTCCTCCTCCAATTCAGGGATTAATAGGGGAACAGATCCCAAATGGGGCCTGGCTGCTGCACACACATAACAATTGGTTCTATTTTGTTGTTGTGCAGTGTACCTCATCCACTCAACCCAGGCGTTAACATCTGTATACCCAGTCTCTATAGCAAGTGTATCCTCATAAGTGGGGTTCTGGATTGCAGTTATGCCCCTAAAAACACAAACATGTTGAAGAAGTGGAATCCATGGTATTCCAGATTTGTCACTTTCACCCTACACATTTGCCCATTGCTGAGACTCCATCATACAGTATCTTTAAATTGGAAATTGCCTGTTGGGGTCTTTTCCCCCTGACTATAATATGCACCCAAAGTATACTCTCCTACATCATTGGGTGATGGATCCTCAATACTGAATATCAAAGGATGACATTTTGTCCTGCATTGGTCACTAGAGTCGGACTTGAGTAGCGTCATCCACGTAAGTAAGGACTTCCCTTTATTACTTTTTTGTTTGAAGGCAGGGGTCGGTTTATATCCCCACTCTTTATCACTTGTATCCCATCCTACAGATGGCCAAGAACCACAGTTTTTATTTCTTCTTTTCCAATTACCACAAAGAAAGAATACAAACTGTTGTCTTTCCCGAGAGTCGTGACACTCCTGGCTCCCCACACCCACTTCCCTGTATTATGTCACAGGCATCAAACCCAAATGTAGCCACCACTGTACTCGAGGAATTGTACCAGAAAGCAATAATTCCCTTTTCTTTAGTTACAGCTACCTGTTGCCCATTTCCTATACATAACAGCATTAGGTAGATGATGGCAAGGATATGTATTACTCGGGTGGTTAGTCCACTTTTTTTAATGTTAGGCATGAATCCATGGTGGTCTCCTTTAGAGTTTCACTGAGGTAGGCATTGTCAGGAGAACTTGGTATGGCCACTCAAAATGTGGATCTAGGCTTCTTGTCACGTGTCTGCATATGACCACCATTCACCTGGATTCAGCTGATGCACGTCTGCACATGTTTATGCACCACATTAAGTCTTTTCTGCAAGGCCTGGACATAGGCTGTAGTACTTATGGGAAGTACAGACCAGTCTTTGGGGCACTACCAAACAGGATTTCAGAAGGAGATAAGCCTGTCTTTCTATTTGGAGTGGTCTGACTGAAGAGAGTGTAAGAGACAAGCACTCTACCCAATTCTTTAATTCTTTCATGTCTCTGTCATGGCCTTCTGAATTTTTAAGTTTAAGTGTCATTTTAGCATTAATTAGAACATTTTACTGGATGGGCCTCTGGCCAACCAGAGAAGAGATCTACACATACTAGGATATTTTCATACACTCCTACCTTGAATAGCTGTGTGTAGTCAGTCTGCAGTCTCTGAAACGAGTAGAGAGGCCTGAGTGTCGCTTTCTTAGGGACTTTTACTGTTTTACCTGGGTTGTGCTGTGCACAGATGAGGCATGACTGTGCGAGTTTCGCCGCTACGTAACTGAAACCTTTCATGTGTCCCTCTCGAAGCCCGTATACATGTCCCGGTTTTCCGAGTTATCTGCTGGGACATCGGGCTCGTCTACGGACGATTACGAGGTGAATGCTAATTTGGGGTGCAAGGTGGTACATGGCAAAAAATTTTTTTGGGTAGACTGTAAGGGTTGTGGTCCTGAGGACAGGTCATGGGAGCCTGCTGAGCACATTCAGGCTCCGCAGCTCATTGCTGCCTTCGAGCGTAGCGAGGTACAAGGAGGGGGGGTCCTAGGAGGGGGGGTAATGTTAGGGGTCGAGTTCCCACCTCTGCACAGGGGGAATATCGGGCCATCTCCGCTGCAGTCTCCCATTCTTCTTCTGCTGCAGTGGAGCCTGCTCAGCGGAGACATCGGTCCCAGCGTCTTGCTCAGTCTCACTCTGTGCAAAGGGTTATTGCTGCTTTTCCTGCTTCCGCCATTGAAGTCAGTGCTGGGCAGCGGCGAGCAGATGCTTTTGGGACTAAGTCCTGCTTTTCCCCTTCTGAGCAAGCCCAGGGCAAGATCTCCCATTGGAGATCGAGGGTTACATGCTCAAATACTGCAACAGATCCCATTGGTCCTCCAGGAAGGTCCTGAAGGTGCTCAACTTCTGTGGCAGCCTCCCATTAGTCCTTCTGGGAAGGTCTTGTACATGCTGCAGCTATAAAAGGTTCCCATGACCGCACGGCCATGCGCTAGTGTACATTTGTATATGTGTGTGTGTTGTGAGAACAAGTCGTTCTTTAAAATTCCCTCCCTATTGTATGACTGTTCGCATATGGTGTATGGCTGCTATCTAGCGCCCGGCTGAACTGTCAGCATTATAACACACAAAACAGCGTCTACTGCTGTGACCTCCAGTGCGGCACCACGCGCCATTAGAGCGCTTCCTTAGCCCAAGTCTGGGTGGTTATTGGCATCTGAAAGTACGGCACAGCTCGCACTCTTGTGCTCAAAACTATTTATCTCTTACACCCAGTAGCGGTGTCGAGCGCAAGTAGTCTAGACGGACTCAAATCCCGAGTCTTGGGACTGAGTTCGGTGACTCCTTGCTTGCGCTCTTTGTGCGGTACCGCGGTCCTGTGACTTAACAGAGTTCGCTTCCGCCGCCATATAGCGCTGCCATTTGCTAGCAGCAGGTTCTCTCCTGCAAGGTGGACCCCGGACTGCGAACGCACCTAATAACATGTCACTATTTACTCGGTGCGTTCCGCCAGTCCTAACACTATGTTTGTGCTGAATTTGAGTCTACCGAACGTTTTCAGAGGAAGTTCACTCATTTTAGTGAAGTGGTTCACAGTCTGATAACAAGAGAGCTCATCATAGACAAAGGGCTAAGACAGAGGCAAAGTCAGGTCAAGGTCTGAGGTCAGAATTCCAGGTAGGTAGCAGATCAAGACAAAGGGGCTAGGCAAAAGGATGGTCAAAGGCAAGGTCCAAGGTCGGGCAGCACTGTCCTTATATCTCTATTTCCTCTAAGGGATTTGTAATTTTAAGGACTTTATTGGAGCAGGAACATTTCATCTTTTATGAATAAAGTTAGTACCCAAGTTCGCCGAAGATACTTTCAGCTTAATATTTTGATTGAAATCCAAACCTTATCATTACTACTATTACTTCGAAGACAGGACTCGATGATTGTTTCCTATTGTCATTCCAGTTTTGGCTAAGCCAATATTTTTTGAACCTCCCTCCAGACATCTCCAAGTTTCTGTATGACAGCCATCACTCCAGACACCCAGAATTTATCCTAAAGAATTCATCAAGACGAGGATGAAAATCATAATTACAAAAAATGTGAAGTTACAGCAGTCTGACCCAACCGATAAAGGTGAATTCAGCAAGAGGTAAAAATTAGGACTTATCCTCCTGCTGAGCTGCAACAAAACACCTTAAAATATGTCCAATGATTGATTTCTCTTTTCTGTATGACTGTTGGTTTCAGGGTGGTAGGCAGAGAAACACACCTCAATCCCCAATTTCCTACACAAAGTTCTCCAGAATTTGAAGACAAATTGCACCACTTATCAGATATATTGTTGGAAAGTGTTTCAGCTTTCAGTAACCCCGATAAAAGGAATATAATGAGCCTATTTGCTGAATCGGTCAACAATCACACAAATAACAGTTTTCACACCAGATAAAGGCAAGTCCATAATGAATTAAATGGATAAATGAGTCCACGGTCTATCTGGAATTGGCAATGGAGCCAATTCTCCAGCCAGCCAGTTATGACTGACTTTAATGTGTGCGCAAACTTCACAAGCTGAAACAAAATCTCTAATGCCATTGTACAGGGTGGGCTATTTATATGGATACACCTAAATAAAATGTGAATGATTGGTGATATCAACTTCCTTTTTGTGGCACATTAGTATATGGGAGGGGGGAAACTTTTCAAGATTTGTCGTGACCATAGTGGCCATTTTGAAGTCGGCCATTTTGGATGCAATTTTATTTTTTTCAAATGGAAGAGGGTCATGTGTCACATCAAACTTATTGAGAATTTCACAAGAAAAACAGTGTTGTGCTTGGTTTTAACGTGACTTTATTCTTTCATGAGTTATTTACAAGTTTATGACCACTTATAAAATGTGTTTAAAGTGCTGCCCATTGTGTTGGATTGTCAATGCAACCTTGTTCTCCCACTCTTGACACACTGATAGCAACACCGCAGAAGAAATGCTAGCAAACACTTCCAGTATTCGTTGTTTCAGATGTTGCACATCTCGTATCTTCACGGCATAGATAATTGCCTTCAGATGACCCCAAAGATAAAAGTCTAAGGGGGTCAGATCAGGAGACCTTGGTGGCCATTCAACTGATCCACGATGACCAATCCACTTTCCAGGAAACTGTTCATGTAGGAATGCTCGGACCTGGCACTCAAGATGCACCACCACATTATGGATGTCAGGTCCGAGCATTCCTACATGTACAGTTTCCTGGAAAGTGGATTAGTAGTCGTGTACTAGTTGAATGGCCACAAATGTCCCCCAATCTGTACCCCTTAGACTTTTATCTTTGGGGTCATCTGAAGGCAATTTTCTATGCTGTAAATATACGAGATGCGCAGCATCTGAAACAACAGATACTGGAAACCTGTGCTAGCATTTCTTCTGCAGTGTTGCTATCAGTGTGTCAAGAATGGGAGAAGAGGGTTGCATGTACATAGTACATTTTTTTATGCTATCGTATATTCTCATGTATAAGCCAAGTTTTTCAGCACTTTTTTGTGCTTTAAATGCCCCTCTCGGCTTATACACAAGTCATTGTCCCAGAAAGACAGCGGGGGAGTGGGAGCGGCAGAACAGTGGGTCACAGAGGCAGGAGTCGGCTGCTGCGGCTGTAACTGTGCCCACTGCTAAAGAGAAATAAATATTCACTGCGCTGGCAGTGAATATTAATTTCTCTTATAGCGCACACAGTTACAGCCGCAGCTGCCGGCTTCCAGCACACACCCTACTTACCTTCCCTGCGCACCCTCGCTGCATCTCGCCGAGTGATAACATGTCCCTTGCTCATTAAGGTAATGAATATTCACCCCTCTCCACTCCAATAGGCATGGAGTGAATATTCATTACCTTAATGAGCGGTGATACATGATCACTCGGCCGAAAGAGCTGCTGGCCCGGAACAAAATGTAGTGAGGACACGCAGTGAAGGTAAGTGGGATGTGTTTTTTTACAGGAACCATGCATACATGGATATGGGATAATGAGCCATGCATACAGGGATGGGGAGCATGCATACAAGTACATGGATGGGGAGCCATAAATACAATGACGTGTACTGGGAGCGATGCATACAAGGATGGCGACGGGGAGCCATGCATACAATGACAGGGACTGGGAGCCATGCATACAAGGACAGGGATGGGGCGCCATACATACAAGGACAGGGATGGGGAGCCATACATACCAGGATATGGATAAGCAGACAATGCATACCCAGCTTATACTTGAGTCAATAAGTTTTCCCAGTTTAACACGGCAAAATTAGATGCCTCAGCTTATACTCAGGTCGACTTATACTTGAGTATATACGGTAATTGGCAAATTCTAAAAATCATTGCAGCGCTTTAAGGTCACGAGTTTGAATCCAATCAATTACGGCCTGCACCTTTTCATGATTCATCTTAAACACTTCAGATGATACAATGAACGCCAAGAACGATAATTCATGAACAGAAAAAGTACATTTCTCCAAATTAGCAAACAAAGAATTCTCTTTCAGCTTTGGCAATACAAAGCTGACTTGTTCATTGTGCGAATCCAGATCAGGTGAAAAAAAATTGAATTTCTATAAACCTTCCAATGCAATCAGTAAATATATCATTCAGATTTTCAAATTGACGCTGTTTTCCACTCATCTCCCTTCCAGATGCGTTTGAAATTATCTACTATGTAATTGTCTAAGGGTCACTTCCTTCTTTCTGTCTTTCTGTCTGTCTGTCTGTCACGGATATTCATTGGTCGCGGCCTCTGTCTGTCATGGAGATCCAAGTCGCTGATTGGTCGTGGCAAAACAGTCATGACCAATCAGCGACGGGCACAGTCCGGTGGCAAAATGGCCGCTCCTTACTCCCCGCAGTCCAGAGGTGTATCTAGGGTTTCTGGCACCCGGGGCAAGAACGCATTTTGGCGCCCCCCCCAAGGACATATGTCCCCCGTCAGCCCCATCATTGCCGTCTCCTCCCCCACCATCCCCATCATTGCCCTCTCCTCCTCCACCATCCCCATCATTGCTCTCTCCCCGTCAGCCCCATCATTGCCCTCTCCTCCCCCCCCACACACACACTATTCACTTCTCTGCACATTCCCCTGCAGTGCGATACACACACACACACCCTATACTGAGACACACACATACACACATTCACATACTCACACACACACACACACACACGATGTATTCCTGTTACCGTTTTTTGATCTGAATATAATGTGGTCGTTATATACTTATTATTGGATCGTGTGGGGCTCTTTTTAGAGCTGGGACGGCATTGACTTGTGTGTGACCTAGCCCTGTATATATCTACGTAGATGCCTACAAATTTTTGCATGTTCCTGGATACATCTTTGGCCCTTTAGTTATGTATATATACTGTTTATATTACTAACATGGCATGTATGGTTCCCAGTGCCCTTTTCTTGTTTTTTGTATCCTGTCTGGTGGCTAATCACTGTTGCCAACGTCTCCGTGCCTTCCACAATAAAGCTATTTTTACTGAAAGACCATAGGTTATTGGTTGGATTTTCCTCCCCCTATACACACATTCACATACAAAAACATTCACAAACACACACACATTCACACACATATTCACATACACACACACATTCACACACACATTCACATACACACACATACACATACATTCACACACACACACATTCACATACACACACACATACACACACAAATACACATACACACATTCACACACACATACACACATTCACACACACATACACACATTCACATACACACATTCACACACACACATTCACATACACACACACACATACACACACACATACACACAAACACATACACCTCTCACCTCTCCTCGCGCTCTGCCGCAGCATCTCATCGCCTTCCTCTGACACAGCCGGCCGCTGAATGATGATGTCATCCAGCTGCGCGTCTGTGTGAGAGGAAGCAAGAGGAAGCAGGAAGACAGATCGCTGGGCAGCGGAGATGCAGGGATTTCTCCCTGCCCGCCGCAGCCACTCTGCAGGGGCTCCCCTCCACCTCTGCACACATTGGGAGCCGGCGCTCTACAGCTTCAAGCTGACAGCCGGCACAGAGAACAGCTGACTCCCAGACCGTGGGTGGCAGAATGCAGCCGCCGGGGGAGACACTGCGGACCGCCGAATTAGGCGGCCCGACAGCGCCCCCCTGCCGCCTGCGCCCGGAGCACATGCCCCGGCTGCCCCCCCTAGATACGCCACTGCCACAGTCAGTGCCCACTCCATACTCCCCTCCAGTCAGCGCTCATACAGGGTTAATGGCAGCACTAATGGACCGCGTTATGCCGCGGAGTAAAACACTCCATTAATGCTGCTATTAACCCTGTGTGATCAACTTTTTACTATTGATGCTGCCTATGCAGCATCAATAGTAAAAATATCTAATGTTAAAAATAATTAAAAAAGAAAACATTGTTATATACTCACCGTCCGTCGGCCCCTCGGATCCAGAACAGGCCTTTCCCGCTCCTCGCGACTCTCCGGTGACCGCTCCATGCATTGCGATCTTGCGAGATGATGACATAGCGGTCTCGCGAGACCGCTATGTCATCATCTCACAAGACCACAATGCACTCTTCTGACCGGAGCGTGCGAGGAGCGTTGGTAACCACTTCGATCTGGGGGCCAACGGAAGGTGAGTATATAACTATTTTTTATTTAATTCTTTTTTTAACAGGGATATGATACCCAGATTGCTATATACTACGTGGGCTGTGCAATATACTACATGGGCTGTGCAGTATACTACGTGGGTTGTGCAATATACTACGTGGGCTGTGCAATATACTACGTGGGCTGTGCAATATACTATGTGGGCTGGGCAATATACTACGTGGGCTGTGCAATATACTACATGGGCTGTGCAATATACTACGTGGGCTAGGCAATATACTACGTGGCTGTGCAATATATTACATGGGCTGGGCAATATACTACGTGGGCTGTGCAATATACTACGTGGGCTGGGCAATATACTACATGTTCTGTGCCATATACTACGTGGGCTGTGCAATATACTACGTGGACTGTGCAATATACAACATGGCTGTGCAATATACTACGTGGGCTGTGCAATATACGATACGATACGATACACTTTATTGATCCCGTGGGAAATTATGGTATCACAGCAGCACAACTTAAATCATAAAAACCATAAAGGAATTACATAGTTGACATGACAGTTTGTTGACAGGAGAACATTATACATTAGAATAGGACATACACAACGAGTGAACTGAAATGTAGAGAAATAAGTAGACATTCACCTTGGTGGTTTAACCCTAATGTTATTATTGTACATTCCCATGGCAGTTGGCACAAACGATTTCCTATATTTTTCCTTCTTACACCTCAGAAGTACTAGCCGGTTGCTGAAGGTGCTCTTCTGACACCACTACTAGGACAACCCCTTCTTAAACTAAGGGTATGTGCACACGTTCTGGATTTTTCACGTTTTTTAGCTATAAAAACGCGATAAAAGCGCATAAAAAATGCATACATATGCATCCTATCATTTAGAATCCATTCCGCAATTTTTGGGCACATAATGCGTTTTTTTTTGCGCGAAAAAAATGCATCGCAGTAAAAAACAGCATGTTCATTAATTTTGCGGATTTTTGAGGTTTTCCCGCTATTTAATGCATTGGGAAAGCTCCGGAAAAACGAGAAAAAAATGCGCAAAAATGCGTTAAAAACGCAAAAAAAATGCATGCGGATTTCTGGCAGAAATGTCCGGTTTTTGTCAGGAAATTTCTGCAAGAAATCCTGAACATGTGCACATACCCTAAATGTTCGGCCCCGATTAAAAAGAAACAAACCTATACTCACCTCCCATGCCGGCTCCATTCCATTGGTCCTGGGGCTGTGATGTGGTGGAATGACATGTGATGCCCGGCACCCAATCAGCACTGGCATCACTGTTTCCACCTTTGTACGAACTGAACATGAAGTAGATATCCCGGCTGCAGCTGATCTCGGAATTCCTCTTTATGTTCATTTCAACAGGAGGTGGGGACATTGATATCAGCACTTATTGAGCGCCAGGTACCACGTATAATTCCACCGCATCACAGCCCCAGGACCACGAGTGCCGATACCGCTGGAACAGTTTGTTTTATTTATTGGGGGCGAACATTTAGTTTAAGGAATTGTCCTAGTGTAGACAACCCCTTTAAGCATTTCAGAAAGGTCTGAAGGGAACTAGTCTGTGTCAGATTCATGTGTCAGGGTGAGTAATGTCCAACTTTGTTATTTTACATAACAGCATGCATTTTGTATCTGCTTTGTTTGATGTGGAAAACCCCTTTAACACCTTAATGACCAGGGGTATGTCCCTCTTTGCGTTTCCATTTTTTTTACTCCCCTTCATCCCAGAGCCATAACTTTTTTTATTTTTCTGTCAATATGGCCATGTGAGGGCTTTTTTTTTTGGCGAGTTTTACTTTTGAACGACAATATTGCTTTTACCATATTGTGTACTGGAAAGCTGGAAAAAATTCTAAGTGTGGTGAAATTGCAAAAAAAAAGTGCAATTCCGCAAATATTTTTTTTTACCATGTTCACTAAATGCTAAAACTGACCTGCCATTAAAATTCTCCAAGTTGTTACAAGTTCACAGACACCAAACATGTATAGGTTCTTTTTTATTTAAATGGTGAAAAAAAATCTAAAGTTTGTTAAAAAAAAGGAAAAAAAAGGGTCAGTTTCTGAAACCCGTAGCGTCTCCATTTTTCGGGATCTGGGTCATGGTAAGGGCTTATTTTTTGCGTGCAGAGCTGTCGTTTTTATTTATACCATTTTGGGATAGATACGATGTTTTGATTACACGTTATTGCATTTTACTGCAATGTTGTAGCAACTAAAAAAACGTAATTCTGGTGTTTTGATGTTTACTCCGTTCACCGATCAGATTAATTCCTTTCATATACCTAGCGCAAATGCAGAATAAACCTCTGTAAAGCACTCTATTTGCATTACTACAAACCTTAATATACACTCATATGGATATAGTTTGCCTTTTGATCCCCTAGTTTTCTCTTCTGGTTCTTAATATTTGCCATAAAATGTAAAAAGAATTGTAATAATATTTTGCATGAACCATTGCTGATTGGCCAAAATGACACCAAATATGACACCAACTGTGCTTGTATGAGCAGGTTGTGGGATGCAGTAATGAACAGGAGGCAGAGCAAGGGTTAGCAATGTTTTACTTGAACAGGGGGTTACTCCACGCTGGGAGAGGAAGGGGTAAAAAGGAGTATAGCGGGTTATATAAGCACAAACGGTGTGCAAGGTGGATAAAACAACTAGAATTAGTAATACAGCAGTTCTCTGGGGGTTAACTTATCTGTTGACTGTAGTGTCTTTAGCTCTAACGGTGGCGCCAATGCAGTTAGTGCATGATGAAACTGGTTTGGTCCTGAAGGCGTTGATGATCCGGTTTCCGGCGGTGATGGTGGGTCCTCGTCGTCTTAGACTGGGTTCTGGGTCCAGTGTTCATGGTGTAAGATAACAAGCAGGAACTCGGGATGCAGTGACGGATAGGAGGCAGAGCAAGGGTCCATATTCTCGTGACAGTGGTCGGTCTCCAGTACCTTCCACTGTCCCATGTCCATATACAGATGTAGCTATTAAAGGCATGGGCCACAGACCTGTACGAGCCCAGTGTGGGTCCTAAAAACTGTCTTAACTGACGTAGTAAGGTCACAAGGGTCAACTATAGTGTGTCCACGTCAGAGTGCAGGTGTCAGTCTAATATGTGGTCTCACTTGGGCAGCGTGTGTACCGTACTCACGGTCACGTCGTGTATGGCACCTGATATTCTATGGCTGTCACTGGACACACACCACTCGTCCCGCTCTCTCTGGTCCCCGCTGTTGGTGGCGAGTGATGCTGGTCTCTTTAGTGCTGGTGCTCTCGGCCAGAGCACTTCTCTCTGTGACTGCTGCAACCCCAGGCTTTTCTCCACACGGCTTGGCTCTCCAAGGCTCTGCTCTAAACGGCTTGGCTCCGCAAGGCTTTGTTTTGCACGGCCTGGCTCCGCAAGGTTCTGCTCTGCACAGCTCTCTCTGCTGGCAATGGGGGCTACTTCTATATGGCCCGTCGCCAAGTCAGTCCCCTCAGTTGGGGGATGCAGAATGCGCCGCTCACCACACTGCGCCCTGCTTCATGCGCTGCCCTCTGCACTGCTCTATGTCGGCCCCAGACTGCCTCTTTTGGCGCACTCTCTCTTCCTGGCCGGCCGATCAATAGGGTATATGGGGTGTACTCGGTGGTGCGATGTACTCAGTTATTGTACACCCACACTAACTCTGCTACGAACTCAGCCCAACGGTCTTTTTGGTCTTCCTCTAGTGTTCTTAATATGTGAATTAGAGTACGAGTGAACCACTCACATGCTCCATTTCCCTGAGGATGATAAGGCATCGTTTGGGATTTTTCGATCTCGTACAGGCAAAAAAATTCTTCCATCACTCATCCTAGAAAACAGGTGCCTTGATCGGAGTGGATTATCTTCGGGCAGCTGTACACTTGAATGAAGCTCTTGCAGGTGGCATGTGCCACTGATTCGGCAGTTTGATCACGTGTCGGAGTCACAACGGCGAACCTGGTGAAGTGATCCGTAATCTCCAGACAATGCTCATATCCCTGGTATGCTGGACCTACTGTCAGGTAATCTATAATCAATACTTTGAGAGGAGCAGAAGTCACAATGGTCTGTGTGGGAGCTCTCTGCTTCTGTGGTTTAGCTAATTCACAGTTTCTACACTGTTAGCAGACCTCTTCCACCACGGCTTTCAGTCTCGGATGATAAACTAACTTCTGCAGCCACTGAAAGGTCTTCTCTTGACCGAAGTGAGCTACTCTTTCTTGTGCCTCTTTGTCCACCTTATGTAGTAGTGCCTCATGGGTTACCACCTGCCAGGTGACACCCATTTCCCATTGTAATTGGATGTTTCGATACAGCTGTCCATTCTTCAATTGAAGCATTTCCCGCTGCCTGAGAATCTGGAGAGTCCTGTGGACAGGGCGTCTCTCTCTTTATGACTGGGGAGTGGTTTAAGAGTTACGCACTGTCTTATTTGGGAGAGTTCTCCATCCTCCCGCTGTAATCGGAACCACTCATCACGGGAACGTCCTAGTACGCATTCTCCAGACATGGCCTGCACTTGTTCCTGCCTAGCCACCAACGTCCTGGCAGAATCCCGAAACTCAGGGACCTCTTCAGCCTCCAGTTCTTTGTCTCGGTGGGGCCCAGGCTTGCTTCTTGTGCATTACTCTGGATAGGGCATCCGCATGAGTATTCTCAGCTCCCCTCTTGAAGGTGATTCTATACCGATACTTTGCCATTCGAGCCACCCAGCACTGCTCCAGGGCACCTAGTTTTGCATTTTCCAGGTGAGCTAAAGGGTTATTGCTGGTGGGTAGGGTTGAGCGAAACGGGTCGGCCAGATTCAGAAGTCGCCGACTTTTGACAAAGTCAGGTTTCATGAAACCCGACCCGACCCCTGTGTGGGGTCGGCCATGAGGTCGGCGATCTTCTGAATCTGGAATCGGAATTACGATACCGATTCCCGATATGTTTAAGATATCGGTAATCGGTATCGGAATTTAGATTTAAGTGTAAAATAAAGAATAAAAATAAAAAATATTGCTATACTCACCCTCGGACGCGCCCTGGTTGTAACCGGGAGCCTTCCTTCCTAAGAATCAGCGCCTGAAGGACCTTTCGATGACGTCGCGGCTTGTAATTGGTCGCGTGAGCGGTCACATGGGCATCACGCGACCAATCACAAGCCGCGACGTCATCGAAAGGTCCTTCAAGCGCTGATTCTTAGGAAGGAAGGCTGCGGGTTAGAACCAGGGCGCGTCCGAGGGTGAGTATATTCCTAATAGGTACCAGGGGGCGTCCGAGGGTGAGTATATACCTATTAGGAATATACTCACCCTCGGACGCGCCCTGGTTCTAACCCGCAGCCTTCCTTCCTAAGAATCAGCGCTTGAAGGACCTTTCGATGAGGTCGCGGCTTGTGATTGGTCGCGTGATTCCCATGTGACCGCTCACGCGACTAATTACAAGCCGCGACATCATCGAAAGGTCCTTCAGGCGCTGATTCTTAGGAAGGAAGGCTCCCGGTTACAACCAGGGCGCGTCCGAGGGTGAGTATAGCAATATTTTTTATTTTTATTCTTTATTTTACACATTAATATGGATCGCAGGGCCTGAAGGAGAGTTTCCTCTCCTTCAGACCCTGGGAACCATTAGAAACCCAATGCACTGCATTGGGTTTCGTGTTTCGGCCCACCCCGACCCCGACTTTTCTATAGGACCGGCCGATTTCACTTGACCCGACTTTTGAAAAAGTCGGGTTTCGTGAAATCCGACCCGATCCTATAAAAACAAAAGTCGCTCAACCCTACTGGTGGGTACCAAGACTTCAGAACCAGACAAGAATTCCACAAACTTCTCAGTCATGGCCCACACTAATGTCAACAGCTCCAGTTTGAAAGAGCTGTAATTGTCTGGATTTCTATTAGAATTCAGAATAAGAACCCGAGAGTGGACCCTCTGGATCGTGGCTCTAGAGCCCCCGAGGGCGAGCAGGACAGATAGAACCACCCCTTATACAGGGAGCATTAGGAGCAGGCCCAAGGGGGATGGAGACACAACTGCTAGAGACCAAAGGGGTGACGACAGGCAGGAGAGGAAAAGAGACTGAGGACTGAAGGGAACGGACAGATGCTGGGAGAACTGGGAATATGGACGCTGATGGGAACCTGAGAACCGAACAAGGATAAATACGATGCTGCAAAAAAGGAGACAAAAAATGATGGAGACTGGGAGACAAGACTTGATGCCAGACAGGCACGGTTGAGATACAGGAGTGGCACCACAGAGACACAGGACAGGCACAGTAGAGACACAGGACAGGTGCGGCTGAGACATCAGGCAAGAATGACAGAGACACAGGGCTGATGTGGCAGAGACACAGGGCAAGCGCGGCAGAGACACAGGGCTGGCATGGCAGAAACACAAGGCAGGCATGGCAGGGACACAGGGAAATCACGGCAAAGACACAGGGCAAGCACGGCAGAGACACAGGGGCCTGAGGACTAAAAGAAAGCGCTGACAAATGCAGCATATGCCCAAAGAAGCACAGGCATCTTACCTAGGAAGATGCCGGGAAGAAATACCCAATGGACGCCACCATGTTGGGGAGAAGCCATCTGGTCACGACCTCCCTGGGAACCCAGCAGAGGAGGAGGAGTGATTGTGCATGCGCGAATTGACGACGCGCCGAGATCCAGAGAAGACAGAGGAGGAGCAGCGAGGGACCGATTTGGGAGCGTGCCAAGGGATGGGAAAGGGCAGGTAAGTATCCGAGGCCGTGATAGTACCCCCCTCTTACTCCCCCTCTTTTTCGTGCTAGAGAAGAATCTCCTCATGATAAGAGGAGCATTGATGCTCTCTCTGGGCTCCCACAATCTCTATTCAGTACCGAATCAATCAATCAAAACAAAGGTTCTCCCCCTAATAGTGTTTTTGGCAAGAATATCCTTTACATTAAAGACACCATCAGAAGTTCTGGGTTGAGGAGAATGAGAGGGAGAAGAGTGAAAATGATTAAACACTGCAGGTTTGAGAAGTGACACATGGAAGGCATTGGGGATTCGTAGTGAGGCAGGTAATCTCAATTTGTAGGATACGTCATTGATGAGACTTAAGATCTGAAAGGGACCAATGTACCGTGGACCTAATTTGTGAGAGGGATAAGTAAGTAAGTTTGACATAACGTGAAGAGAGCCAAACCTTATCACCGGGATAATATGGAGGAGTGTCAAGGCACTTCTTACCGGCATACCTCTTTATTTTGCAACTAGCCCTTTGAAGAGCCTCTTTAGTTTCCCTCCAGACTTTAGAGATTTCCAGGGACAAGAAATCCACCACCGGTACATCTGAGGTAAGAGAAACAGGAAGAGGAACACCAGGTTGATCTTCATTAATCCACAAAGAGCTCTCCAAAAACGGGAGGTGAATTGGACCCCTCGGTCGAACACAATATGTTGTGGGAAGCCATGAAGCCGAAAGACATGATGTAAAAAGATTCTCGCCAACTCAGGAGCGGAAGGCAGTCCTGGCAAAGAAACACAGTGGGCCATCTTGGAGAACCAATACACGATTACCAAGATGACAGTACAATTCGAAGAACGAGGCAAATCTGTAACAAAGTCCATAGCAATATGGCACCAAGGGACAGAAGGCACAGGCAGTGGATGCAGAAGTCGAGACCGTAGTTGTCTGGACACCTTGTTCTTGGCACAGGATGGACAAGAAGCAATGAACTCCGAGATGTCTTGATGAAGGGACCACCACCAATAATGGCAAGAGATAAGAGAGAATGTCTTCTAGACTCCAACATGACGTGCAATCTTGGAGAAATGTCCCCAACGCAAAACCCTCTCTGTCAAGATCCAAAGCTAACATTTTGCCAGGTGGTGGAGAGGTCACTCTCAGGGGGGCTAAAGTGATGATCCTTGCTGGATCAATGATATGTGCCGGACTCTCATCAGCGTCCATTGGCAGAAAAGATCTGGAAAGAGCATCCGCATTGACGTTCTTATTACCGGGTCGAAAATGAAATTCAAAGTCAAACCGTTTGAAGAACAAAGACTACCTATCTTGCCGTGGATTGAGCCTTTGAGCAGACTGAAGATAGGGTAAATTCTTGTGATCTGTGTATATGATGAAAGGATGAACGTCTCCTTCAAGAAGATAACACCACTCCTCTAAAGCTAACTTAATAGCCAGTAATTCCTTATCTCCAATGGAATAATTTCGTTCAGGAGAGGTGAAGGCTTAGGAGAAGGAGCCACAAGTAACTAAGTGGTTAGAGGAAGATCTTTGCAAAAGGACGGCACCAGCTCCAACGGATGATGCGTCGACATCGAGGATAAATGGCCTATTCGCATCTCGGCGATGAAGCACAGGAGCCACAGCAAACTTTTGCTTCAGAGTCTGGAAAGTGTCTTCCGCTTCAGAGGACCAATGTTTGGAGTTGACTCCTTTGCGAACAAGAGCAGAAATTGGATTGGCAATCGAATAAAAATGTGGGATGAACTGTCTATAGTAATTGGCAAAGCCAAGAAAATGTTGGGTTGCTTTTATTTAAAGAGGACGAGGTCAGTTGAGAACAGCAGATACCTTCTCGGGATCCATCTCTAGACCTGACTTTGAGACAATGAAACCAAGTAAGGTCAGAGAGGACTGTTCGAAGACGCACTTTTCAAACTTGGCAAAAAGATGATTCTCCCTTAATCATTGCAAAACTTGACGAACGTCTTGTTTTCTAGATAAACCACGACACTGGAGTACAGGAGATCCCAGAATACGTCATTTACAAACTCTTTTTTTAATACCGCAGGAGCGTTGCAGAGGCCAAACGGCATAAATAAATACTCATAGTGACCATCACGAGTGTTGAATGCCCCAGCATGAATACAACCTAGATTATAAGCTCCATGCAGATCAAGCTTGGTAAATATCTGTGCTCCCCTCAAGCGATCGAAGAGCTCAGGAATAAGTGGCAGCGGGTATTTGTTCTCCACCGTAATGTTGTTTAGGCCTCTGTAATCAATACAAGGACGAAGAGACATCCTTTTTCTTTTTGAAGAAGAAGCCTGCTCCGGCAGGAGAAGAGGACTTCTGAATGAAACCCTTGGCAAGATTCTCTTGAATATATTCCGACATGGCTTGCGTCTCTGTAGGCGGGAGGGGGTAGATCCTTCCTCTAGGAGGAGTAGCTTCATGAACGAGATCAATGGGGTGTTGTAGAGTCGGTGCAGAGGAAGACTCTCAGCCTCCCTTTTGTTGCAAACATCCGAGGAAGAACTGTTGACACAGGGAAATCCGGAAGAGAAAGAAGAAAGAGAAGGAGCATCTACTGGATGCAGACAACTCCCCTGGCAGAACTCTCCCCAGCGCAAAATATTACCATTATGCCAATCTAAAGAGGGCTCGTGGATCCGCAACCAAGGAAGACCAAGAAGTACCGGATGAGAAAGACCAGCTAAAGCATAAAATGCAATTTTCTCCCTGTGCAAAGCTCCTACTTGAAGCTCCACCTCGTGTGTAACTTGAGTAATGGTCTCCTGCAAAGGTTTACCATCTATGGATACGAGGATTCGGGGATTTTCCAAGGTCCTCAGAGGAACAGAAAATGTAATGACCTCCTCGAGCCTAATAAAATTCCCCGCAGCGCCCGAATCTACATAAGCGGCTAGTGAAAAACCTTTACCACCAACATGCAATAAGATAGATAAAGTAAGAGGTAGAGAGGTATCACATACACCTAGGGAGGCCTCTCTTACCTGACCTAGGCAGAGAAGTTTTCCAGACATTCTGGACAAGCTCGCAGCAGATGGGAGACACTCCCGCAATAGAATCAAAGCCCTTGAGTATGTCTCTCCTTACGTCGTTGTACTGACAGTCTGAGATGATCGACTTGCATCGGTTCAGGAGCAGACACCGTGGATGACGTTCCGGGTCTAGGACTGGATGGTCTACAAGGGGAAGCTGGAGTGCAAAGAAGTCTCCTATCCCGGGCACGCTCCTGGAAACGAAGATCAATACGGGTAACCAGGGAAATAAAATCCTCCAAGACAGTTGGGGTGTCACGACCTGCAAGTTTGTCCTTTATACGACCGGAGAGACCCCGCCAGAAGGCACCCACCAAAGCCTCATTATTCCAGCCTAAATCAGATGACAGAGTGCGAAACTGGATAGCGTACAGGCCTACAGTTATAGACCCTTGGTGGAGGTTAAAGAGAGCCTCAGTATTAGAGGCCAGACGTCCCGGTTCATCGAAAACACGACGAAAAGTCTCCAAAAATACAGACAACTGGGAGATCACAGGATCGTCTCACTCCCAGAGAGAATTAACCCATGCAAAGGCATCCCCCTCCAGAAGGGAAATGAAAAAGGCTACTTTTGCCCGATCAGTAGGATATTGCTGGGGCAAAAGTTAAAAATGGAGGCGACATTGATTTAGAAAACCCCGACACAGTTTGGGATTAACATTGTACTGAGGTGGTTTAGCCAAACGGGGAGGAGGGTGGGGAACAGAAGCTGAGGCAGATCTAGAAGCAGCCAACTACAAAAAGAGCAACCGGTCATCCACCGAAGCCATGTAGCTAAGAATATGAGCCTGGGTGTCACGCTGCTAAGCCAACTCCTGCTGTAGGCCAGGTAGCTGAGAAGTATTCCCAGGATCCAAAGACTGAAGCAAGGAGAGTCGGGTGTCCATCGCTTTCATGAAGGACATGATACGGGTCTGATTCTCCCGTAAAAAGACTAGCACTTTCTGGGCGGCAGAAGCTCCAGCGGGGTCCATGGCCTGTGCTTTCTATTAGGATTCAGAATAAGAAACCGAGTGGACCATCTGGGTCGTGGCTCTAGAGCCCCTGAGGGTGAGTGGGCCAGATGGAACCAACCCCTATACAGGGAGCGTTAGGAGTAGGCCCATGGGGGATGGAGACACAACTGCTAGAGCCAAAGGGGTGACTACAGGCAGGAGAGGAAAAGAGACTGAGGACTGAAGGGAACGGACAGATGCTGGGAGAACTGGGACTATGGACGCTGATGGGAACCCAAGAACCAGACAAGGATCAATACGATGCTGCAAAAAGGGAGACAAAAATGATGGAGACTTGATGCCAGAAAGGCAGGGTTGAGACACAGGAGTGGCACCGCAGAGATACAGGACAGGCACAGCAGAGACACAGGACTGGTGCGGCTGAGACACCAGGCAAGCACGACAGAGACACAGGGCTGGTATGGCAGAGACACAGGGTAGGCACGGCAGAGACTCAAGGCAGGCATGGCAGGGACACAGGGCAAGCACAGCAAAGACACAGGGCAGGCAGGTTAGAGACACAGGGCAGGCACGGCAGAGACACAGGGGGGCCTAAGGACTAAAAGAAAGTGCTGACAAATGCAGCGTATACCCAAAGAAGCACAGACATCTTACCTAGGAAGACGCTGGGAAGAAATACCTGATGGGCACCGCCATGTTGGGGAGAAGCCATCAGGTTGCAACCTCCCAGGGAAGCCAGTGGCGGAGGAGGTGCGATCGTGCATGCGCGAAGTGACGATGCACAAAGATCCAGAGAACACAGAGGAGGAGCGGTGAGGGACCAAGTCGGGAACGAGCCGAGGGATGGGAGAAGGCAGGTAAGTGTCCGAGGCTGTGACAATTTCATTCAGAGTCATGGAGAGACCAGCTCGCATAGGCGACCACCTGCTCTTTTCCGTCCTGAACCTAGGACAACACTGCTCCTAGTCCATGTAGGCTTCCATTCATGTGTAGGATGAATGGTTGGGAGAAGTTTGCATAGGCTAACACCAGTGCTTCAGTTAAACCCAGCTTCAAGGCTCAAAATGCTTCTTACTGGTGATCTCCCCATGGGATTGTCCTGTTTTTTGCGCAAGACGTCACCCCTTTTAGCAGCTCCAACAGTGGGTTTGCAATGCGAGTGAAGTTCTTCACGAATCGCCGATAGTACCCAGCGAGCCCCAGGAAGACCCATACATTTTTCACAGGTTTCAGGGTGGGCCAATCTTGTACTGCTGCAATTTTCTCACTGGACGGTCTCACTCCTTCTGCAGAGAGGACATGCCCCAGATACTCAATCTGGGTGCAAAACAGGTGACACTTTGAATGGTCACATTCAAACTATGTTTCTGAAGACAACTCAAGACTTGTTCCAGTCTCTGTAGATGTTCCTCGAACCTGGCGGCATACATGATGATATCATCCAAATAGATGAGAGCGGTCTCAAAGTTCAAGTCACCTAAGCATCACTCCATGAATCATTGGAAAGTGCCAGTAGTTTTAGCAAGGCCGAGTGGCATCCGGTTGACTTCAATCAGGCCCATGGGCAGTATGAAGGCCGTCTTTGCTCGGTCGTGCTTAGACATAGGTACTTGCCAATATCCACTGGCTAAATCCAACGATGAGAAGTATTTTGTGCTTCCCAATGCAGACAATGATTATTCAATTCTTCGTAATGGATATGAATCTCAAACAGTACATGCATTCAATTAGCGATAATCCACTCAGAAACATAGAGGTCCATCCTTCTTGAGCACCAGCACAATGGGAGCAGCCCACGGGATTTGATTTTCTCAAATAACACTGTTCTGGAGAATCTGTGTTAGCATTCCCTTCACTTCTTGGTACATTTGTGGTGGAATTTGTCAGTATCATTCTTTTATGGGAGCGGCATTTCCAGTTGGAATCTCATGGCTGATTGCTGTAGTGCAGCCGAAATCATCCTTGTGGCGTGCAAATGCATCCTGATATCATCCTAGTAGTGCTTCCACCCATTGTACCTGTGGCGGTGTGAGTTCTGTTAATTTAGCCCTAATTTCCTCCAGTATATGGCACCCCTTCCGCAGGTGCTGAGGTTCTGGTACTGAATATGCATCTACAACCACTGTTCAAGGATTTCCCTGTTTCACTGTCAATTGTACGGCCTGTGGTGGTACCAGCTCTTCTGGTATGACCAGAATTTGCGCTACTTCACTCCTGGGTGGGAGCGTGAGATTGCCTTCTCCCAGATTTACACTTTGCAGTGGTACCATCCCGCAGCTCACAGTAGCTAACGTCTGCGCAATGAGGAGCCCTGGAGGTAGTTGCTCCATAATAGCTGTCTCTATCTGTATCTCAACTCCTTTCAGATGGGTGCAAGCCCAGACTGGCAGAGTGAGCACCATTTGACCAGGTGGCAGAACAAGGTTGGTTGTAGCTGGGATGATTATTTTCCCCAGTGTCTTTCCATCACTAGAGGTTTCCTGGGCTTGGGCCACACAAATTAGCTGCTAAAACACCTTTCTTTGGGAAGTGTGAGGTCTCCACTGTTTCAGGATCAAATCTGGGGACTCGATGATGAGGAGGCTTCTGAATTCCTTCAGCACGTTCATCCCTAGAGTGACAGTATGACAGTATGTCTGCTACTTGCGTCTCCAGCGGTCAACACTACTCCCATCTGACCCAGGTCTTTGCCACAGATGGTGATTTGCATCCAGACCACCCCTGCAATCGGGATGGGTAATTGATTAGCAGTCAATAATTTTATGACCGGTCCCCATTAAGGCCGCATCACTTGGGAAAATGTCATCTGAAGTATGTTTACGGCACCATGGTCACTTGTGAGGCGGTGTCAACCAGACAGCGAACGGCCCGACCATTCATTTTGGCCCAGACAAGAGGACACATGCAAACTCAACTTGTGTAATAATATTTTGCACGAACCATAGCTGATTGGCCAAAATGACACCAAATATGACACCAACCATGCTTGTGTAAGCAGGTTGTGGGATGCAGTAATGAACAGGTGGCAGAGCAAGGGTTAGCGATATTTTACTTGAACAGGGGGTTACACCACGCCGGAAGAGGAAGGGGTAAACAGGAGTATAGCGGGTTATATAAGAACAAATGGTGTGCAGGGTAGGTAAAACAACAACAATGAGTAATACAGCAGTTCTCTGGGGGTTAACTTATCGGTCCGACAACTTCCTGGCTGTAGTGTCTTCGGCTCAAACGGGGCACCAACACACTTAGCACGTGATGAATCGGTGTCGTCCTGAAGGCGTTGATGATCCAGTTTCTGGTGGTGATGGTGGGTCCTTGTCATTTTGGATGGGGTCCTAGGTCCAGAATTCATGGTGTGGTACAAAGTGCAATCTCCAACTGCATCAGAGCGTAACGTAGCTCGACAGAACTAAGCGGGTGAGATGAGGCACAGTTCCCAGTGAGTCACCCGGTCCTTACTATGGCATTCACGCAGCACCGATTGGCCCGGAGTGTTCAACACCTTCAGCTGGAGGAGCCACCGGGTAAATGGCACATTTCTCGTCATAGTCTCTGTGTCTGGTCACAGGGAGTCTAGTGCGCTGGCCTGCGCTGTCACAGTACTCATAGGATGGAACACCAACTGTTCCCTGCTGCAAGCTACTTGTTCAAGTCTGGACTGACTGCTTCCGCATGCGAACTGGTCTGTTTAGCTTAGTCCTGCCCCATGCTGTTAAGTGCAAAGGTCGGTCCAGGTTTTTAAGCTTCCTCTGGACAACAGAGGAGACAGCCCCGATAGTTCTAGACCCGGCGCAAAAGAGTTACCCTCGGTCCGGTCGCTCTTCTTACACTTGTTTTTTTCTTTCTGGGTTTTTGCCATGGCCTAGAATGAAAGCTGTCTAAATCTAAATTTTATTATATTATTTATCCTGACATTGTGTGGTTTTGAATTATAAAAATGTCCCTAAACTTACTAACTAGAAAAGTATATTCTAACTATTTGTAACAGCAAGGTTGTAAAAAAAAGGAAATAAATTGTATGGAGCACAGTTTGCTACGACAGCACAAAGAAGAAACCTTGATGATGGGATGACGGGCAGTGGGCAGTCCTCTTTTCACTGTTGTATCGTCAACCTGTTCATTCTAGGCCAGGACTTCTGGCTGCTTCCAGGTCACAAAAGTTACTGTGCACACCCATGATGTCATGATGTGCAACGCACAATGGCCTCCGAGGATTGGTCATGGCTGGAAGTACATGGCCTTGGGTTAATGTGCTTGGAGATGAATCACGACTTTGATAACCGGGAGGTGTACAGTGAGCAATGGAGGGACCGGACATGTAGGCGGTAAGAGTGCTACTATTTTATATTTATAGTATTTTATACTATTACTATACTTTAAACTATACTATATACTGTACATACTATACTATGTATGTTTACTATATTACTATACTTTATACCATTTTACAGCATTTTATACTATTTTATATTTTTACTATTTTTTACTATTTTACAATATTACTATATTTTACACTGTACTATACTATACTACTGTATATACTATATATCCTATGCTACATATATATTTACTATATCACTTTACTTTGTACTATTTTATAGTATTTCATACTATTTTATATTCATAGTATACTTTTTTCCCAGCAGTGTACAATTCAGTAAAATGGTGAGCAGCTGGCCATCAGTTTGCCAAATCCGCGCAAAGCAAATTTACAGATATTTGTGTTCTGTGCATATTCAATTCTGTTTGAAGAAATTGGCCCATCTCAAGTCACTTTATAACTAGTGTTGAGCGATACCTTCCGATATCGGAAAGTATCGGTATCGGATAGGATCGGCCGATATTCAAAAAATATCGGATATCGCCGATACCGATACCCGATCCCAATGCAAGTCAATGGGACCAAAATATCGGAATTAAAATAAACCCTTTCTTTCCTTGTAGGTTCATTCTACATGAAGGAAAACAACTAAGAATAATGCAGGATGTATTTGGGGAGGTGGCGGAGACATTAAAGGCATAGAGGTTTAGCCCAATCAAATAGAATAGCAGGAATTTTAATTTTTTTTAAAGACGTTCGGAGTTACAAAGATATTGACTATGTAAATTTTTTATTTTATTTTGACAGATATTGATGTTACACTATTCCACGCCCTTCCCCTTCTTTTTTTTTTTTTACTTTTCCCACACTTTCATCTTCATCATCATCAGCATCTTTGACATCAACTTCTTCTTCACCTTATTCATCTTCTTCTTCATCCTTTACCTTTTTTTTTTTTTGATTACATTCTTCATATTCATTTTATTCAACTATTATTATTCTTCCTATTCTACATATTCATTTTATTCAACTGTTATTATTCTTCCTATTCTACTTCTTCATCATATTCTCATTTGTGACAGGCATTCCCGTAGTTGTTATCTATAAAAGTTTGAAGATTACACCTTCCGTTCTGCCAGTCACAAAAGTTACATTTGTCCGCGTTCAGTTTGGCCTGCAGCATCAGGCTTTATCCAGGGGCACCACGAGGAGGAACGGACTCACCCCCATACACTGCTTAGTCTTCGTCTGCATATAATTTAGATAATATCTTTTGCTCTGATATTAAGTGTTATGCTTAATGTTCTTCTGCTCTTTTTTCTGCAGCCTCTTGTACTTCTGCTTCTCGGTCTTCCATGTCGTCGTCTCCAGGGTCGTCGTCTCCAGTGTCGTCGTCTCCGCCGTCGTCGTCTCCACCGTCGTCGTCATCGGGGTGGTCTTCCGGGTCGTCGACGTTAGGGTCTTCAACTTGGAAATGTAGCAGAAAGTACAAGAAGGCTGAGAAAATGCCAAGAACCAGCTGATGGAACTGGAACTCGGATGGCTATCCGAAGGTTCAAGACAAGAGCCTATGGAACTACCGAGGACCAGCTGACGTTACTGGAACCTGGTTACTAAGCAGGAGGTACCCGTGCTAAAAAGCACTACCAAGGACCGCCTGACGTTGGCGGAACTCGGATACCCAGAAGGAGGCACCTAAGCCAAAGGCTCTGCCCGGAACCAGCTGACGGTACTGGAACCAGGATGGGGAGCAGAAGGTACAAGAGCAAAAGACACTGCCGAGAACCAGCTGACGGTACTGGAACCCGGATGGGTAGCCGAAGGTCCAAGAGCCAATGGAACTACCGAGGACCAGCTGACATTACTGGAACCCGGTTACTAAGCAGGAGGTACCCGTGCCTGAAAGCACTACCAAGGACCACCTGACGTTGGTGGAACTTGGATACCCAGAAGGAGGCACCTAAGCCAAAGGCTCTGCCCGGAACCAGCTGATGGTACTGGAACCAGGATGGGGAGCTGAAGGTACAAGAGCAAAAGACACTGCCGAGAACCAGCTGACGGTGCTGGAACCAGGTGGTGGACCCGAAGGCCCACAGGAGAGGAGAGAACAGCTAGGCCGCGAGGCAGCCGCAGTTACCGAACCCCAACAGTCCTACAGGGGAAGCTGGGCCTACTGGCACTACAGAACCAGCCTTGACTACCAGTTCACGCAGCCCACATAGGAAGCTCCTAAACTGGAGGCACCCTGGAGTTGGCTAACCCGACCGCACCACGACGGGGCAAGCATAGGCGTCTCAGCGAGCTTGACACAACCCGGAAACAGCTGACGGTGCTGAAACCAGGCTTGGCACGAGGGAGTACCTGTGACAAAAACACTGCCGAGAACCAGCTGGCGGTGCTGGAACCCGGATGCGTTGCCCCAGTGTGCAAGAGCCAATGGCACGACCGAGGACCAGCTGACGGTGCTGGAACCCGGTTACTAAGCTGTAGGTGCCTGCGCTTAAAAGCACTACCAAGGACCGCCTGACGTTGGCGGAACTCGGATACCCAGGAGGAGGCACCTAAGCCAAAGGCTCGGCCCGGAACCAGCTGACGGTGCTGGAACCAGGAGGTGGACCCGAAGGCCCACAGGAGAGGAGAGAACAGCTAGGCCGCGAGGCAGCCGCAGTTACCGAACCCCAACAGTCCTACAGGGGGAGCTGGGCCTACTGGCACTACAGAACCAGCCTTGACTACCAGTTCACGCAGCCCACATAGGAAGCTCCTAAACTGGAGGCACCCTGGAGTTGGCTAACCCGACCGCAACACGACGGGGCAAGCATAGGCATCTCAGTGAGCTTGACACAACCCGGAAACAGCTGACGGTGCTGAAACCAGGCTTGGCACGAGGGAGTACCTGTGACAAAAACACTGCCGAGAACCAGCTGGCGGTGCTGGAACCCAGATGCGTTGCCTATTAAAGATTGTCTTCCTAGAGCCCCAACTAGCGGTGTTGGAGCAAAGGGTAAGCAGGGGGAGCAGAGTGTAGGCCGAAGCCTGCACTGGAGGCAGCTTTGTGTCTGCGTTGCGTTTGCAGGACACTCTGCCGGCTACACAGTGGGGGAACAGCTGGCGTTGCTGAACCCCACTAACACAATGGCGGGTGATTTTCTCTGTGCAGCTAGCACTTGCGGGCAAAAACTAGCGATGTTAGAGCCCGTGGTGAAGCAGGAGGAGGAGGAGGAGGAGAGGAGCTGAGTGTAGGCCGAAGCCTAGTTGAACCAATTTCAAAGGAAACCTTTAACCCCCCCTCAGGTGTTACAAAGTACAAGAGACACACCTTGTGCAGTATTAATGCTGCACAAGTGAAAGGTTGCTCTATTAATTTGTCTACTTGCACACGCTGAATGAAAGACGTACACAATTTAGCCCATTCTACAGTCAAACTGTAGTGGATGCGTGACTTGGCTTTTTAAGGAGACGCAGCACAGGTGTCCCAAATAACGCCTTTGTGCTTGGCGCAGCTTCCTGAGTGTTGTTATTTGCTGTACAGGAGTCTGCGCTCTTGTGTTATCCCTTGGCAATGCCCTGTTAGCGCTGCCCGTCTTATGACCTCATTTCATGTTGGCCGGTGCGGTTAACGATGGCCATAAATCCCAGACCCACAGTGCCTTTTCATAAAGTCACACTGCGGTGCTGGGATTCGTGGCCTTGAGCAGTAAATATTTTGGCCGCTCACACATGTCCTTACACCTGTTTCAGACTGGGCGGCCTTTGCTGATCCCTTCTCGCATGCCGCGGCCATGAGGCTGCACAGTCTGAAGAAGGCGGAAGGAGATGAGTTAAGACAGGCGAAGATATGCACTGCTCATGCCCATCAATCACACCCTCGCAGTCAAAATAAGTAAGACAACGAGGAGCATTGTTTCAGGCAGGGCGGACGCACAGGCGCAACAAGCCAACCAATGATGTCAGAAGACGGGAAGCGCAACCAAGGGGGGTGCTGCGTATCATTAGAAAGGAAAGTCACACCTCAGGGACAGTGGAATGGTCTCAATGATACACATTTTGTACGTGTTGAGTTCCACGTGGACAAGTAGAAAAAGTCAGCCACCTTGTACAAATGCAGCAGTACTGCTGTACAAGGTGGCTGTTATACATAGAAACACCTGGGGGTGGGGGGCAGGCTTCCTTCAATTTCAGTTCATGTGCCTGCGGGGCGTTTGCAGGTCACGTTGCCGGCTACACAGCAGGGGAACAGCTGGCGTTGCTGAACCCCACTAACACATTGGCTGGTGTTTTTCTCTGTGCAGCTAGCACTTCCGGGCCAAAACTAGCGGTGTTTGAGCCCAGGGGCAGCAGCAGGAGGAGAGGAGCAGAGTGTAGGCCGAAGCCTGCACTGGTGGCAGCTTTTGGTCGGTTGTGCCAGCGTGGCTTGTGCTGGACACGATGCCGGCTACACAGCAGGGGAACAGCTGGCGGTGCTGAACCCCACTAACACATTGGCTGTTGTTTTTCTCTGTGCAGCCAGCACTTCCGGGCAAAAACTAGCGGTGTTAGAGCCCAGGGTCAGCAGGAGGAGGAGAGGAGCAGAGTGTAGGCCGAAGCCTAGTTGAACCAATTTCAAAGGTAACCTTTAACCCCCCCTCAGGTGTTGCAAGGTACAAGAGCCACACCTTGAACAGCATTAATGCTGCACAAGTCAAAGGTTGCTCTCTTAATTTTGCTCCTTGCACACGCTGAATAAAACACGTACACTATTTAGC
This sequence comes from Ranitomeya imitator, assembly GCF_032444005.1. Taxonomy (NCBI): domain Eukaryota; kingdom Metazoa; phylum Chordata; class Amphibia; order Anura; family Dendrobatidae; genus Ranitomeya; species Ranitomeya imitator. The sequence goes on from NC_091290.1 coordinate 101,859,273, forward strand.
CCATTATACTGTCAAACAGTAGTGGAGGCGTGACTTTTCTTTTGAAGAAGACGCAGCACAGGTGTCAAAATTTACACCTAGGTGCTGGGCGCAGATTCCTTACCGTTGTTATTTGCAGTACAGGAGACTGCGCTCTTGTGTTATCCCTTGGCAATACCCTGTTAGTGCAGGCTGTCTTATGACCTCATTTCATGTTGGCCGGTACGGTTAACGATGGCCATAAATCCTAGACCCACAGTGCCTTTTCATAAAGTCACACTGCGGTGCTGGGATTCGTGGCCTTGTGCAGTAAATATGTTCGCCGCTCACACATGTCCTTACACCTGCTTCAGACTGGGCGGCCTCAGCTGATCCCTTATCGCCTGCCACGGCCATGAGGCCGCACAGTCTGAAGAAGGCGGAAGGAGGGGAGTGAAGACAGGCTAACATATGCACTGCTCGTGCCCATCAATCACACCCTCGCAGTCAAAATATATGAGACAACGAGGGGCGTTGTGTCGGGCAGGGCGGACGCACAGGCACAGCCAGCCAACCAATGATGTCAGAAGACGGACAGCGCTAACAATGGGGGTGCTGCGTGTCATTAAAAAGGAAAGTCACACCTCAGGGACATTGTAATGGTCTCTAATGAGACACATTTTGTACGTGTTGAGTTCCACATGGGCAAGTAGAAAAAGTCAGCCACCTTGTACAAATGCAGCATTACTGCTGTACAAGGTGGCTGTTATACATAGAAACACCTGGGGGTGGGGGGCAGGCTCCCTTCAATTTCAGTTCATGTGCCTGCGTGGCGTTTGCAGGTCACGTTGCCGGCTACACAGCAGGGGAACAGCTGGCGGTGCTGAACCCCACTAACACATTGGCTGGTGTTTTTCTCTGTGCAGCTAGCACTTCCGGGCAAAAACTAGCGGTGTTTGAGCCCAGGGGCAGCAGCAGGAGGAGAGGAGCAAAGTGTAGGCCGAAGCCTGCACTGGTGGCAGCTTTTGGTCGGTTGTGCCAGCGTGGCTTGTGCTGGACACGATGCCGGATACACAGCAGGGGAACAGCTGACGTTACTGAACCCCAATAACAGAGGAGCGACTGTTAACTGTGCAGACAGCACTTCCAGGCACCAACTCGCGGTGTTAGAGCCCAGGGACAGCAGGAGGAGCAGATTGGAGGTATTGCCGCACACACAGCTGGGGATCAGCTGACGTTACTGAACCCCAATAACAGAGGAGCGACTGTTGACTGTGCAGACAGCACTTCCAGGCACCAACTGGCGGTGTTAGAGCCCAGGGACAGCAGGAGGAGCAGATTGGAGGTATTGCCGCACACACAGCTGGGGATCAGCTGACGTTACTGAACCCCAATAACAGAGGAGCGACTGTTGACTGTGCAGACAGCACTTCCAGGCACCAACTGGCAGTGTTAGAGCCCAGGGACAGCAGGAGGAGCAGATTGGAGGTATTGCTGCACACACAGCTGGGGATCAGCTGACGTTACTGAACTTCAATAACAGAGGAGCGACTGTTGACTGTGCAGACAGCACTTCCAGGCACCAACTGGCGGTGTTAGAGCCCAGGGACAGCAGGAGGAGCAGAGGAACAAAGTGTAGGCCGAAGCCTGATTGGAGCAAGTTGAAAGGGAACCTTTAACCCCCCCCCCAAGACGTTTGTAGCTGAAAGAGCCATCTTGTGCAGCACTAAGGATGCAAAAGGAAAAGGTTGCTCTTTTAATTATGCTCCTTGGAAACACAGAAGTAAACACTAAAAATGTGTCCCCTTATACCGTTAAACCGTCCCGGAGGTGCGAATTTCCTTCGTAATGGGACACAGCACAGCTGTCATTCCTATCCCCTTGGTGCCGTGCGCTGCCTCCTCAGCGTTGTTTTAAGCTGTCACGGAGCCTGCGCTGTTCTGTTATCCCTTGGCCATGCCCAATTAGCGCTGCCTGTCTTCTGACATAATTTGGTGTCAGGCTGTCAGTGCCTGTGCGTCCACGCTGCTCCAGATCCCACCTCGCAGTGTCGTCTAACGTAATCCCACTGCGGGCCTTGGATCCATGGGCATGCACAGTGCATATCCTCGACTCTCACTCCCCTCCTTCCCTCTTCTTCAGACTGTGCGGTGTCACGGCCGTGGCATGCTATTAGGGATCAGCTGACGGTGCACAGTCTAAAGAAGGTGGAGGGAGATGAGCGAGAGCCCGAGGGGAAGATATGCACTGCGCATGCCCATGGATCCCAGGCACGCAGTGTGATTCAATCAGAAGACACTGCGAGGCGGGATCTCGGGCAGCGCGGCCGCACAGGCGCAGCCAGCCTGACACCAAATTATGTCAGAAGACAGGCAGCGCAAATAGGGCATGCCCAAGGGATAACAGAACAGCGCAGGCTCCGTGACAGCTTAAAACAACGCTGAGGAGGCAGCGCATGGCACCAAGGGGGTAGGAATGACGGCTGTGCTGCGTCACATTACGAAGGAAAGTCCCAGCTCCGGGACGGTATAACGGTATCAGTGAACACATTTTATAAGTGTTAAGTTCTGCGTGTGCAAAGAGCTAAACCAAAAGAGCTACCTTTTCCTTGTGCAGCATTACTGCTGCACAAGATGGCTCTTTCAGTAACAAACGACGGGGGGGGAGGACAGGTTCCCTTACATTTAGGTTGTTGTGCCAGCGTGGCGGTCGCAGGACACATTGCCGGCTACACAGCTGGGGATCAGCTGACGTTACTGAAACCCAATAACACTGGGTCGTATGTTTTTACTGTGCAGCCTGCACTTCTGAGCCGCAACTGGCGGTGTTGGAGCCCAGGAATAGCAGTTCAGGTGGTAGAAAGATGAACACAGCAGGAGACCTGGATGACACCCAATTACTTAATCAGGCAGAGGAGTGGCAAATTCCTGCGAGATCCAGGCCTGGTTCATTTTCAGGAAAGTAAGCCGGAAAACGTTATCGGAGGATAGTCGCATGCGACAGTCTGTTAGTACACCACCTGCGGCACTAAAGACACGTTCCGATAAGACACTAGCCGCAGGGCAAGCCAGCACCTCCAATGCATACTGGCTTAGCTCTGGCCATGTTTCCAGCTTAGAGACCCAAAACTTGAACGGGGAAGAGCCGTCTGGGAGTACAGTAAGAGGGCAAGCCATGTAGTCTGTCACCATCTGACGGAACCGTTGCCTCCTGCTGACTGGAGCCGCCGGTGATGGTGTAGACATTTGGGGCGGGCACACAAAAGTGTGCCAGAGTTGTGCCATACTGGGCTTGCCTTGGGCAGAGGCACTGCTTCTGCTCCCTCTTTGGGCAGAGCCTCCCCCACTGCCTCGACGCACTGAGCTGCTTTGTAAAGCACTAGCAGCACTCCTCTCAGTTGGACAGGAGAAGATGATGGAATTCACCAGTTTGTCGTGGTACTCCCGCAATTTACGCTCCCGGGTCAACGCTGGGATGAGGTTTTGCACGTTGTCCCGGTAGCGAGGATCGAGGAGGGTGAACACCCAATAATCAGGCATGTTGAGAATGTGGTCGATGCGGCGGTCGTTTCTCAGGCACTGCAGCATGAAATCCACCATGTGCTGCAGACTGCCAACTGGCCCAGAAACGCTGTCCCCTGCTTGAGACATGATCTCTGCCCGCTCGTCATCACCCCACCCTCGCTGTACACACTGACCACTGGACAATTGTGTCGCTCCCTCCTCTGGACGGAGCTCTTCCTCCTCCATTGACTCCTCCTCATCCTCCTCACAAAGTGGCCCCTGCGTACCCCTTTGTGAGGAACCACGTGGCGCTGACTCTCCAGAAGCTGATGGAAAAGGTGACTCCTCATCCTCCACCTCTTCCACAACTTCATCCCTTAACCCTTGCAAAGTTTGCTGAAGCAGGCAGATAAGGGGGACAGTCATGCTGACTAGTGCATCATCTGCACTTGCCATCCGCGTGGAATAATCAAAAGGACGCAAAACCTGGCAGACGTCCTTCATAGTGGCCCACTCTGTGGTTGTGAAGTCTGATCGGCGCTGACTGCGACTTCTTTGCGCCTGATGCAGCTGGTACTCCATAACTGCTTGCTGCTGCTCACACAACCGCTCCAACATATGTAACGTGGAATTCCACCGGGTAGGTAGGTCACATATGATGCGGTGTTCCGGAAGGCGGAATCTGCGCTGCAGAGCAGCAATGCGGGATCTTGCCAAGCTGGAACGCCGCAAGTGAGCACACTCTAGGCGGACCTTGTGCAGCAGGGCATCAAGATCCGGATAGTCCCTCAGAAAACTCTGCACAACCAAATTGAGCACATGTGCCAGACATGGGATGTGAGTGAGGTTGCCAAGGGCCAAAGCTGCCACCAGATTTCGGCCATTGTCACACACTACCATGCCTGGCTGGAGATTCGCTGGCACAAACCACACATCGCTCTCCTGCTTGATAGCATTCCAGAGCTCCTGCGCTGTGTGGCTTCGATTCCCCAATGAAACTAGTTTCAAGACAGCCTGCTGACGTTTGGCCACGGCTGTGCTCATGTCGGTCATAGGTAAACGTTCACGGGTCCATGTGGAGGTGGACAGTGACGGCTCCTGCAGAGATGATTCTGAGGAACTTGTGTAAGAGGAGGAGTCAATGCGTACAGACTGGATTCCTGCAATCCTTGGAGTGGGCAGGACACGTCCTGCGCCACTCGCACGATCTGTACCTGGCTCAACAACATTAACCCAATGGGCAGTGAGGGAAACGTATCGCCCCTGTCCATGCTGACTGGTCCACGCATCGGTGGTGAGGTGGACCTTGCTACTGACGGCGTTCAGTAGCGCATGTTTTATGTTTCCCTCAACATGCCTGTGCAGGGCAGGGACAGCTTGCCTGCTGAAGTAAAAGCGGCTGGGCACCTTGTACTGTGGGACTGCCAATGCCATCAAGTCACGGAAGCTGTCAGTCTCCACCAGCCTGAATGAGAGCATTTCCAGGGACAACAGTTTGGCAATGCCTGCATTCAGAGCCTGTGCTCGAGGGTGGTTGGCCGAGAATGCCCGCTGTTGTGAGTTCTGTTTTTGGGCTCCCTCTGGTGGTTACTGATGGTACTGGGTGACTTGTCTTTCCTGGGTTTCTGGGTTCCACCTGTTCCATCAGCATATGGGAGTTTCCTATTTAACCTGGCTTTGCTGGCATTTCCTCGCCGGTTATCAATGTATCCAGTGTGTCTTGTTACCTCTGCTCCCTGCTCCTAGAACCTTCTGGACAAGCTAAGTTTTGATTTTCCTGTTTGGTGTTTTGCTTAATTTGGTTTTTAGTCCAGCCTGCAGATTGTGATTCTCTGCTGCTGGTTGCTCTAGTGGGCTGAAATTGCTTTTCATGTACCATGAGTTGGCACATGAGTTCAAGTATTTTCAGGATGGTTTTTTGAAGGGTTTTTCGCTGACCGCGCAGTTCACTTTTGTATCCTCTGCTATCTAGCTTTAGCGGGCCTCATTTTGCTGAAACTGTTTTCATACTACGTATGTGCTTTCCTCTCATTTCGCCGTCATTATATGTGGGGGGCTGCTATTTGCTGTGGGGTATTTCTCTGGAGGCAAGAGAGGTCTGTGTTTCTTCTGATAGGGGAAGTTAGATCTTCGGCTGGAGCGAGACGTCTAGGATCATCGTAGGCACGTTCCCCGGCTACTTTTATTTGTGTGTTAGGTTCAGGGTCGCGGTCAGCTCAGGTTCCATCGCCCTAGAGCTTGTTTGTATCTGTGCTTGTCCTTTTTGTGATCCCCTGCCATTGGGATCATGACAGCCCGCCTTTTCTCCCATGCCTGTACTACCGATGGCTGTAGAGTAGACTGGGAGTGTGAGGATTACTGGGAAGGTGGTGCTGTGGGTGGAATTACACAAGGTCTCTGGACAACAGTGCCAGAGGTTCTTCCATGGCGATCCTGGGAGGAAGCCAAACCAGCTGTGCGTGAGCTGGAGGAAGAGGCAACACGAGCTGAAGAGGTGGTAGCTGCCGCTGTTGGTTAGCCTACATCTTCAGTGTGTTTCTGTAACTCCACCGCGTGCCTGGTCCGCACATGTTTCCACATATTTGTGGTATTGAGGTTGCTGACATTTTTTCCTCTTTTTACTTTCTGATGACACAGCTTGCATTTGACAAAACAAATGTCATCTGCAACTGTGTCAAAAAAGGACCAGGCACTGCGAGTCTTGGGAGCGCCCTTTTTGGCTTTGGAAAGAGACAGGCTCCTAACGGGTGCCAAAGTGGAGGCTACAGGCTCCGCAGTCTTCCCCCTCCCTCTCCCTCTTTGGCCCGTAAGGGGAATCTCTTTCTCAGAGATGCTCCCACCACCTTCCTGTTCCTCACGCCACGATGGGTCAACGACCTCATCATCTCCACTACCCTCTGCCACCAACTGCTCCTCCTGGGTAGTCTCGGCAGCACAGTACGCACCAGAAAGCGTCCCCTGAGCTTCATCATCAGATGCGTACTGCGCTGTGGTCACCGGAGGCACTGGCCCACCCGCCTCTTCAGAGTCAGAGAGACAAAGCTGTTGGGCATCACTGCACACTGCCTCTTCTTCCATTTCTCCAATGCTGCTTGGCTGGCCCCCTGTTTCCAAGCCAAGAGATTCAGAGAACAGAAGTAGAGACGGCTCCTGTCCTGGGCTCTCTGACTGCCTGGCCAATTTTGCAGGTGGTGAAGAGACAGATGGCTGCTCTCCAGTGCTCTGTGCCTGAGAGGATGTGGCACTAACTGAAGTCGATGCCGAGGCGTTAGCTGCCATCCACCCGACAACGGCTTCAATTTGGTCTTCACGCAGCAGCGGTGCACGGCGCTCTCTGACAAAGCTGCGCATGAAGGACTGTTCCCTGCTGAAACTGAGTGACGACGAGTCACCGGTGCCCGCAGCAGGCACAGAATCACCACGTCCTCTCCCTGCTCCTCTCCCTGCTCCGCGCCCACGCCCACGTGCCTTACTCCCTGCCCTCTTCATCTTGGTTGACAGATAAAGATAAGCAGAAAAGTACTAAGGCCTTAGTGTGCTTATTCCTGAAATGCTCCTCCTAACAGGTGTAAGAAACACTAATGTTGTAAAGTGTGGACTAAACTTTATTATTTTTCAAATGTGGCCTACACAAGTGTTAAGTTGTGTTTGGTGAACTTTACTTTTTTTTTTTTCTGCAGATCGGACTACAGAGCAATTTTAACTCACACAGGGACCGTGCAGACAGCCGTAAACGGCGCTGCAAGGCCCAAAAACCCTCCTCTAGGTTATCTTATGTAGTGTTTTTCCACTATTTAGCTGGAGACGGGTGGAAAGACACTAATAGGAAATTTTTTTTTTTAAATTTTAAACTGGCTGCACTATTTGAAAAAAAGGAAATTTTTTTTCAAGGTATGAGGCAGTAACGCACCCTGAGCTGAATCCAACCGGCTATGGCTGCACACAGACTACAGGGCGAGCTGCGCTCACACAGAGACTGTGCAGACAGCCATAAACGGCGCTGCAAGGCCCAAAAAAAAACCTCTAGGTTATCCTATGTAGTGTTTTTCCACAATTTAGCTGGAGACGGGTGCACTATTTGAAAAAAAGGAAATGTTTTTTCAAGGTATGAGGCAGTAACGCACCCTGAGCTGAATCCAACCGGCTATGGCTGCACACAGACTACAGGGCGAGCTGCGCTCACACAGAGACCGTGCAGACAGCCGTAAACGGCGCTGCAAGGCCAAAAAAAACCCCTCTGGGTTATCCTATGTAGTGTTTTTCCACAATTTAGCTGGAGACGGGTGGAAAAACACTAATAGGAAATTTGAGAAAAAATGTGCAGCAGGCTGCACTATGAGCAAAAAAGGACAACTGTGTGAGGCAGTGTGAACCCCCCCTGAGCTGAATACAACCGGGTATATGGCTGCACACAGACTACAGAGTGAGCTGCACACACACACACACACAGAGACCTTGCAGAACGCTGTTAAAACAGCGCTGCAAGGCAAGAGCAAGGTGAACAGTGAAGAACACACAGCGTTTTGCTAAATTAGCTTTGGGAAAGGAAAATAAAGCAATTAGCTATCTCAACTGGCCCTCAGTTAGAACACAGCGTCCTGACCCTAACTGAAATCACAGCAGAGTGAGCGCAAAATGGCGGCAGCGTTTTTTATAGTGCAGAGTGACATCATTTCAGCAGCCAATCACAGCCTTGCCAGTACTTACATGCCCACCATGCTAAACAGGATGTGCCCACACTTCCAATCATTCCTCATTGGCTGCTGCGTTCAGTTTGAATTCTGGGAACTTCCGATTCCGGTATCCGATACGCGGGAAGTATCGGAATTCGGTATCGGAATTCCGATACCGCAAATATCGGCCGATACCCGATACTTGCGGTATCGGAATGCTCAACACTATTTATAACAGTTCCACCCCTGATACGGTTTCTGTGTCAGTGCCTTAATCAGAGCACAGAATAATGTAAGGTTGCTTTGTATTATAACTGTCATATAGCTTTTTAGAATGTAACAATAAATGACTGGTTTTTATTTTACATTTTATTTTTCATTCTGATAATTATATTTTTGTGGGCTTTTTTTCAATTAGAACTATTTAATGTAACTATTATACTAATCCTAGCTCAAAAAAAATGTCATGGGGGCTCTATGTGCAGTAGCCTGGCTGTTCTTCGTAGGGCTTCCAAAGATTGGCTCGTAGCCAGAGGAGCGGTCTGGAATACGATGGTTAGGGAATTGTTAATACCAGGAGGTCTGAACCAGGAACAGAAATGCCAGACTAAAGGGTTGTCAAAATATTGGCAAACGACAAAGAACAATAGTCAACTTATGAGGGTAGAGGTTGTAAAACATGTAAAATCAGGTCAAGTCCATCTTATAACTGGCAACAGGTGGTAGAAATTCAGAGGACTAAGTAGTGTGAACCTTTCCCAGAGCTCAAAGAAGGGAGTTAATTAGATAGCACTGCTAGATAAAAACCTCAAGCTTCCTGTATGGATGGCACTACTAGTCACATAATAAAAAAAATGTTGCTCAGTATTGCCGGTAACAAAGGTGTGACACAGTAAAGCTACAGAATTTGGGGAAAGAACATACAGTAGGAGTGGATTCAACAAAACTCAAGTTAGGACTAGAAAAAATAAATGCAATCTTGTCTTACAGCTGTCCCAGCAGGTCCCAGTCTCTCCTCTTTGAAAACTATCAGTGAGCGGAGAGACAAGGAGCAGAAATAGAGCACATCCCAGGGCCTTCCTTTAAGATGAGCTGTGCCCAACGGGATAGGCTCATCCCCACATTGACCGCTGTGAAAAGCCTATCACTGTTTCTTGCCATACCCCGGCTGTAAGATAACTGGCGAATCATAGCGATTGTAGTATTGGTTAAAGTACGATATTATTCTTTAGCACCAGTGTAAAAAGGGGGCAACAGAGAATAATGCGCAGTAGTGAGCACCATAAAGTGGCATGTTGGCAGTGATTAAGGGGTTAATAAAGAAAATTAATTATTGCTAGCTACCCACTCCAATTTGTCATGCAAAATATTCAAATAATTCAGTGTGGGCAAGTGTGCTTTGTATACAATACTACTTTTTGGTCTACAGGGTTACGAAACACAAAACCATAACCATAGAGCAACATTCAGAGGTTGATCACCGCTTCACTTTGATGTAGACAGTAGAGACTTGTATTGTAAATGTGTACAGGGCAAGTTGTCTATACTTGTAATCAGGAAAGTATACAGTGGGGCAAAAAAGTATTTAGTCAGTCAGCAATAGTGCAAGTTCCACCACTTAAAAAGATGTGAGGCGTCTGTAATTTACATCATAGGTAGACCTCAACTATGGGAGACAAACTGAGAAAAAAAAATCCAAAAAATCACATTGTCTGTTTTTTTAACATTTTATTTGCATATTATGGTGGAAAATAAGTATTTGGTCAGAAACAAACAATCAAGATTTCTGGCTCTCACAGACCTGTAACTTCTTCTTTAAGAGTCTCCTCTTTCCTCCACTCATTACCTGTAGTAATGGCACCTGTTTAAACTTGTTATCAGTATAAAAAGACACCTGTGCACACCCTCAAACAGTCTGACTCCAAACTCCACTATGGTGAAGACCAAAGAGCTGTCAAAGGACACCAGAAACAAAATTGTAGCCCTGCACCAGGCTGGGAAGGCTGAATCTGCAATAGCCAACTAGCTTGGAGTGAAGAAATCAACAGTGGGAGCAATAATTAGAAAATGGAAGACATACAAGACCACTGATAATCTCCCTCGATCTGGGGCTCCACGCAAAATCCCACCCCGTGGGGTCAGAATGATCACAAGAACGGTGAGCAAAAATCCCAGAACCACGCGGGGGGACCAAGTGAATGAACTGCAGAGAGCTGGGACCAATGTAACAAGGCCTACCATAAGTAACACACTACGCCACCATGGACTCAGATCGTGCAGTGCCAGACGTGTCCCACTGCTTAAGCCAGTACATGTCCGGGCCCATCTGAAGTTTGCTAGAGAGCATTTGGATGATCCAGAGGAGTTTTGGGAGAATGTCCTATGGTCTGATGAAACCAAACTGGAACTGTTTGGTAGAAACACAACTTGTCGTGTTTGGAGGAAAAAGAATACAGAGTTGCATCCATCAAACACCATACCTACTGTAAAGCATGGTGGTGGAAACATCATGCTTTGGGGCTGTTTCTCTGCAAAGGAGCCAGGACAACTGATCCGGGTACATGAAAGAATGAATGGGGCCATGTATCGTGAGATTTTGAGTGCAAACCTCCTTCCATCAGCAAGGGCATTGAAGATGAAACGTGGCTGGGTCTTTCAACATGACAATGATCCAAAGCACACCGCCAGGGCAACGAAGGAGTGGCTTCGTAAGAAGCATTTCAAGGTCCTGGAGTGGCCTATCCAGTCTCCAGATCTCAACCCTATAGAAAAACTTTGGAGGGAGTTGAAAGTCCGTGTTGCCAAGCGAAAAGCCAAAAACATCACTGCTCTAGAGGAGATCTGCATGGAGGAATGGACCAACATACCAACAACAGTGTGTGGCAACCTTGTGAAGACTTACAGAAAACGTTTGACCTCTGTCATTGCCAACAAAGGATATATTACAAAGTATTGAGATGAAATTTTGTTTCTGACCAAATACTTATTTTCCACCATAATATGCAAATAAAATGTTAAAAAAACAGACAATGTGATTTTCTGGATTTTTTTTTCTCAGTTTGTCTCCCATAGTTGAGGTCTACCTATGATGTAAATTACAGACGCCTCTCATCTTTTTAAGTGGTGAAACTTGCACTATTGCTGACTGACTAAAAACTTTTTTGCCCCACTGTACTTTGGATTTATGCCATGAGAGTGGGAATACCACGCATTGCATAATGGTGTCAAGTTCAGAGTAAGTGATGACAAACTGGATAATCAATTGTGATGACCGTGAAAGAAGCAAGAAAAGTTACATCATAATAACAGAGAAAGGTAAGGTGAGATCTTTATAATCAAGAATCTGTGTCCTAGCTGCTTTGTATCACTCCACTTATGCTGTGACTTGTGCAGTTTCACAAGGCTCATCACCTACTCAAACATTAATATTACTGTAAAATCAATATTATTTATCAATTCCTTGTCAGATCTTCTCTGTGTCCGCACCAGACACAGAGTGGGAGGGGGAGAGAGAGTATGAAGGAGAAAAGCCCAATACATCTAGTCAGCACTAGACCGTGAGTACGCAAATTGGATAGTGTGTGTATATATACTATATATATACTGTATATACATACAGTTGAAATCAGAAGTTTGCATCCACTATCTAAAAAGACATGTATACATGTTTTTCTCAATATCTGACATGAAATTAGAATAAACATTTCCTGTTTTAGGTAATTTAGGATTACCATAATTAGTAATAGTAATGAGAGAGAGAATGTTTTAAGGCATTTTTGTTATTTACTTCAAAGTCAAAGGTTTACACTAAGATTGCTATGCCTTTAAACAGTTCTGGACTGCCCATATAATGATGTAATGTGTTTGGAAGCTTCTGATAGGCTTGTTGGCAGCATCTGAGTTAGTTAGAGACACGTGTTTGTATTTCAATGCACACCTGAAACACAGTGGTTCTTTGTGTAGCATCATGGGGAAAATCTCAAGAAATTAGCCAAGATATCAGGAAGAGAAAATTGTGGATTTGCACAAGTCTGGCTCTTCCTTGGGCACGATTTCAAGATACCTGAAGGTGCCTCGTTCATCTGTACAAACAAATATATGCAAGTACAAACAAGATGGGAATGTCCAGCCATCATACTGCTCAGGAAGGAGACGGGTTCTGTGTTCCAGAGATGAGCATGCTTTGGTCTGACATTTGCATATCAACCCAAGGACAAAAGCAAAAGACCTTGTGAAGATGATGGTGGAAGCTGGTAAGATTGTGTCAATATCCACAGTGAAACGAGTACTGTATCAACATGGGCTGAAAGGCCTCTCTGCCAGGAAGAAGCCATTACTCCAAAAGAAATATAAAAAAGCCAGATTAGTGTTTGCAAATGCAAAAAGGTACACAGACCCTAAGTTTTGGAATCATGTCCTGTGGTCTGATAAGACTAATATTGATTTTTTGGGCATAATGACCATCGCTACGTATGTGGAGGAAAAAGGCAGAAGCTTGAAAGCATAAGAACAACATCCCAACTGTGAAACACGGGGGTGGCGGCATCATGTTGTGGGGTTGTTTTGCTGCAGGAGGGACTAGTGCACTTCACAAAATAGATGACATCATGAGAAAATAAGATTATGTGGCAATACTGAAGCAACATGTCAAGACATCAGCCAGGGAGTTAAAGCTTTGGCAGAAATGGGTCTTCCATATGGACAATGACACAAAAACATGCTGCCAAAATGGTAACAAAGTGGCTTAAGAATAACAAAGTCAATGTTAGGAGTCGAGTTTCCTCTGCTGCACAGGGGGAATCTCGATCCGTGTCTGCTGCGGTCTCCCATTCTGCTTCGGCCGCAGTGGGCTCTGCTCAGCGGAGGCGTCGCTCCCAGCGTCTTGCTGGGACTGATTCTGTGCAAAGGGTTACTGCTGCCTTTTCTGGCTCTCCTGTTGTACCCTGCACTGATCTGCGGCGAGCGGGCTTCTCTGGGACTAAGTCCTTATTTGCACACACTGAGCATGCCCAGGGCAAGATCTCCCGTTGGAGATCGAGGGTCACATGCTCAGGTACTGCAGCACATCCCATTGGTCCTTTTGGCAGGTCCGGAAAGGGCAAAACTTCTGTAGCTGTTTCCTGTGCTGCAGCTATATAAACTGTGCATGACCGCACGGCCATGCGCTAGTATTGTCTTGATATTATGTGTGTGTGTAGATGGATGTATGTCGATGGATGAAAGCTCCTAAGTATCCCTCCCTAGAGTTGTTGACTGCTCGTGGATGATGGTAGCTATCTAGCGCCCGACTAGCCATCTGCCCGTAACACACATCACAGCGTCCTGTTGCTGTGCCCGCCAGTACGGCGCCGTGCGCTTCCTCTGCGCTTTCCTTACCCAAGCCTGGGTGGTTAGTGGCGTCCGTCAGTGCGGCACCGCACGCACTCTCGTGCCTATAGATTCTATTTTATAAGTTTCCTTACACACCCAGTTGCGGTGTTGTGCCAGCAAGTGTCTAATCGGACTCCAATCCTGTGTAGGGGTTGAGTTCGCTGACTTCTTGCTCGCGCTCTATGTGCGGTACTGTGGTCCTGTGATGCAACAGGATCGCTTCCTTCACGCAGGGTGAAGTTAACCCATGTGTGTATACTTAGTACCGCCATATAGTCCGTCTTACTAGCAGCAGGGTCTTTTACCTGCACGGTCGACCTCGGACTGCGAACGCACCTAGTTTCATATCATCTATACTTGGTGCGTTCCGCCGGTCCTTAACATTCAATATTTTCGAGTACAATCACAAAGCCCTGATCTGAATCCTATTGAAAATTTATGGGCGAAGCTGAAAAGGCCGGTGTGAGCATGGCAACCTACAAACTTAGGTCGGTTGCTCCAATTTTGTCTGCAGGAATGGGCCCAAATTTCAACCAACTATTCTGAGAAGATTGTGGAAAAATATCCCAAATGTTTGACCCAAGTTATCCAGTTTAAGGGCAATGGTGCCAAATATGTATGTAAACTTTTGAATTTGCAGTAAGTAATAAAAATGTCTTAACCCCTTTACCCCCAAGGGTGGTTTGCACGTTAATGACCGGGCCAATTTTTACAATTCTGACCACTGTCCCTTTATGAGACTATAACTCTGGAACGGTTCAACGGATCCTGATGATTCTGACACTGTTTTCTTGTGACATATTGTACTTCATGATAGTGGTAAAATTTCTTCAATAAGGCTTGCTTTTATTTGTGAAAAAAAATGGAAATTTGGCAAAAAGTTTGAAAATTTTGCAATTTTCCAACTTTTAATTTTTATGCCCTTAAATCACAGATATATGTCACACAAAATACTTAATAAGCAACATTTCCCACATGTCTACTTTACATCAGCACAAATTTGGAACCAACATTTTTTTGTTAGGGAGTTATAAGGGTTAAAAGTTGACCAGCAATTTCTCATTTTTACAACACCATTTTTTTATAGGGACCACATCTCATTTGAAGTCATTTTGAGGGGTCTATATGATAGAAAATGCCCAAAAGTGACACCATTCTAAAAACTACACCCCTCAAGGTGCTCAAAACCACATTCAAGAAGTTTATTAACCCTTCAGGTGTTTCACAGGAATATTTGGAATGTTTAAATAAAAATGAACATTTTAACTTTTTTTCACACAAAATTTATTCAGCTTCAGTTTGTTTTATTTTACCAAGGGTAACAGGAGAAAATGGACCCCATATGTTGTTGTACAATTTGTCCTGAGTACGCCAATATCCCATATGTGGGGATAAACCACTGTTTGGGCGCATGGCAGAGGTCGGAAGGGAAGGAGCGCTATTTGACTTTTCAATGCAAAATTGACTGGAATTGAGATGGGACGCCATGTTGCGTTTGGAGAGCCCCTGATGTGCCTAAACATTGAAACCCCCCACAAGTGACACCATTTTGGAAAGTAGACCCCCTAAGGAACTTATCTAGATGTGTGGTTAGCACTTTGACTCACCAAGTGCTTAACAGAAGTTTACAATGCAGAGCCAAAAAAATAAAAAATTGTAATGTGCTGCTGCAGTGCAGTATAGAGCAACCTCCACCAGGGGGTGCTGGTTAAGGAAAGGAGGTTGTACACACAGCGCAGCAACACTGAACAACAACACAGGTGTCACAGGTAAAGAAAGAGACGTGAGACAAGCCAAGGTCATACACAGAGATAGCAGCCCGGTACAGAAGGGGCGAGCAGAGAATAGTCGGGGACAAGCAAGACGTCAGAGCCTACCGGGAACGTGGTAACCAAAACGTGAGACGTAAGATGGAGTCGGGGTACAGACCAAAGGTCGGAACAAGTCATAAACGGGTGCAGGCAGTCAGAGGCAAAGAGGAACACTAGTACAGGGATCCAGGTCAGGTGCTCAAACCATGCAGCATGAACTATAGCTGACACTGACCCACAGGCTGCAAAGGACTTAAATAGCTCAGCAAAGTGAGGCAGAGGGGATTAACTCCCACATGACCAGTCCAGAGATAAGAGAGCTGAACACAAACTCAGAACTGGATCATGACATCAACAAGTTTATATACACCTTCTACCTTGTTTTACAGTACCGTATAACGGTTGTTATTTAGGTTAGATTTTCCAAAAAATTAGGAAGTCTCGTGGAAGAGCCCGTGGGCGGTGGTTGCCAACTGGTACTGATGGTGGTGGTGGTGCATCTAGTGATAGTGGCAACAGCACAATAGCACCTAAGGCTGGAGGTGTTGAGCCAGCATCATCATCTGGCTACACAAGGCTTCGAAGGCTCCCTTATCTGGGAGTAGGAAAACAGCTTTTAAAGCCGGAGCAGCAGGAAAAATTTTTGGCTTTCCTTGCTGACTCAGCCTCTAGCTCTTTCGCCTCCTCTTCAGAAAGTTCCAAATATAAAAGCAGCGAGTCGTCAGTGGATGCTCCCGGTCAGGAACAAGACGTTTCCTTGTGTCCTTCACCCAAAACCAAAAGTGAAGGATGTGTCAGGCGACACTACAAGTTACTCCATGGAGCTCTTTACACATACCGTGCCTGGGTTAGAAAGGGAAATTGTTAACTGCCCATTACAAGATGAATCGGACATGGAGTGCACTGATGCACAGCCACAGCTAGATTATTATGCTGTTCCATTGACTCAGATCACTACATTGCCCTCGCAGTGTACTGAGCCAGAATCTGACCCTGATGAGACTATGGTGCCCCGTCCCGAACGCTATAGCACCTTACACGGTGACACAGAGGAAGGTGCACATGACATTGAAGAGGAGGTGATAGATGACCCAGTTGTTGATCCAGATTGGCAGCCATTGGGGGAAGAGGGTGCCACTGCCAGTAGCTCAGAAGCGGAGGAGGATGATCCGCAGCAGCCATCTACATCGCAACAGCTGTCACCTGGCAGGCCCGTATCAAAATACCAAAATGCCAAAAATGTTTGTCAAAAACAAAAACAGTTGTAGGACAGCGTGGCCATCCAGTGAATGTAGCACAGCGTGCAATGCCTGAAAAGGTATTCCATAGTAGAAAGAATTTAGTGTGGCAATTTTTTAACCAAGATCCGAATGATCAGTGCAAAGTTATCTGTAAGAAAGGCTCAAAGACCTTTAGCAGAAGGAAGAATCTTCAAAATTTAAATACAACATGCATGCTTAGACATTTAACCAGCATGCACTTGCAAGCCTGGACTAACTACCAAACGTCCCGTACCGTTGGTGCACCTGCTCAGAATGAAGGTTTTCAGCAACCCTACATTGCTTCCCTCACTGTAAGCCCACCGGTTAGGACATCACCAGGAGCAAATGTGGAGGTATCGTCGCAAGGCCAAAGCAGTCAGGGAATCACAAGGTTATTGGTAGGAAACACTGTATGTAGGCCAACATCAAGAATACCATCACCAACCCTCTCTCAATCCACCATGTCCACCACCAACACCGCTAGTTCCATCATATGCACCTCTCCAGTCCAGCTCACCCTACAAGAGACTCTCGTTAGGAAAAGAAAGTACTCATCCTCTCATCTGCGTACACAGGGTTTGAACGCCCACATTGCTATACTAATCTTGCTAGAGATGATGCCCTACCGGTTGGTTGAAAGTGAAGCTTTCAAAGACCTGATGGCCTACGCAGTACCATGCTATGACCTACCCAGTCAGCACTTCTTTGCGAGAAAAGCCATCCCAGCCCTCCACCAGCATGTCAAAGACCGCATTGTCTATGCACTGAGGCAATCAGTCAGTAGAAAGGTGCACCTCACAACAAATGCATGGACCAGTACGCATGGCCAGGGACGTTACATGTCATCATGGCACACTGGGTTAATGTGGTGGATGCAGGGTCCACAGGAGACAGCCATAGTGGGACAGTTCAGCCTAGCCCATGGCCTAGGACACAGTTGGCTGTAGGCGTTCGCTACCCCTCCTCCTCCTCCTCCTCCAGAAGCGAAAGCTCGTCCACAGAGCGCAGTCGCACAACCACTCCATCCGCAGCTGCCAGTGTTGCACACGAGGTGTCCCATTATCGAACAGCTAGTGGTGTCAGCAGGCTGTCTTACAAATGATGTGTTTGGGCGACAACAGACACACCGCGGAATTACTGGCCGAGTACTTGCAGCAACAAACTCAGTCATGGCTGAGCAGTGTACATCTTGAGGCAGGCAAGGTAGTCAGTGATAACGGAAGGAATCTTATGGCTTCCATAGCCAATTTAGAACTTAAACATATACCTTGCCTGGCTCACACCTTGAACCTGGTGGTGCAGTGCTTCCTCAAAAATTATCCGGAGCTACCAGCCCTGCTCCTGAAGGTGCAACGACTTTGCTCGCACATCCGCTGGTCGCCCGTACACTCCAGCCGTATGTTGAACCATCAGAGATCTCTGAATCTTCCCCAGCACCGCCTAATAATCGACCTTGCCACAAGGTGGAACTCCACACTGCACATGGTTCAGAGGCTGTGAGAACAGAGGCGTGCTGTAATTAATTTGTGGGAGGATACACATACATGGGCAGGCACTTGGATGGCAGACATGGAGTTGTCTGGTGTGCAGCGGTCGAAGCTGCAAGACCTCTGTCAAGTCCTTCAGTGCTTTGAGGAATGCACATGGCTGGTAAGTGCAGAGGACGCCATCATAAGCATGAGCATCCCACTAATGCGTCTGCTGATGCAAAGTTTGACGCACATTAAGGAGCTGGCATGTGCAGCCGAGGAGGAGGGAAGCCTTGATGACAGTCAGCCATTGTCTGCTCAGGGAACTTTCCTAGACGAGTTCACGGACGAAGAGGAGGAGGAGGATGACGGGGATGAATATTTATGGGAGGAGGATGCTTCTCAGGGGGGAATAGAAACTGGTGGCGTTGCAAGGTCAGGTACAGGGTTTTTGCGGGACACAAGTGATGTTGATTTGCAAGAAAGTGCTCCTCAACCCAGCACAAGCAGTGAATTGACACCTGGAACATTGGCCCACATGGCTGAGTATGCCTTGCATATCCTAAAAATGCACCCCCGCATTATCAAAATGATGACCGATAACGATTACTGGTTGGCCTGCCTCCTGGATCCACGATATAAAGGAAAATTACAAAATATCATGCCACATGAGAACCTTGAGCAAATATTGGCTACCAAACAAGCAACTCTTGTAGACCGTTTGGTTCAGGCATTCCCAGCACACAGCGGCGGTGATGGTTCTCACACGAGCCGTAGGGGGCAACATGGCAGAGGTGTTAGAGGTGCACAAATCTGAAGTGGCGTTGGACAGAGGGGTTTTATGACCAGCTTTTGGAGTGATTTTGCAATGACCGCTGACATAACAGGTACTGCTGCATCAATTCAAAGTGACTGGAGACAGCATTTGTCCAGTATGGTTACGAACTTACGAACTACTTTTCCTCCCTTATCGATGTTCTCCCTCACAGGTCATTTCCATTTGATTACTGGGCATCTAAAATAGACACCTGGCCTGAATTGGCAGATTATGCATTACAGGAACTCGCTTGCCCTGCTTCTAGTGTGCTATCAGAAAGAGTCTTCAGTGCTGCTGGTTCAATACTGACCGAAAAAAGGACACGTCTGGCTACCCAAAATGTTGATGATCTAACCCTCATTAAAATGAACCAATCATGGATTTCAAATTATTTTGCTCCACTTTCCCCTGCTGACACGTAGCTTGCCTAAAAAATTGCTTTTGGCCTCCTCTTACTGACTTCTCCAATTCCTACATTTTCAGCTGCTGAATGTCCACCATAGGCCATTTTTATACCTCCCTAAATGGGCTGACCCCCCCCCCCCCAGGTGGCACTGGCACAGGGTCCCTCATAGTACAATGAAGTGTATCTGACTGTGGTGGTGCACAACCAACGTCACACACACCGTCGTAATATGAGGGGCCCTGTGCCAGTACCACCGCCCACGAGAGGGTGTTCCCCCCAGCTCGAATAGTGCTCTACCACTTGCAATACTTACCTCTCCCTGCTCCACCACTGTGTAGTCTGTGCTGTTAAATCCTTCAATGGCACTGCCAATACAAATTTGTTGAAATGATAGATGATAGTTAAAATATACAGGGGTCCTGGCCTCCATTTAGACCAGTTAATACTTTGCGCTTACCAGCACTGTCTGCTACTCAGCAGAGGAGCCCACCCCTGTACCTAGCTATGCCACCTATTTATTTATGAACTATTTTTTGACAGACATTTAGCCCACTTTATTATTTGGGCCTATTAACTGTGTCTGCCACTCATTACAGTTGTCCTCCACTGAACAAAGCAATGCCGCCTGTGTAGTCCTGTTACCAATTTTTACCTGCATTTAGCCTAATTTATCATTTGGGCCTACTAACTGTGTCTGCCACTCATTACAGTTGTCCTCCACTGTACAAAGCAATGCCGCCTGTGTAGCCTGTTACCAATTTTTAACTGCATTTAGCCTAATTTATCATTTGGGCCTACTAACTGTGTCTGCCACTCATTACAGTTGCCCTCCACTGAACAAAGCAATGCCGCCTGTGTAGTCCTGTTACCAATTTTTAACTGCATTTAGCCTAATTTATCATTTGGGCCTATATCTGTGTTTCCTCCTCATCCTGCCCTTTGCCCAGCCACTGCTTGATGAGTCTGCTGGTACATTAACCCAGACCACTACATTCCCCTTGCACGCTACACAGCCTGAGTCTGACCCTGCTGAAAGTGAGGTTCCCCTTCCCGCATACTATACCACCTTACACGGGGGCAAAGAGGAAGGTGCAGATGAAAGTGCAGGTTCCTTCATCAGGTGGGGGGGGGCATACTCGTTGGCGACGTCACTGGCACAGGGCCCCTCATAGTACGCAAAAGTGTCTCTGGCAGTGGGAGGCGCCACCCGCCGTCAAACACACCGCCGTACTATGAGGGGCCCTGTGCCAGTGCCAATGCGAACGAGTGGGCCCCGCCTGCTTGCTCAGGATCACAGCACTTGCAAAGTTGAAATACTTACCTCTCCCTGCTCCACCACCGTGACGTATTCCGCGTTTCCTGGACCCACGAAAATCTTGAGCCAGCCCTACCCCCCCACAACTCTAGCCAAATGACCCCCAGTTTTCAATGCCTAACTATTATTATAAAGTAAATTAAGATTGACAAGCTTAAGTAATAAGAATTGATGTTTTTGTCATTAAAATGGGCACTGTAGATGTTTTCCTGTCCTCCACTCACTGCCGACTTTGATTCCCCATTGACTTGCATTGGGTTTCGTGTTTCAGTCGGCCCCAGACTTTTCACAATAATGGGCCGATTTCACCCGACCCGACTTTTGACAAAGTCGGGTTTTGCAAAACCCGACTCGATCCGAAAAAAGTAAAAGTCGCTCAACTCTAGTTCAGTGTGATAGGCAGTGACCACAAGGAAAGATCACAAGAAATGTGTTTAATGTTCAAATCTCACACAGTGCACAACACATGGTATCCTCTGGATCGCAGCCTGGAAACGAGACAGTCCATAAGTGCATCCCGTTGCCTAGGGCAACTGCACCACCGTATCACACTGCAGGGGCCTGGAGTTCGCTCTGCTGGGCACTGTGATACTCTCACATGGGCTGAGCTTTTGCAGAACTGAATGTTCTGCTTGCTGCAACTCCACTCTAGCACTGACACACCCAACCATCTGCTGCACGGGGTTTTACAATAACCTGTGGCCGCAGGCCACATGGAAAACACAGCCTAGGGGAGGAAACAGACCAACCCCACTACCTTCCTATTGTCCGTTTCAAAAATAAAAGGCCATGCAGGTTTTCTTAATTCTGCTCTGGACAAATAGCTTGTCAAAGACTACACTTACTTTTATTCTGCATTGCAATCACAGCTACGCCTATGACTGCAATGTAGTCCCGCGGCCTCAATACTCTTCTGAGCGCATTCTGGGGGACACATAGCGGCGCTTGCAAATAATTCCGCTCACTTCCTCACATACCCCTCTCTATTCAAACTTGTGGGGTTGAACATTTGTCACCATACAGCGGGCCCGTGAAAGGGCATCAGCATTTTCCTGACTTCCCCGTCCGATTTTCCATGGTAAAATTGAAATTTTGCAAAGACAGGAACCATCGGGTGACCCTAGCATTTCACTCCTTGGCATTCCTCATCCAGACCAAGGGTGAATGATCTGTCACCAAGAGAAATGGTCGACTGAGCAAATAATAGTGTAGGGACTCCAAGGCTCACTTAATGGCCAGGTACTCCTTCTCCACTATGCTATAATTTTATTCGGCTTGGGTGTTTCCTACTTAGGTAGGTGACCCGATGCTCCTCTCCGTCCACCTCGTGTGACAGGACTGCTCCTAAGTCCATGTTAGAGGCATCTGTCTATGCAATTAAGCATTTCTGAAAGTTGGGGCTAATGAGGATGGGCTGTCCGCACATCACTGTTTTCATGAATTTGTATGCTTCCTCCATCTGGGAGTTCCACCGAACCTTGACCGACTTCTTTCCCTTGAAGAGATCCTTAAGGGGTGTTGTTTTCCCCAAAAAATTAGGTATAAACCTCTGGTAATACCCAATGAATTCTTGAAACGCTCTCACCTGTTTGGTGGTAACAGGGCGGGGCCAGTTCTGAATGGCCTTGATTTTATTTATTTAGGGTTTGACAACTCCATGGCCAATTACATAACCCAAGTACTGGGCTTCCTTGAGCCCTATTGCACATTGCTTGGGATTCACCGTCAAGCCAGCGTGTTCTGAGTGAATTTACTACCACTTGTACCTGGGACAAGTGGATATGCCATTCAGTACTAAAGATGATGATGTCTAAGTACGCTGATTCATACTTCCCATGGGGTTCCAGCACTATATCCATGAACCTCCAGAATGTGGCAGGGGCCCCATGTAGTCTAAAGGGCAAGACTACATAGTGGCACTATCCCACCATTGTTATGAAGGTGGTCTTTTCCTTTGCTGACTCCATAAGAGCCACCTGGCAATAACTCTTAGGCAGATCAAGCGTGGTGAAGTACTATGCCTGACCCAGGCATTCGATCAGCTTGTCCACCCTGGGCATTGGGTAAAGGTCAAACTTTGACAACTCATTTAACTTATGGAAGTCATTATAGAACCGAAATGACCTGTCCAGCTTTGGGATTAACACAATCAGGCTAGCCCAGTCACTCCGGGATTCCTCAATTTCTCCCAGCTGAAGCATTTGTTTCACTTCACTCACGATGTCTTATCTCTGGGCCTTGGGAACATCGTACAGTTTCATTCGTAGCCTTACATGAGGCTCCATGACAATGTCATGCTGGATAACAGAGGTACAACCGGATAAACCCAAGAATACATCGGTATTCCCTTACACCAATTTCCACACCATTCACCGCTGCTGTTTCAAGAGGGTGTCTCCTATCTTTACCTCTCCCTCAGCCTCCATCCAGGCTATCAGAAGGTCCCCAGATGACATGTGGGGAGTCACCTCCATAAGCATACACTCCCGGTCCTTCCTCGCTTTCAATAGATTAACGTGGTACAATTGTTCGGGTTTTCTTTTCCTGGGCTAGTAAACTCGGTAGTTTACTTCGCCCACGTTTTTCCAAACTTCATACTGCCCTTGCCACTTGGCCATAAGCTTGCTTTCGGTGGTGGGCACCAAAATCAACACTTGATTTCCCATGTTAAAGGAGCTGACCATGGCCTTTTTGTTATATATACGGCTCTGCATTGCCTGAACATCTACCAAAATCACCTTTACTATAGGCCTGACCACTGCAATTCAGTCCTGCATGCTGGCCAAGTGCCCAATGACACTCATGTGGGGTGTAGGTTCCTGCTCCCACGTCTCTTTGGCTATGTCCAGCAGACCCCTATAATGCCTGCCATACAGTAGCTCAAAGGGTGAAAATTCTGTGGAAGCCTGCAGTACCTCCCGAATGGTGAACATCAAGTAGGGAAAGAATATGTCCCAATCCCTTCCATCCTTGGACACTACTTTCTTCAACATGGATTTGAGGGTTTTGTTGAAGCGCTCGACTAACCCATCAGTCTATATACCTATGTGTGCAACTGTTTTTTTAGAAGCTTGCATAGTTCCTTTGTCACCTTGGACATCAAAGGAGTCCCTTGGTCAGTAAGGATATCCTTCGGTTGCCCAAGGTGACAGAACATGCAAGCAAATCCTGGTCGATAAGTTTAGCTGAGGTGTGCCGAAGCGGATTGTCCTTTAGGTACTGTTTGGGGTAATCTACGACCACCAATATGTAGAACCAAAAACACATGGGCTACTTGCACAGTCTGTAGAAACCTGTTCACACCACTCTCTCTTGTTTCTACAAGACTGGGGAGTCCACCACTCCTCTGTGGGCCATTTGCACTAAAGCTGTTCCATCCTGCATGTCCACATGGATATTTTCTCTCTGAACCCTGCTTATACAGGTACTATACAGATGATCAGGTTTTTAATACATCAGATAGGGATTATATACATTAGATAGGACTGCTCTATTATGGGTATACCTTGGCGATTGGTGGAGCAGCTTAATTTAGATTTTTTTGCAAAAAACGTATTAACTAAATACCCTGTATTTTTTTCATTTTTTGACTAGCACTTGCTCATTTACTGTGACTTCTTTACAACAGAGTATTTTTGACCTCGCTGTGCTCTTTTTGTGTCTTCGACCACCAATATGTGTTGGAGGCCCCGGGCAGATTTCACTATTGGCCCTACCAGATCCATCGCAATGCGCTCAAAACGTACCTCTATAATGAGCAGAGGCACCAATGGACTCCGGTAGCTCATGGTGGGTAAGGTTAGTTGGCACTCCGGACACGTATCTCAGTACCTCTTGACCTCAGCATAGACCCCAGTAAAAAAAATGCTGCAGTATGCTCTCCTGCATCTTTTTGGCCCCCAAATGCACTCCCAGCATGTGGGTTTGAGCCATTTAGTGCAGCGCCCAACGGTATGATTGGGGCACTACCAGTTGTTCTACCACTTCATGTAGGATTTTATCAACCCTGTATATTAACTCCTGGTTGATCGCCATACGTGGGAGCACCTTCTCCACACCCGGTTGCTGAGCCACCTCATTTACCTCGATTACTCTTTCCCATGACTGGGTCAGAGTGGGATCCTGGAGTTGAGCTGTCCCGAACTTACCAGGGGACACTTCCAGCTTGGGAATCGGTGGGGTCTCTTCGAACTCTCCTGCCATTACCTCTAGGGTAAACCATAGGGTTACACTCTGTCCCTGGAGCTCAATATCAATACCATTAGGGGGTATTTTGACCTTTGTACAATTGATTTTCAAAAATGGAAGTGTGGCCTGAGCTCGCCTGTTACGCCTTGGAGGTTTGTCATGCCCGGCAGCCAACGTTCTCTTAGAATGTGTCTTCAGGGCTGCTGGTGGTGTCCTGATGGATTAGCACATCTGGCTGTTCCCTCAAAGTGTTGACTGCCTAGCTTTCATTAAAATGAACAAGTCATGGATCTCCGAAGACTTTTGAATCCCAGTGGCAGATTGGGCAGATTAGGCGAAGGTGTCGTTTTTAGTGTCATCGGTTGATCACGCATTATTGCAGTCTGTCATCATTGTAATATCTTTTGTGCTTGCTGTTGCTACTGCTGCTGATGTTGCAAACAATTTTTTCAAATGTGGAGACTCTACGTTGGGTCTGCATCAGGTGGATTACCTGTGGTGGAAGGCATGTCAGAGGCCTATTACACAGTTTCTACTATATGGAAATTGATGGCACTTAGGGCTGTGTCACAATTATATTTAAAAATAAGTAGACTCCAAGTTGGGTCTCTATCAGGTGAATTGCCTGCGGAGGAAGGTGTGACAGATGCCTTTTATACTGTTTCTGCTCTGTGGAAATTGATGGCAATATGGCAATTTAGTAGTGTGTGACAATTACTTTTTGAAATGTGGAGACTCCAAGTTAGGTCTCTATGTGGTAGGTTGACCCTGTAAGTATGTCTCCCAGACAGGCAGGCCTGCGCTTACATTCAGTCAACTACAAGTGTTACTTTCCTTACATTTTTCTACCAATATTACTCTGTGTGTGTCATCTGAGTGTTGTTGGAATTAAATAAAAAAGATTGAAGGTGTTGCATAAGGTGTGAAGTCTCCCAGCTAAAAAGTCTTACAGTGCTCCCTTAACCACCTGGTCCTCATTAAAACTTTAATTCCAAGCTGTAAATGCTGGACTACACCCTGGTACCTCATGCTTGGCCCTTGGCTGATTGCTTGGGTGCCATTATAAAAGGTTCTACTGTGGGTCAATTGATCAGTCAACTACCTGTGTTACTATTCTACATTTTTCTACCCATATTACTGTATGAAACTGATGTTTGTGCCATCTGAGAGTGGCTGGATTAAAAAACAAACAAAAAAAACTGGAGGTGTTGCATGAGGTATCAGGTCTCGCAGCTAAGATTCCTTACGCCACTTCCCTAACCACCAGCTCCTCATTAAAACTTCAATTCCAAGCTGTAAATGCGGGGCCAGACCCTGATACCTCATGCATGGCCCATGGCTGACTGCTGTTGTGCCATTTGCAAATTTCTATTGTGGGTCAATTGATTCCACTTTTCATGGTGTCTACGCCTAATTTTAGCTGTTTGGGAAGATTTTTGTCACTCCTTAGCTTTTGTCTATGTGTAGCGCCCCCAGACGCAGGGCCACGAGTAACTCAGTACCGGTCCTCTCTGTCTCAGTTCTAGGGTTGTCACAATGGCTGGACCCGGTCCGTGACCCTGCTAGGGGGCGTCCAATAAAGGGGTGATGAAAGTCGGCTAAAGTTTTGTGACGCCACCTGTGGTATTCGGTCAGGTCGACCGACGCTGCTCGGGGCCCACTGGGGTGATGTGATGGCAGCTAGATGGTATACCTTCCCACAGGTGAAGTATATTCCCAGGGCTTCCCAGTAGTGTAGGTGGCGATGGTGTGAGGTGCAGTCAATAACGAGGACACAGGGTTGCAGTCTCTTTACCTTTTACTGAAGACTTCGGGATCCGCAATCCAGAGCACTGTTAACAGGGCTGTCTGAGACCGGCCGGTCCAAAGGCACATCCAGAGTTCCCTTTGCAGGTGGAAATCAGTGCCTACCACTAGCGCCTGTGAGTTGTAGTTCTTCCCTGCTGAGCATTCGGTATAGTCCTCACAACTTCTGTTCTCATTCTTTCTCTTTCTCTCTCTCTCCGTCCCCCAAGTTTATCTGGATAGGACGCACCCGTTTGACGGGAAGGCTCGGAGCTATTCTGGGACCCTAGAGACGCCCCTCTCCACGCTTGCCCCCTATGTCTGCTTAGGTGATGCATGGTAGACAGCCAACCTATAATTAACTGTCCTGCGGTATTTGAAGTAAGGCATAGAGTCAGTTACTGCCTCGGTGTTCCAGTCACCGGCTACGCGCCTCAGTAGGAAGTTGCCGTTCTCGGGGCACGACTCCTTTGTGCTTGATCTCGTTTCTCACTTTCCACAATATCCTTCTCTTCTTGTCCTTTCTTAGGATACCACCGCAAGGTAGTGCAGGCCTAGTTCCGTTGCTTTCTATTCGTTCTGCTAGGCCCCTGTCAGGAACCCACCCCTGACAGGTCCTCCCTGGACTCTCCCAGGCTGCGTTCTCTCCCAACTTCCTATCCGACCCCTAGTTTTACCAGTGTAAGGAGTGGCCTAATACATAGTGCCTTTTGCTCCCCCTAGTGGCCAGAGTGTGAAGTGTAATGTGTGCTTGTGATATCTGGTCAGGTGAACTCCTTGGTGCAATCAGACATAACATCACTCTCCTTAGCGGCAGAGCGACATTACTGCAACAACCAGGACTCTGGGGCGCTGCACTCCCCCCGGTTAAATCCAGTACTCCCGGACTGGGAAAAGAAGAACAACAATAGTTATTAGAAAAGGACATACAAAATGTTTGGAATGCTTTAAACAATGTAAACATTACAATGCTTCCCTTTATGGGAGGTGAGGTCACTTGAACGTTACAAACAGAAACATATTGAAACATTCTCAATAACATTCTAATTTACTGACTATAAATAATTTCCCTTACCCAGCTGGGTATTCTACTAAGTGCAAATCTTTGAACAATAATTTAACTTTTCCTTTAAGGGCGTATAAGCTGAACCCACTAAAGGCTGACTATAAACTCTATGGTACAAAGGTAACCTTTTTCTTCTTTGACTTCACATATGCAGGACCGCCTAGCCACTTGTCTGGGCCTACTGCATCTCTTCTTCTCAGTTCACAACATGAGACCTATCAACCATCTCTCTGTGGCTTTCAGAAGGACTCACTAACCCCTACGGGTTTAGGCAGCAAAAGAGCAGGAAATGAACAGTTAACTATTTACATTTGTCGGGGTTTCGAGGTTTATTCTCGTGACGGTAGGTTGCAAGGCATCAGTTGGTAGCGAACACTTCCTGGCCTGGAAAGATCTGTGTTCGACTTCTCATCCGATGCGGTATCAATGTCACTAATCAGTTTTTCAGGTATAATCTGGGTTCGAATGTCAATTTTGATAGTAGGTTCAGTAGCGGCAATAATGCCCACTGTGGTAGTAGTATTAAAATTTGTCAGTTCAGAGTTAGTCTTAGTCATGGCAGCAGGTGGCGCTGCTACGGGGCCTACCAGTAGGTCATCTGTCACTGAGGCAGGGTCGGCGTTCTTACCTGCCACCACGGTGTCCTGTGGGTCGGCCGACTCCGTCTCCACTGGGATCTGGAACGCTGACTGTGGGGCCTTGCACTGCGGCGTTGTCATCTCTGTTTGCAGTATCTCGCTTTCCGGCAGGGCCTTGCTTTCTGGCTTCAGAGCGCTGGAACTTATTTCTTGCTCCGGACCAGACGAGGCTGCCGACAGATGTCTGGTGAGGCACCCGGTGACGGTCTCCTTCCACCCGGCCTCAGTGCTCAGCTGTGTCCGCCGGAGTTGATCACTGAGCTCGTCCGCTCCGGCCTGCAGGAAGTCGGGGCCAACAGGTGACACTCAGCGGCGGGATCTCTCTGGGTAGCTGGGGGAGTCCTCTGCTCCGACCCCACGTTCCGA
Source organism: Ranitomeya imitator (assembly GCF_032444005.1). Taxonomy (NCBI): domain Eukaryota; kingdom Metazoa; phylum Chordata; class Amphibia; order Anura; family Dendrobatidae; genus Ranitomeya; species Ranitomeya imitator. The sequence goes on from NC_091290.1 coordinate 101,887,900, forward strand.
TCCCGGTCGGCTGGCCATGGCGTCTCCCACGTGGCTCACTTCTTCTCCCTCGTCCTTTTCCCGCTCTCTCCTCCGTGGGCGGTTTCGATTTCTTTGTCTCCGCCCGCCATTGAGGATCAGAAGGCGGATCTCGGCTGCTGACGGACACATCCTCAAGGTACAGAAATATTTAGACTGGGCGGCCATTGCTCTTCGCGCTTCACAGTTTGTCCACCCCCACAACTCCTCGCCCTTCTTCTTCTCCTGCGCTCCTCGCGGCATTGTAATGGCGGGAATCTTGGCGGCAAATAGCAATACACAGTCTTTGCAATAAATCACAGTTCAAGCACAATTCCAACACAGTTCTAAGGCACACATGACCCGATTCTTCAGGATTAAGTACATCCTGTTCATGACGCCAAGTTGGAGCGCCTCCAGATGCAGGGCCGCGGGTTACTCGGTACCGGTCCTCTCTGTCTCAGTTCTAGGGTTGTCAAGGTGGCTGGACCCGGTCCATGACCCTGCTAAGGGGCGTCCAATAAAGGGGTGATGAAAGTCAGTTAAAGTTTCGTGACGCCACCTGTGGTATTCGGTCAGGTCGACCGACGCTGCTTGGGGTCCACTGGGGTGATGTGATGGCAGCTAGATGGTATACCTTCCCACAGGTGAAGTGTATCCCCAGGGCTTCCCAGTAGTGTAGGTGGCGATGGTGTGAGGTGCAGTCAATAACAAGGACACAGGGTTGCAGTCTTTTTACCTTTTACTGAAGACTTCGGGATCCGCTATCCAGAGCACTGTTAACAGGGCTGTCTGAGACCGGCCGGTCCAAAGGCACATCCAGAGTTCCCTTTGCAGGTGGAAATCAGTGCCTACCACTAGCGCCTGTGTGTTGTAGTTCTTCCCTGCTGAACATTCGGGATAGTCCTCACAACTTCTGTTCTCATTCTTTCTCTTTCTCTCTCTCTCCGTCCCCCAAGTTTATCTGGATAGGACGCACCCGTTTGACGAGAAGGCTCGGAGCTATTCTGGGACCCTAGAGACGCCCCTCTCCACGCTTGCCCCCTATGTCTGCTTGGATGATGTATGGTAGACAGCCAACCTATAATTAACTGTCCTGTGGTATTTGAAGTAAGGCATAGAGTCAGTTACTTCCTCGGTGTTCTGGTCACCGGCTACGCGCCTCAGTAGGAAGTTGCCGTTCTCGGGGCACGACTCCTACTGGCTCTCCTTTGTGCTTGATCTCGTTTCTCACTTTCCACAATATCCTTCTCTTCTTGTCCTTTCTTGGGATACCGCCGCAAGGTAGTGCAGGCGCGGTTCTGTTGCTTTCTATTCGTTCTGCTAGGCCCCTGTCAGGAACCCACCCCTGACAGGTCCTCCCTGGACTCTCCCAGGCTGCGTTCTCTCCCAACTTCCTATCCGACCCCTAGTTTTACCAGTGTGAGGAGTGGCCTAATACATACTGCCTTTTGCTCCCCCTAGTGGCCAGAGTGTGAAGTGTAATGTGTGCTTGTGATACCTGGTCAGGTGAACTCCTTAGTGCAATCAGACATAGCATCACTCTCCTTAGTGGCAGAGCGACATTACTGCAACGACCAGGACTCTGGGGCGCTGCATATGTGTTTGGTTTTGCCTGTCATTGAATCTATCAGGGTTTGGATACGTTCAGCGAACTGTTCGGCAAACGGAAATCCGTACAGCGAATCCAAACTGAGCCTGACCTTGAAAGGTTCACTCATCTCTAGTCAGCATAGAGAATTGGCTCTTTCAGCATTTTACCTCAAAAGTGAATCAGTTCTTGCAAATGTGAAGATATTGAAGGTTTTTCATTTACAAGCATTAAAAATATAAGCAATGAAATATTAAAGAGCACCTCTCACCAGTCAAAAGTGGCCAGTTTTTGCTTTTGTTTTATTTCTGCTTCTCCACTGAATACATTTTTTTTTATTTCTCTTTTTTTTCTGTAAATCCACCATATGGTTCCAGTGATATGGGCCTTTTTATAGAGTGATAATTTTTTGGTCTATACCAAGTGCGTGTTGCTCAATTTGTTGTCTGGTAGGGTGTCTTTAAAGGGAACCTGTCACCTGAATTTGGCGGGACCTGTTTTCAGTCATATGGGCGGAGTTTTCGGTGTTTGATTCACCCTTTCCTTACCCGCTGGCTGCATGCTGGCCGCAATATTGCATTGAAGTTCATTCTCTGTCCTCCATAGTACACGCCAATCTTGCCTTGCGCAGGCGTGTACTACAGAGGACAGAGAATGAACTTCAGTCCAATATTGCGGCCAGCATGCAGCCAGCGGGTAAGGAAAGGGTGAATCAAACACCCGAAAACTCCGCCCATATGACCGAAAACCGGTCCCACAAAATTCAGGTGACAGGTTCCCTTTAAGCCTTTCTATACCATTACCCTATGAGCACCACCACTTTGGTTAAGACAATAAGAATTAGTACTAAATAAAAAGGCCCATGTCTCTTTGACCATATGGTGTATTTAAGTAAAAAACAAACACATACACAGCAAGGGCAGTGATTATATAATAAAGGCAAAAACTGGTTACTGTTGGTCTGGCAACAGCACATCTTTAAGTAAGGTGATAGTAAAGAGGGTGATAATCACCAGTGACTGTTTCCATGAAAAACAAACTACAAACAATCTACTTATTGTTCTTGGAATTATATATAAAGTACATATTATCTTTAAGTAAAGAAAAAAATATTTGTTTTAATCCTCGAGCATACACACCTCAAGCCTATAAAAAGAGTGAACAAGGGAGAGACGAAATTACTAAGATCATGACCTTTATAAATTATATAACCTCACTATTCAAGCTACAACTTAGCAGTACTTTTAATAGGCATTCAAAGGAAAAGTGACCTGGTGTTGAACGTAAAACGTAATCACCACTGTTGCCTATGATATAGAGTTAGCAGGTTCACGACTTTATTATGTAACCAGTCCTCCCCGTTGCAAATATAATTTAAGTGCCTACCTTTATTACAAGTAGGTTATGTATGGAATATTATTATGGAAAGCTGGAAACTGCTGGACATAGTCGGTAATAAATATTTCTAAGTTAACCCCTTCAAGACCCAGCCTATTTTGACCTTAAAGACCTTGCCGTTTTTTGCAATTCTGACCAGTGTCCCTTTATGAGGTAATAACTCAGGAACGCTTCAACGGATCCTAGCGGTTCTGAGATTGTTTTTTCGTGACATATTGGGCTTCATGTTAGTGGTAAATTTAGGTCAATAAATTCTGCATTTATTTGTGATAAACACGGAAATTTGGCGAAAATTTTGAAAATTTCGCAATTTTCACATTTTGAATTTTTATTCTGTTAAACCAGAGAGATATGTGACACAAAATAGTTAATAAATAACATTTCCCACATGTTTACTTTACATCAGCACAATTTTGGAAACAAAATTTTTTTTTGTTAGGAAGTTATAAGGGTTAAAATTCGACCAGCGATTTGTCATTTTTACAACGAAATTTACAAAACCATTTTTTTTAGGGACCACCTCACATTTGAAGTCAGTTTGAGGGGTCTATATGGCTGAAAATACCCAAAAGTGACACCATTCTAAAAACTGCACCCCTCAAGGTACTCAAAACCACATTCAAGAAGTTTATTAACCCTTCAGGTGCTTCACAGCAGCAGAAGCAACATGGAAGGAAAAAATGAACATTTAACTTTTTAGTCACAAAAATTATCTTTTAGCAACAATTTTTTTATTTTCCCAATGGTAAAAGGAGAAACTGAACCACGAAAGTTGTTGTCCAATTTGTCCTGAGTACGCTGATACCTCATATGTGGGGGTAAACCACTGTTTTGGCGCACGGCAGGGCTTGGAAGGGAAGGAGCGCCATTTGACTTTTTGAATCAAAAATTGGCTCCACTCTTTAGCGGACACCATGTCACGTTTGGAGAGCCCCCGTGTGCCTAAAAATTGGAGCTCCCCCACAAGTGACCCCATTTTGGAAACTAGACGCCCCAAGGAACTTATCTAGATGCATAGTGAGCACTTTGAACCCCCAGGTGCTTCACAAATTGATCCGTAAAAATGAAAAAGTACTTTTTTTTCACAAAAAAATTCTTTTAGCCTCAATTTTTTCATTTTCACATGGGCAACAGGATAAAATGGATCCTAAAATGTGTTGGGCAATTTCTCCTGAGTACACCAATACCTCACATGTGGAGGTAAACCACTGTTTGGGCACATGGTAAGGCTCGGAAGGGAAGGAGCGCCATTTGACTTTTTGAATGAAAAATTATTTCCATCGTTAGCGGACACCATGTCGCGTTTGGATAGCTCCTGTGTGCCTAAACATTGGCGCTCCCCCACAAGTGACCCCATTTTGGAAACTAGACCCCCCAAGGAACTAATTTAGATGCCTAGTGAGCACTTTAAACCCTCAGGTGCTTCACAAATTGATCTGTAAAAATGAAAAAGTACTTTTTTTTCACAAAAAAATTCTTTTCGCCTCAATTTTTTCATTTTCACATGGGCAGTAGGATAAAATTGATCATAAAATTTGTTGGGCAATTTCTCCCGAGTACGCCGATACCTCATATGTGGGGGTAAACCACTGTTTGGGCACTCGGCAGGGCTCGGAAGAGAAGGCGCGCCATTTGACTTTTTGAATGGAAAATTAGCTCCAATTGTTAGCGGACACCATGTCGCGTTTGGAGAGCCCCCGTGTGCCTAAACATTGGAGCTCCCGCACAAGTGACCCCATTTTGGAAACTAGACCCCCCAAGGAACTTATCTAGATGCATATTGAGCACTTTAAACCCCCAGGTGCTTCACAGAAGTTTATAACGCAGAGCCATGAAAATAAAAAATAATTTTTCTTTCCTCAAAAATGATTTTTTAGCCTGGAATTTCCTATTTTGCCAAGGATAATAGGAGAAATTGGACCCCAAATATTGTTGTCCAGTTTGTCCTGAGTACGCTGATACCCCATATGTGGGGGTAAACCACTGTTTGGGCGCACGGCAGGGCTCGGAAGGGATGGCACGCCATTTGGCTTTTTAAATGGAAAATTAGCTCCAATCATTAGCGGACACCATGTCACGTTTGGAGAGCCCCTGTGTGCCTAAACATTGGAGATCCCCCAGAAATGACACCATTTTAGAAACTAGACCCCCAAAGGAACTAATCTAGATGTGTGGTGAGGACTTTGAACCCCCAAGTGCTTCACAGAAGTTTATAACGCAGAGCCATGAAAATTAAAAAAAAAATTATTTTCTCAAAAATGATCTTTTAGCCTGCAATTTTTTATTTTCCCAAGGGTAACAGGAGAAATTTGACCCCAAAAGTTGTTGTCCAGTTTCTACTGAGTACGCTGATACCCCATATGTGGGGGTAAATCACTGTTTGGGCACATGCCGGGGCTCGGAAGTGAAGTAGTGACGTTTTGAAATGCAGACTTTGATGGAATGCTCTGTGGGCGTCACGTTGCGTTTGCAGAGCCCCTGATGTGGCTTAACAGTAGAAACCCCCCACAAGTGACCCCATTTTGGAAACTAGACCCCCAAAGGAACTTATCTAGATGTGTGGTGAGCACTTTGAACCCCCAAGTGCTTCATAGAAGTTTATAATGCAGAGCCGTGAAAATAATAAATACGTTTTCTTTCCTCAAAAATAATTATTTAGCCCAGAATTTTTTAATTTTCCCAAGGGTAACAGGAGAATTTTGACCCCAATATTTGTTGTCCAGTTTCTCCTGAGTACGGTGATACCCCATATGTGGGGGTAAACTACTGTTTGGGCACATGCCGGGGCTTGGAATTGAAGTAGTGACGTTTTGAAATGCAGACTTTGATGGAATGCTCTGCGGGCGTCACGTTGCGTTTGCAGAGCCCCTGATGTGCCTAAACAGTAGAAACCCCCCACAAGTGACCCCATTTTGGAAACTAGACCCTGAAAGGAACTTATCTAGATGTGTGGTGAGCACTTTGAACCCCCAAGTGCTTCATAGAAGTTTATAATGCAGAGCCGTGAAAATAATAAATACGTTTTCTTTCCTCAAAAATAATTATTTAGCCCAGAATTTTTTATTTTCCCAAGGGTTACAGGAGAAATTGGACCCTAAAAGTTGTTGTCCAGTTTCTCCTGAGTACGCTGATACCCCATATGTGGGGGTAAACCACTGTTTGGGCACACGTCGGGGCTCAGAAGGGAAGTAGTGACTTTTGAAATGCAGACTTTGATGGAATGGTCTGCGGGTGTCACGTTGCGTTTGCAGAGCCCCTGGTGTGCCCAAACAGTAGAAACCCCCCACAAGTGACCCCATTTTAGAAACTAGACCCCCCAAGGAACTTATCTAGATATGTGGTGAGCACTTTGAACCCCCAAGTGCTTCACAGACGTTTACAACGCAGAGCCGTGAAAATAAAAAATCATTTTTCTTTCCTCAAAAATTATGTTTTAGCAAGCATTTTTTTAGATTCACAAGGGTAACAGGAGAAATTGGACCCCAGTAATTGTTGCGCAGTTTGTCCTGAGTATGCTGGTACCCCATATGTGGGGGTAAACCACTGTTTGGGCACACGTCAGGGCTCGGAAGTGAGGGAGCACCATTTGACTTTTTGAATACGAGATTGGCTGGAATCAATGGTGGCGCCATGTTGCGTTTGGAGACCCCTGATGTGCCTAAACAGTGGTAACCCCTCAATTCTAACTCCAACACTAACCCCAACACACCCCTAACCCTAATCCCAACTGTAGCCATAATCCTAATCACAACCCTAACCCCAACACACCCCTAACCACAACACTAACCCCAACACACCCCTAACCCTAACCACAACCCTAATTCCAACCCTAACCCTAAGGCTATGTGCCCACGTTGCGGATTCGTGTGAGATATTTCCGCACCATTTTTGAAAAATCTGCGGGTAAAAGGCACTGTATTTTACCTGCGGATTTTCCGCAGATTTCCAGTGTTTTTTGTGCGGATTTCACCTGCGGATTCCTATTGAGGAACAGGTGTAAAACGCTGCGGAATCCGCACAAAGAATTGACATGCTGCGGAAAATACAACGCAGCGTTCCCGCGCGGTATTTTCCGCACCATGGGCACAGCGGATTTGGTTTTTCATATGTTTACATGGTACTGTAAACCTGATGGAACACTGCTGCGAATCCGCAGCCAAATCAGCACCGTGTGCACATAGCCTAATTCTAAAGGTATGTGCACACGCTGCGGAAAACGCTGCGGATCCGCAGCAGTTTCCCATGAGTGTACAGTTCAATGTAAACCTATGGGAAACAAAAATCGCTGTACACATGCTGCGGAAAAACTGCACGGAAACGCAGCGGTTTACATTCCGCAGCATGTCACTTCTTTGTGCGGATTCCGCAGCGGTTTTACAACTGCTCCAATAGAAAATCGCAATTGTAAAACCGCAGTGAAATGCGCAGAAAAAAACGCGGTAAATCCGCCATAAATCCGCAGCGGTTTAGCACTGCGGATTTATCAAATCCGCAGCGGAAAAATCCGCAGAGGACCAGAATACGTGTGCACATTCCTAACCCTAACCCTAGCCCTAACCCTAGCCCTAACCCTAGCCCTAACCCTACCCCTAACCCTACCCCTAACCCTACCCCTAACCCTACCCCTAACCCTACCCCTAACCCTAACCCTAACCCTAACCTAACATTAGTGGAAAAAAAAAAATTTCTTTATTTTTTTATTGTCCCTACCTAGGGGGGTGACAAAGGGGGGGGGGTCATTTATTATTTTTTTTATTTTGATCACTGAGATAGATTATATCTCAGTGATCAAAATGCACTTTGGAACGAATCTGCCGGCCGGCAGATTCGGCGGGCGCACTGCGCATGCGCCCGCCATTTTGGAAGATGGCGGCGCCCGGGAGAAGACGGACGGGACCACGGCTGGATCGGTAAGTATGATAGGGTGGGGGGGGACCACGGGGGGGGGGGGATCGGAGCACGGGGGGGGAATCGGAGCGCGGGAGGGGTGGAACGGAGCGCGGGGGGTGTGGAACGGAGCACGGGGGGGCTGGAATGGAGCACGGGGGGCTGGAACGGAGCACGGGGGGGGTGGATCGGAGTGCAGGGGGGGTGATTGGAGCACGGGGGGAGCGGACACGAGCACGGGGGGGAGCGGAGCACTGGACGGAGGGGAGCCGGAGCAGTGTACCGGCCAGATCGGGGGGCTGCGGGGGCGATCGGTGGGGTGGGGTGGGGGCACACTAGTATTTCCAGCCATGGCCGATGATATTTCAGCATCGGCCATGGCTGGATTGTAATATTTCACCCGTTATAATGGGTGAAATATTACAAATCGCTCTGATTGGCAGTTTCACTTTCAACAGCCAATCAGAGCGATCGTAGCCACGAGGGGGTGAAGCCACCCCCCCTGGGCTAAACTACCACTCCCCCTGTCCCTGCAGATCGGGTGAAATGGGAGTTAACCCTTTCACCCGGTCTGCAGGGACGCGATCTTTCCATGACGCCGCATAGGCGTCATGGGTCGGAATGGCACCGACTTTCATGACGCCTACGTGGCGTCAAAGGTCGGGAAGGGGTTAATACTCATGCTATGATATACAGGTAATGTCATCCCAATAATCAATACAGCAAGTTCCAAAATGCAAAATACTCGTACAACTACTAATAGTAAATCACAAAATGAAATGGAAACCATTATTACTGTTTTTTGCAAACATCACTTAATTGGAGGAGAGATGAAGACTAAAAATGGTCAAATTGATTCTAACAAATTCATATTCAGTTAGATATTTTTTTATTCATTGAAGTCAGCAACTCAAACAGTATGCCACTCACTTTGCACAAATCTCCTAAAATGTTCAACGCAATTTTATGTATTGTAGAAAATCAGCCATAAGAGTATTGCTTGACTTCAGGTGTGGCCTTGCAGCTTTCACATCACATTTTATAGACAAGCCAATAAAGAGGGCCTATCAAAGCCTGTAAAAAAGTAGAAGTAAAAAAGTAAAAAGCAGCCATTTTGTGTTGAAGCTGGATGTGAGATCACATTCCAGTACACAGCTCAGCCATAGAGATAAGAAGAGAAAGCCATAAAGTACTGTGGAAACTGTATAGAGAGAATGTGAGAAATAAAATAATATACAGTGAGTGAATTATGTATTGAACACATCACCAAATTTCTAATAAATGTATTTCTAAAGTTGCTATTGACATGAAATTCTAACTAGATGTCGGTAATAACTAATAACCCATCCAATCTGCAAGACAAAGAAACCAAACCACACATGTCCATAAAGTAAGTTATGTGTAATAATGAGACATGACACAGGGAAAAAGTATTGAACACCTGAAGAAAGAGAAGTGCAAAAAGCCATGGAAAGTCATGACACCAGCTAAAATCTATCGATAATTAGAAAGCAATTCTAACACTTAGTGCAAAATAATATCAGGTTGTTCAACTTATGGTCTATTATAAGGTCTCTAATTACCAAGATGACACAAAAGAAACATCTAATGATGGATAAAACCAGTAAACTGTTTCAAGACGTTCGCAACCTTATTGTTGCAAAACATACTGACGGCATCGGTTACAGAAGAATTTCTAAACTACTGAATGTTCCAGTGAGCACTGTTGGGGTCATAATCAGGAAGTGGAAAGAACATTTCACCACAAACTGGCCACGACCAGGTCACCCCGCAAGATTTCAGAGGAGCGAACAGAATTATCAGAAGACTTGTCCAAGAACCAAAGACCACCTGTTGAGAGCTACAGAAAGACCTGGAATCAGCAGTTACAATTGTTTCAAAGAAAATGTTAAGTAATGCACTTAACCTCAATGGCCTATATGCACGCTCACCATGTAATACTACGTTGCTGAACAAAATGCATGTTTAAGCTCGTTTAAAGTTTGCTCTACAACATTTAGACAAAACTGCGAAATAGTTGGAGCACCATTACACAATGAATGGGAAACCACTGGCTAAATCTGACAGGGAGAAGGACTTGGGGATCCTACTTAATGATATACTTACCTGGAGCAGCCAGTGCCAGGCAGCAGCTGCCAAGGCAAACAGGATCATGGGGTGCATTAAAAGAGGTCTGGATACACATGATGAGAGCATTATACTGCCTCTGTACAAATCCCTAGTTAGACCGCACATGGAGTACTGTGTCCAGTTTTGGGCACCGGTGCTCAGGAAGGATATAATGGAACTAGAGAGAGTACAAAGGAGGGCAACAAAATTAATAAAGGGGATGGGAGAACTACAATACCCAGATAGATTAGCGAAATTAGGATTATTTAGTCTAGAAAAAAGACGACTGAGGGGCGATCTAATAACCATGTATAAGTATATAAGTATATAAGGGGACAATACAAATATCTTGCTGAGGATCTGTTTATACCAAGGAAGGTGACGGGCACAAGGGGGCATTCTTTGCGTCTGGAGGAGAGAAGGTTTTTCCACCAACATAGAAGAGGATTCTTTACTGTTAGGGCAGTGAGAATCTGGAATTGCTTGCCCGAGGAGGTGGTGATGGCGAACTCAGTCGAGGGGTTCAAGAGAGGCCTGGATGTCTTCCTGGAGCAGAACAATATTGTATCATACAATTATTAGGTTCTGTAGAAGGAACGTAGATCTGGGGATTTACTATGATGGAATGTAGGCTGAACTGGATGGACAAATGTCTTTTTTCGGCCTTACTAACTATGTTACTATGTTACTATGTTACGTAAAGTCTGGTCAGATGAGACTAACATTGAATTCATTCGATGCCATAATACAAGTCGTGTTTGGAGTTGAAAAGGCGCTGCATATCTATCTAAAAATGCCATACCAACAGTGAAGTTTGTAGGTGGGAACATCATGATGTGGGGCTGTTTTTCAGTATACAGCATAGTGAAGGAAACTCTAATTGATTTCAGAAAAAGAAAATAAAGCTGCTAGAATGGCCCAGCAACTGATCTGACTTGAATCCAATAAAACAATTAGAAGGAAGAAGCTAAAGCTCAGAGTTCATAGAAGGAGCAAACAAAGTGCTCAGAATTTGAGCGCTTGTATGGAAGAATGGGTCAAATTGCACCTAAGCAATGCCTGAGACTAGTTTCTCCATACAGGATGCATCTTGATGCTGTTATCACCAACAAAGGCTTTTGTATAAGGTATTACATAAATTTCAGTAAGTGTGTTTAATACTTTTTCCCTGTCTCATTTCTCATTATTATTACGCATAACAAGCTGGTCATTCCTTTTTTTAATTGCTACTTAAAGAATACCACTGTGTGGGCAATATTAATTTATTGGAAGCACTGTGGATGTGTGGCACCCCAGGAGTCCGGTTACCACAGTGGCATTGCCTCCCGTACAGGGGGTGATGTCATGCCTGGAAGCAAGGAGGGGTCCCCTTGCCAAGTGATACCAGCATCCAACACTTTCCTTACTCCAGACCAGAAGGGGGAACTCTAACACCCGGTTTCAGGGGAGCTTCCCTATAAGTTCTGGCCTGCAGGCTGGGTTAGTTAGTCTAGAGTGTAGTCTGAGAGAGAGAGGAGAGACAAGACGAGGCATACCAGGGGAGTAGAGCTGTAACCAAGCAAACCCCAGAAGAGAGTGCTGACAAAAAGGACACCAGAGTCCTTGGCTGTGTGGATGCTGTACGCCCCAACAGCCAAATCTGTAGGGCAAGCTTCTTGGCCAGACTAAAGCACCACAGCAGAGCAAGAGCTGGGGTTGCCAATGCTAAGGCAGTGCCCATGATAGGCTCATGTTGTCTGCCATACGGGTTAGAAGAAACACACAGGAGAGGAACTTGAGGAGCTTAAAGCCGCAAGGACCTAAGAGAAGAGCGCAGAAGGCCTCTAAACCCACCTGGCTATGTGGATCCTAAGTTGCTTCCAGGCTGCCCAGACCCCATCATCACCTGTTACCTGTGTCCCCGACTGCACCTGCAACTAACAAGTAAAGGTAAAGGAAATTGCAATTCTTGTGTATTCCAGTCATTCCCAGCAATCTCAGTCCTGCAGCCCATCGTCTATGATCCCTTACCAACTATATTGGTAGCCCTGGGGCCCCACTTCACCTGTGGGGAGCAGAACCATCCAAGCTGTGTCACCATCGGCCCCAGTGGTCCCCTTAACCAGCGTTGGCCATCCATTGCTGAACACCACAGGTGGCATCATGAACTAACTCCCTATAGACTTTATTTCCCCTTCATTTCATTAATTTGGGGACTGGGTCACTGCTGCCATGACAACCCCCTGAAGAACTGTCGGACCAGGCCTGAGTACCTCACGGCCCTAGCAGGCGGTCCAGATGTATTATTAGTGTAATGGGCCAACAATGAGGGACATTAATAGGGTTTTCTAAGAGATGCTATCCTAGAGTATCTCAATACGAATAATCTCATCACCCAGTATCAGCATGGATTTATGAGGGATAGGTTCTGTCAAACTAATCTGATCAGCTTCTATGAGGAGTTAAGTTCCAGACTGGACCAAGGTAATGTCATGGCTGTCTTCTATATGGTGCCATTCAAAGTTGCAAATCATTCTCATACTTCAATATCAACAGAAAGATGAAAAGTTATAGCTCTTGGAGGAAAGGGAGGAAACAATGAAAGTGCAAAAATAAAAAATTGCTTTTGGGAGGGGTAGAAAGCATGCAGTTTAAGCAATGATAATGATTGTGCTTTCTTAACTTGCTTTATTAACTTTTAAAAAAGTTACATGAATCTCAAAAGGGTGAATTAAGACGCAACCTATTGCATTTTCCAATGTATTTCCCAACTCTCTGATCCATAAGGTCTATCAATTGTGGTGTACATCTAGTTCACGAAACTTAGTGTGACCTGCTGGTGCTTTGGTGTCTGCTTAGACTATCATCTAAACTTAGATTATAAGGTTATACCAGCCACCCACTTTCTCAATATTTAGGAGTGACATCCTATTAGTGCACCACACCCTGATGGAAAAGGCATACAGTACAACACACAACAAAATAAATTACCATTGTGCTCCTTCCCAGAAGAGATCTGATGACAAAACAACTATCAATCATTACCTAGTGGACCACAACAATGAGGTGTGGCCAGGGGGCACAGAGAGATGCATATAATGATATGATGTTATTGCAGTCACACGTATATAGATAGTTCTAGAAGTCACAACAAGAAAAGTACAAGTGAGCTAAATAAATATCAATTAGCTAACAATTTACTTAAGGTGACCAAAAAAATCGCCCCTACCATTGTGTAGCAGAATTGGAGCAACTGCATTTACAGATGCTGACATTACAAGACAACCTTCTATACCACAGACTAAAATCAATGAGTAGTAAACACAAACGAGGAGAATCCAGCACTGACAAAAATAAAATATGAAAATGTATTAGCGTGCCTTGAAAAATAGCATTTAACCCCTTTACCCCCAAGGGTGGCTTGCACGTTAATGACCAGGACAATTTTTACAATCCTGACCACTGTACATTTATGAGGTTATAACTCTGGAACGCTTCAACCGATCCCAGTGATTCTGACACTGTTTTCTCGTGACATATTGTACTTCATGATAGTGGTAAAAATTCTTTGATATTACCTGCTTTTATTTATGAAAAAAACAGAAATTTGGCAAAAATTTTGAAAATTTTGCAATTTTCCAAATTTGAATTTTTATGCAATTAAATCACAGAGATATGTCACACAAAATACTTAATACGTAACATTTTCCACATGTCTACTTTACACCAGCACAATTTTGGAACCAACATTTTTTATTGTTAGGGAGTTATAAGGGTTAAAAGTTGACCAGCAATTTCTCATTTTTACAGCAAAATTTTTTTAGGGACCACATCTCATTTGAAGTCATTTTGAGGGGTCTACTGTAATGTTTGCTAATGACAGGTGTTATGAAGGCAATCCAGAAACACAGTGTGCTTAGCGATCAGAGCGCACACAGTGATCTGACAAATACCCAAAAATACAAGAACGAGCTCTGAGACGTGGAAACTCTGTAGACTGCACACCTGATCCTATCCTAAACACAACTAAAAGCGGCTGTGGATTGCGCCTAACAACTACCTAGGCAACTCGGCACAGCCTAAGAAACTAGCTAGCCTGAAGATAGAAAAATAGGCCTGACTTGCCCCAGAGAAATTCCCCAAAGGAAAAGGCAGCCCCCCACATATAATGACTGTGAGTAAGATGAAAAGACAAAACGTAGGGATGAAATAGATTCAGCAAAGTGGGGCCCGATATTCTAGGACAGAGCGAGGACAGTAAAGCGAACTTTGCAGTCTACAAAAAACCCTAAAGCAAAACCACGCAAAGGGGCAAAAAAAAACCACCGTGCCGAACTAACGGCACGGCGGTACACCCTTTGCGTCTCAGAGCTTCCAGCAAAACAAAAGACAAGCTGGACAGAAAAAAAAGCAACAAAAAAGCAAAAGGCACTTAGCTATACAGAGCAGCAGGTAACAGGAACAATCAGGAGAAGCTCAGATCCAACACTGAAACATTGACAAGGAGCAAGGATAGCAGCATCAGGCGGAGTTAAGTAATGAAGCAGTTAACGAGCTCACCAGAACACCTGAGGGAGGAAGCTCAGAAGCTGCAGTACCACTTGTGACCACAGGAGTGAATTCAGCCACAGAATTCACAACAGTACCCCCCCCTTGAGGAGGGGTCACCGAACCCTCACCAGAGCCCCCAGGCCGACCAGGATGAGCCGCATGAAAGGCACGAACAAGATCGGAAGCATGAACATCAGAGGCAAAAACCCAGGAATTATCTTCCTCAGCATAACCCTTCCATTTAACCAGATACTGGAGTTTCCGTCTAGAAACACGAGAATCCAAAATCTTCTCCACAATATACTCCAATTCCCCCTCCACCAAAACCGGGGCAGGAGGCTCAACAGATGGAACCATAGGTGCCACGTATCTCCGCAACAACGACCTATGGAATACATTATGTATGGAAAAGGAGTCTGGGAGGGTCAAATGAAAAGACACAGGATTGAGAACCTCAGAAATCCTATACGGACCAATAAAACGAGGTTTAAATTTAGGAGAGGAAACCTTCATAGGAATATGACGAGAAGATAACCAAACCAGATCCCCAACACGAAGTCGGGGACCCACACGGCGTCTGCGATTAGCGAAAAGTTGAGCTTTCTCCTGGGACAAGATCAAATTGTCCACTACCTGAGTCCAGATCTGCTGCAACCTATCCACCACAGAATCCACACCAGGACAGTCCGAAGACTCAACCTGTCCTGAAGAGAAACGAGGATGGAACCCAGAATTGCAAAAAAATGGAGAAACCAAGGTAGCCGAGCTGGCCCGATTATTAAGGGCGAACTCAGCCAACGGCAAAAAGGACACCCAATCATCCTGGTCTGCAGAAACAAAACATCTCAGATATGTTTCCAAGGTCTGATTGGTTCGTTCGGTCTGGCCATTAGTCTGAGGATGGAAAGCCGAGGAGAAGGATAGGTCAATGCCCATCCTACCACAAAAGGCTCGCCAAAACCTTGAAACAAACTGGGAACCTCTGTCAGAAACAATATTCTCAGGAATGCCATGCAACCGAACCACATGCTGAAAGAACAAAGGTACCAAATCAGAGGAGGAAGGCAATTTAGCCAAGGGCACCAGATGGACCATTTTAGAAAAGCGATCACAGACCACCCAAATGACTGACATCTTTTGAGAAACGGGAAGGTCAGAAATGAAATCCATCGAAATATGTGTCCAAGGCCTCTTTGGGACCGGCAAGGGCAAAAGCAACCCACTGGCACGAGAACAGCAGGGCTTAGCCCTAGCACAAATCCCACAGGACTGCACAAAAGTATGTACATCCCGTGACAGAGATGGCCACCAGAAGGATCTAGCCACTAACTCTCTGGTACCAAAGATTCCAGGATGACCAGCCAACACCGAACAATGAAGTTCAGAGATAAGTTTATTAGTCCACCTATCAGGGACGAACAGTTTCTCTGCTGGACAACGATCAGGTTTATTCGCCTGAAATTTTTGCAGCACCCGCCGCAAATCAGGGGAGATGGCAGACACAATGACTCCTTCCTTGAGGATACCCGCTGGCTCAGATAAACCCGGAGAGTCGGGCACAAAACTCCTAGACAGAGCATCCGCCTTCACATTTTTAGAGCCCGGAAGGTACGAAATCACAAAGTCGAAGCGGGCAAAAAATAACGACCAACGGGCCTGTCTAGGATTCAAGCGCTTGGCAGACTCGAGATAAGTCAAGTTCTTATGATCAGTCAATACCACCACGCGATGCTTAGCTCCTTCAAGCCAATGACGCCACTCCTCGAATGCCCACTTCATGGCCAGCAACTCTCGATTGCCCACATCATAATTACGCTCAGCGGGCGAAAACTTCCTGGAAAAGAAAGCACATGGTTTCATCACTGAGCAATCAGAACCTCTCTGTGACAAAACCGCCCCTGCTCCAATCTCAGAAGCATCAACCTCGACCTGGAATGGAAGAGAAACATCTGGCTGACACAACACAGGGGCAGAACAAAAACGACGCTTCAACTCCTGAAAAGCTTCCACAGCAGCAGAAGACCAATTAACCAAATCAGCGCCCTTCTTGGTCAAATCGGTCAATGGTTTGGCAATGCTAGAAAAATTACAGATGAAGCGACGATAAAAATTAGCAAAGCCCAGGAACTTTTGCAGACTTTTCAGAGATGTCGGCTGAATCCAATCCTGGATGGCTTGGACCTTAACTGGATCCATCTCGATAGTAGAAGGGGTAAAGATGAACCCTAAAAATGAAACTTTCTGCACACCGAAGAGACACTTTGATCCCTTCACAAACAAAGAGTTAGCACGCAGGACCTGAAAAACCATTCTGACCTGCTTCACATGAGACTCCCAATCATCTGAGAAGATCAAAATGTCATCCAAGTAAACAATCAGGAATTTATCCAGATACTCACGGAAGATGTCATGCATAAAAGACTGAAACACAGATGGAGCATTGGCAAGTCCGAACGGCATCACTAGATACTCAAAATGACCCTCGGGCGTATTGAATGCAGTTTTCCATTCATCTCCTTGCCTGATTCTCACCAGATTATACGCACCACGAAGATCTATCTTAGTGAACCAACTAGCCCCCTTAATCCGAGCAAACAAGTCAGATAACAATGGCAAGGGATACTGAAATTTAACAGTGATCTTATTAAGAAGGCGGTAATCAATACACGGTCTCAGCGAACCATCCTTCTTGGCTACAAAGAAGAACCCTGCTCCCAGTGGTGATGATGATGGGCGAATATGTCCCTTCTCCAGGGATTCCTTCACATAACTGCGCATAGCGGCGTGTTCGGGCACGGATAAATTAAATAATCGACCTTTAGGGAATTTACTACCAGGAATCAAATTGATAGCACAATCACAATCCCTATGCGGAGGTAGAGCATCGGACTTGGGCTCTTCAAATACATCCTGATAATCAGACAAGAACTCTGGGACCTCAGAAGGGGTGGATGACGAAATCGACAAAAATGGAACATCACCATGTACCCCCTGACAACCCCAGCTGGATACCGACATGGAATTCCAATCCAATACTGGATTATGGGTTTGTAGCCATGGCAACCCCAACACGACCACATCATGCAGATTATGCAACACCAGAAAGCGAATAACTTCCTGATGTGCAGGAGCCATGCACATGGTCAGCTGGGCCCAGTATTGAGGTTTATTCTTGGCCAAAGGTGTAGCATCAATTCCTCTCAATGGAATAGGACACCGCAAAGGCTCCAAGAAAAACCCACAACGTTTAGCATAATCCAAATCCATCAGATTCAGGGCAGCGCCCGAATCCACAAACGCCATGACAGAAAACGACGACAAAGAGCATATCAAGGTAATGGACAGAAGGAATTTGGACTGTACAGTACCAATGACGACAAACCTAGCGGACCGCTTAGTGCGCTTAGGACAATCAGAAATAGCATGAGTGGAATCACCACAGTAGAAACACAGACCATTCAGACGTCTGTATTCCTGCCGTTCAACTCTAGTCATAGTCCTATCGCACTGCATAGGCTCAGGTTTAACCTCAGGCAGTACCGCCAAATGGTGCACAGATTTACGCTCGCGCAAGCGTCGACTGATCTGAATGGCCAAAGACAAAGACTCATTCAAACCAGCAGGCATAGGAAATCCCACCATGACATCCTTAAGAGCCTCAGAGAGACCCTTTCTGAACAAAGCTGCCAGCGCAGATTCATTCCACTGAGTGAGTACTGACCATTTCCTAAATTTCTGACAATATACTTCTATATCATCCTGACCCTGGCACAAAGCCAGCAAATTTTTCTCAGCCTGATCCACTGAATTAGGCTCATCGTACAGCAATCCGAGCGCCAGGAAAAACGCATCGACACTACTCAATGCAGGGTCTCCTGGCGCAAGAGAAAATGCCCAGTCTTGAGGGTCGCCGCGCAAAAAAGAAATAATAATCAAAACCTGTTGAATAGGATTACCAGAAGAATGAGGTTTCAAGGCCAGAAATAGCTTACAATTATTTTTGAAACTTAGAAACTTAGTTCTATCTCCAAAAAACAAATCAGGAATAGGAATTCTTGGTTCTAACATAGATTTCTGATCAATAGTATCTTGAATTTTTTGTACATTTATAACGAGATTATCCATTGAAGAGCACAGACCCTGAATATCCATGTCCACACCTGTGTCCAGAATCACCCAAATGTCTAGGGGAAAAAAAAAAAGTGAACACAGAGCAGAAAAAAAAAAAAAATTATGTCAGAACTTTTTCTTTCCCTCTATTGAGAATCATTAGTTTGGCTCCTCGTACTGTAATGTTTGCTAATGACAGGTGTTATGAAGGCAATCCAGAAACACAGTGTGCTTAGCGATCAGAGCGCACACAGTGATCTGACAAATACCCAAAAATACAAGAACGAGCTCTGAGACGTGGAAACTCTGTAGACTGCACACCTGATCCTATCCTAAACACAACTAAAAGCGGCTGTGGATTGCGCCTAACAACTACCTAGGCAACTCGGCACAGCCTAAGAAACTAGCTAGCCTGAAGATAGAAAAATAGGCCTGACTTGCCCCAGAGAAATTCCCCAAAGGAAAAGGCAGCCCCCCACATATAATGACTGTGAGTAAGATGAAAAGACAAAACGTAGGGATGAAATAGATTCAGCAAAGTGGGGCCCGATATTCTAGGACAGAGCGAGGACAGTAAAGCGAAC
The DNA here is from genome assembly GCF_032444005.1 of Ranitomeya imitator. Classification (NCBI taxonomy): domain Eukaryota; kingdom Metazoa; phylum Chordata; class Amphibia; order Anura; family Dendrobatidae; genus Ranitomeya; species Ranitomeya imitator. The sequence continues at coordinate 101,907,127 of NC_091290.1, forward strand.
TTTGCAGTCTACAAAAAACCCTAAAGCAAAACCACGCAAAGGGGCAAAAAAAACCCACTGTGCCGAACTAACGGCACGGCGGTACACCCTTTGCGTCTCAGAGCTTCCAGCAAAACAAAAGACAAGCTGGACAGAAAAAAAAGCAACAAAAAAGCAAAAGGCACTTAGCTATACAGAGCAGCAGGTAACAGGAACAATCAGGAGAAGCTCAGATCCAACACTGAAACATTGACAAGGAGCAAGGATAGCAGCATCAGGCGGAGTTAAGTAATGAAGCAGTTAACGAGCTCACCAGAACACCTGAGGGAGGAAGCTCAGAAGCTGCAGTACCACTTGTGACCACAGGAGTGAATTCAGCCACAGAATTCACAACAGTCTACATGATAAAAAATAACAAAGTGTGACACCATTCTAAAAACTGCACCCATAAAGGTGCTCAAAACCACATTCAAGAAGTTTATTAACCCTTCAGGTGTTTCACAGGAATTTTTAGAATGTTTAAATAAAAATGAACATTTAATTTTTTTCACCAAAAATTTATTTCAGCTCCAATTTGTTTTATTTTACCAAGGGTAACAGGAGAAAATGGACCCCAAACGTTGTTGTACAATTTGTCTTGAGTATGCAGATACCCCACATGTGGGGGTAAACCACTGTTTGGGGGCATGGCAGAGCTCGGAAGCGAAGGAGCGCCATTTGACTTTTCAATGCAAAATTCACAGGGATTGAGATGGGACGCCATGTTGCGTTTGGAGAGCCCCTGATGTGCCTAAACATTGAATCCCCCCACAAGTGACACCATTTTGGAAAGTAGACCCCCTAAGGAACTTATCTAGATGTGTGGTGAGCACTTTGACCCTCCAAGTGCTTCACAGAAGTTTATAATGCAGAGCCGTAGAAATAAAAAATCATATTTTTTCACAAATTATCTTTTCGCCCTCAATTTTTTATTTTCCCATGGGTAAGAGAAGAAATTGGACCCCAAACATTGTTGTAAAATTTGTCCCGAGCACGCTGATACCCCATATGTGGGGGTAAACCACTGTTTGGGCGCATGGCAGAGCTCAAAAGGGAAGGAGCGCCATTTGACTTTTCAATGCAAAATTGACAGTAATTGAGATGGGATGCCATGTTGCATTTGGAGAGCCACTGATGTGCCTAAACATTGAAACCCCCCACAAGTGACACCATGTTGGAAAGTAGACCCCCTAAGGAACTTATCTAGATGTGTGGTGAGCACTTTGACCCACCAAGTGCTTCACAGAAGTTTATAATGCAGAGCCGTAGAAATAAAAAATCATATTTTTTCACAAAAATGATCTTTTCACCCCAACTCTTTTATTTTCCCAAGGGTAAGAGAAGAAATTGGACCCCAATAGTTGTTGTATTCTTTGCCCTGAGCACGCTGATACCCTATATGTGGGGGTAAACCACTGTTTGGGCGCATGGCAGAGCTCGGAAGGGAAGGAGCGCCATTTGACTTTTCAATGCAAAATTGACTGAAATTGAGATGGGACGCCATGTTGCGTTTAGAGAGCCACTGATGTGCCTAAACATTGAAAACCCCCACAAGTGACACCGTTTTGGAAAGTAGACCCCCTAAGGAACTCATCTAGGTGTGTTGTGAGAGCTTTGAACCCCCAAGTGTTTCACTACAGTTTATAACACAGTGCTGTGAAAATAAAAAATCTTTTTTTTCCCACAAAAATTATTTTTAAGCCCCCAGTTTTGTATTTTCCCAAGGGTAACAGGAGAAATAGGACCTCAAAAGTTGTTGTCCAATTTGTCCTGAGTACACTGATACCACATATGTTGGGGTAAACCCTTGTGTGGGCACATGGGAGAGCTCGGAATGGAAGGAGCACTGTTTTACTTTTTCAACGCAGAATTACGCTGGAATTGAGATCGGATGCCATGTCGCGTTTGGAGAGGCCCTGATGTGCCTAAACAGTGGAAACCCCCCAATTATAACTGAAACCCTAATCCAAACACACCCCTACCCCTAATCTCAACGGTAACCCTAAACACACCCCTAACCCTGACACACTCCTAACCCTAATCCCAACCCTATTTGCCACCGTAAATGTAATCCAAACCCTAACCCTAACTTTAGCCCCAACCCTAACCCTGACTTTAGCCCCAACCCTAACCCTAACTTCAGCCCCAACCCTAACTGTAGCCATAACCCTAGCCCCAGCCCTAACCCTAGCACTAGCCCTAACCCTAGCCCTAACTCTAATCTTAACCTTAACCCCAGCCCTAGCCCTAACCCTGTTAGGGCTAGCGGAGCGCACCGAGTAGAAATAGATATTTATTATAGAAGGTGCGTTCGCAGCCCGGGGTCCACCGTGCAGGAAGAACCTGCTGCTAGTGAATGGCGGCACAATATGGCGGTATAGACTAGCTCTGTTACCTCACAGAGCAGCCGCGAGAGGAAAGCACTGCGCCCTGTTAGCCTCACAGGAGCACAAGCTTACTGCCAAGCTGATAGCAGTCTGTGGTTAAGCAACACGCAATCTCCTCACCGGAGAAGCCGGTATTCTAGGGGCTTATTTCAGCCGGGTCCCTGAACACACTTATGCTTAACCAAACTGGCGCAAAGCACATATGACTTGATACTAGCGCATGGCCGTGCGGTCATGCGCAGTTTATATAGCTGCAGCACAGGAAGTGGCTATAGAACTTTTGCCCTTCCAAGACCTGCCAAGAGGACCAATGGAATGTGCTGCAGAGCCTGAGCACATGACTCTCGATCTCCAACGGGAGATCTTGCCCTGGGCATGCTCAGTGTGTGCAGATAAGGACTTAGTCCCAGAGAGGTCCGCTCGCTGCTGACCAGTATTGGCTTTAAAGGCAGAAGCTGGAGAAGCAGCAGTAACTCTTCTCACAGAGTCAGACTGAGCGAGACGCTGGGATCGACGTCCCTGCTGAGCAGACTCCACTGCGGCTGGAGGAGAATGGGAGACCGCAGCGGAGATGGATCGAGATTCCCCCTGTGCAGTAGAGGAAACTTGACTCCTAACATTACCCCCCCTCCTAGGGCCCCCCCCCTCCTTGGACCTCGCTACGTTCGAAGGCAGCAATGAGCTGCGGAGCCCGAATGTGCTCAACAGGCTCCCAGGACCTGTCCTCGGGGCCATAACCCTTCCAGTCCACCAAATAAAATTTTTTACCACGCACCACCTTGCACCCCAAAATAGCGTTCACCTCGAAATCGTCCGTAGACGAACCCGATGTCTCGGCAGATGACTCAGAAAACCGGGACATGTATACGGGCTTAAGGAGGGACACATGAAAGGTGTCGGTGATACCAAGGCGTGGAGGAAGGGCCAGACGGTAGACCACAGGATTAACCTGTTCAAGGACCTTGAAGGGGCCCAAGTAGCGAGGTGCAAACTTAGTGGACTCTACACGCAGCCTGATGTTACGAGCGGAGAGCCACACTAAATCGCCAGGAACAAAGGTCGGGGCAGGGCGCCGATGTGCATCGGCGGAGGACCTCATTCTCTCCTTCGAGGCCCGAATGGCATCCTGAGTGCAGTCCCAAATGTCCCGTGCCTCCACTGCCCAGTCTGCCACCCTGGAGTCAGCAGAGGACACGGGCATAGGCACAGGAACCCGCGGATGCTGGCCGTAATTAAGGAGGAAAGGAGTCTGACCGGTGGAGTCGGCTACAGCGTTATTAAGGGCGAACTCTGCCCATGGTAATAAAGATGCCCAGTCATCCTGCCTGGCAGAAACAAAATGTCGTAGATATGTGACCAGAGTCTGATTGGCCCTCTCTACCAACCCATTCGTCTCGGGATGATATGCGGAAGAGAGATTTAACTCAATGCTGAGAAGACGACAAAGCTCTCTCCAGAACCGAGACGCAAACTGGGGACCCCGGTCACTGACAATTTTGTCTGGCATGCCGTGTAGGCGGAAGATGTGTCTTATGAACAACGCTGCCAAGGCCCGTGCAGAAGGTAACCGTGGGAGCGGTACCAAGTGCACCATTTTCGAGAAATGATCGGTAATAACCCAAATGATGGTACAGCCGCGAGACTTGGGCAAACCCACTACAAAGTCCATCCCGACCATCTCCCAGGGCCTGTCTGCCACCGGCAAGGGATAGAGTAACCCAGACGGCCGTTGTCGAGGAGACTTATTTTTGGCGCATGAAACACACGCCAGAACGTAATCTCTGACATCTCGCAGCATATGCGGCCACCAGTACGTCCTCGCCAGCAGCTCAGATGTCCTTTTTGTCCCAAAGTGTCCACCCACCCTGGAGGAATGAGCCCAAGAGAGAACCTCCGGTCGCAAATTTATGGGCACAAAAGTCTTGCCCGGAGGCACAGACTCAAGCGACACCGGAGCCACGGTTCTCAAGCTCTCAGAAGGAACAATAAGCCGAGGCTCTCCTTCCTCCTCCTCAGATGACACAACAGAGCGAGAAAGAGCATCAGCACGAATGTTCTTCTCCCCAGCGACATAATGGAGGGTGAAGTGGAATTGGGAGAAGAATAAGGACCATCTGGCCTGGCGAGAATTTAGCCGCTGGGCTGTTTGCAAATATAGCAAATTTTTGTGGTCTGTAAATACTTGAAAGGGAAAACGAGCCCCCTCCAAGAGATGTCTCCACTCAGAGAAAGCCAATTTCATCGCTAGCAACTCCCTGTCCCCGATGGAATAATTCCTCTCCGCTGGTGTGAAGGTCTTGGAGAAGAAGAAGCACGGATGCTTCCGACCTTGAGCATCCTTTTGGAAGAGGACTGCTCCAGCACCAACGGAAGAGGCATCCACCTCCATTATAAACGGCTTATCGACATCGGGACGATGTAGGATGGGAGCGCTAGCAAAATGAGACTTAGTAGAAGAAAAGGCCCTGGAGACCTCTTCAGACCACACTTTGGGATTTGCTCCCTTCTTGGTGAGGGCTACCAAGGGAGCTACCAGAGTTGAGAAGTGGGGAATGAACTGGCGGTAATAATTAATGAACCCCATAAAGCGCTGCACCGCCTTAAGAGAATGGGGCTCTTGCCAGTCCATCACAGCCTGTAGTTTGGCAGGATCCATAGCCAATCCCTGGGCAGAGATGATATAGCCCAGGAAAGGTAAAGACTCCTGCTCAAACACACACTTCTCCAACTTTGCGTAAAGAGAGTTTGCCCGTAAGAGGTCGAAGACTCTGCCAACATCTCTCCGGTGGGAGTCAATATCTGGAGAGAAGATGAGAATATCATCCAGATAGACTACGACCGAGGTGGAAAGCATATCCCGGAAGATGTCGTTGACAAAGTCTTGGAAAACGGCTGGGGCATTACAGAGCCCGAAGGGCATCACCAGATACTCATAGTGCCCATCTCTGGTGTTAAACGCCGTCTTCCATTCGTCCCCCTCACGAATGCGAATCAGATTATAAGCTCCCCGCAGGTCTAATTTGGTAAATACCTTAGCTCCCCGTAGCCTATCAAAAAGCTCAGAAATCAGGGGCAGCGGGTACTTATTCTTAACGGTGATGGCGTTAAGACCCCTGTAGTCTATGCAAAGACGCAATTCTCCATTCTTCTTCTGTACGAAGAAGAACCCTGCCCCTGCTGGTGACACTGACTTCCTAATAAATCCTCTTGCCAAATTCTCCTGGATGTATTGGGACATAGCCTCCGTTTCCGGGAGAGAGAGGGGATAGACACGTCCCCGAGGAGGTTCTGCTCCAGGCAAGAGATCTATAGGACAGTCATAGGGACGGTGAGGCGGAAGGGTCTCCGCGGCCTTTTTGGAGAAGACGTCAGCATAAGACCAATAGTATTTGGGGAGAGTAGAGAGATCTGCGGGTATCTCAGTGGTGGAAACCTGAACGCACTCTTTCACACATCTGCCCTTACAGGATTCACTCCAACCCAATATCCTCCCAGAGGTCCACTCAATATGTGGGGAGTGGAAACGGAGCCAGGGTATTCCCAGCAGAATCTCATCCATTCCCTCGGGAAGGACAAGAAGGGAAATAATCTCCTGGTGGGATGGGGACATGGCTAACGTGAAAGGGACAGTCTGATGTGTGATCTGTAATGGAAGTGTCGACCCATTCACCACTCTAACAGTTACTGGTTTGGCAAGCATAACCAGAGGTATTGCGTGGCGCAGAGCAAAAGCAGAAGACATAAAATTTCCCTCTGCTCCTGAATCCACACAAAGCTCTACTGTAAGAGTGGATGTGCCTAACAGGATTGTCCCTTTAAAGGACAATTTTGAGGAAAATGCCGCAGTGTCCAGTGAACCTCCTCCAATGGTCACTAGACGCGATCGTTTTCCCGACCGCCGTGGACATTTATTAGCGTAATGTCCCGGTTGCTGGCAATTTTTACATACCACAGGTAATCGAGCGGTCTGAGACCTAGGTCCCGCTCGAGAAACCTCCATGGCCTCATGGGAGTCGGACGCCATAACAGGAGATTCTAGAGGTTTGGCAAAGGTGGGAGCCAGCCGAAACCTCTGCCTACACTGGGTTCGCTCCAACCTCCGCTCGTTAAAACGGAGATCGATGTGGGTAGCTATAGTAATAAGCTCCTCCAGTGTGGCAGGAATCTCCCTGGTGGCCAAGGCGTCCTTCACATGATCTGCCAGTCCTTTCCAGAACACCGGAATAAGGACTTTATCCGGCCATTCCAGCTCAGAAGCTAGAGTCCGGAATAGGATGGCGAACTGGCTGACCATGGACGAAGCCTGAGTAATTGCCAACAATTGGAGCGCGGTATCGTGGGTGACACGAGGTCCCAAAAAGACCTGCCTCAGAGCGTCCAGGAAGATAGGAGCACTCTGTACCACACGATCACCACGTTCCCAAAGCGGCGTTGCCCACTCCAACGCCCTGCCCGACAAGAGAGCTATAATGAATCCCACTTTCGCCCGTTCCGTAGGAAAACGTGCAGCCAGCAGCTCGAGATGTATGGAGCACTGGCTCACGAATCCCCGACATAGCTTACTGTCACCAGCAAACTTGTCTGGAAGCTGGAGACGGGACAAGGTCGGAGCAGGGGTGGCAGCGGACAAACTGGCTGCAGCTGCACTTGCAGCCTGAACAGCGACAGCAGTAACGTCCACAGCTGAGGTTGTGCGCTCGAGAGCCGCCAACCTACCCTCCAGCTGCTGGATGTACTGCTGTAGACGCTGACCATCCGCCATTTACTAGCCAGACCCTGGCGCTAGTATTATGTTAGGGCTAGCGGAATGCACCGAGTAGAAATAGATATTTATTATAGAAGGTGCGTTCGCAGCCCGGGGTCCACCGTGCAGGAAGAACCTGCTGCTAGTGAATGGCGGCACAATATGGCGGTATAGACTAGCTCTGTTACCTCACAGAGCAGCCGCAAGAGGAAAGCACTGCGCCCTGTTAGCCTCACAGGAGCACAAGCTTACTGCCAAGCTGATAGCAGTCTGTGGTTAAGCAACACGCAATCTCCTCACCGGAGAAGCCGGTATTCTAGGGGCTTATTTCAGCCGGGTCCCTGAACACACACATACAATCTCCTCACCGGAGGTGCCGATATTCTAGGGGCTTATTTCAGCCGGGTCCCTGAACACACTTATGCTTAACCAAACTGGCGCAAAGCACATATGACTTGATACTAGCGCATGGCCGTGCGGTCATGCGCAGTTTATATAGCTGCAGCACAGGAAGTGGCTATAGAACTTTTGCCCTTCCAAGACCTGCCAAGAGGACCAATGGAATGTGCTGCAGAGCCTGAGCACATGACTCTCGATCTCCAACGGGAGATCTTGCCCTGGGCATGCTCAGTGTGTGCAGATAAGGACTTAGTCCCAGAGAGGTCCGCTCGCTGCTGACCAGTATTGGCTTTAAAGGCAGAAGCTGGAGAAGCAGCAGTAACTCTTCTCACAGAGTCAGACTGAGCGAGACGCTGGGATCGACGTCCCTGCTGAGCAGACTCCACTGCGGCTGGAGGAGAATGGGAGACCGCAACGGAGATGGATCGAGATTCCCCCTGTGCAGCAGAGGAAACTCGACTCCTAACAAACCCTAACCCTAGCCCTAACCCTGTTGTGAATTCTGCTCTTGGGCTCCCTCCAGTGGTTGTAAGTGGCACTTTTGTGAGTTCTGCTCTTGGGCTCCCTCTTGTGGTTTCTAGTGGTATGGCTGCTCCTTGGAGTTAGCTGTCATCAGCTGCCTCCACTTATCGTCTCTTCTGCTCGGCTATTTAGGCCTGGCTCTTTCTTCGTCAAATCAGTAAGGGGCTTAACCACACTGGAAAAGTTGGCAATGAAACGGCAATAGAAATTAGCAAAGCCCAAAAATTTTTGAAGACCCTTCACAGATGTGGGTTGGATCCAGTCATGAATAGCTTGGACCTTAACAGGATCCATTTCTATAGACGAGGGAGAAAAAATAAAACCCAAAAAGAGACCTTCTGAACTCCGAATAGGCACTTAGACCCCTTCACAAATAAAGCATTATCACGAAGGATCTGGAACACCATCCTGACCTACTTCACATGAGACTCCCAATCATCAGAAAAAATCAAAATATCATCCAAATATACGACCATGAATTTATCAAGATAATTGCGGAAAATATCATGCATGACTGACTGGAGCACAGATGGAGCATTAGAGAGCCCAAATGGCATCACAAGGTATTCAAAATGGCCTTCGGGCGTATTAAATGCAGTTTTCCATTTGTCACCCTGTTTAATACGAACAAGATTATATGCCCCTTGGAGGTCAATCTTAGTAAACCAACTAGCCCCCTTAATCTGAGCAAACAAATCAGTAAGCAAAGGCAAGGGGTATTGGAATTTGACCGTGATCTTATTAAGAAGACGATAATCAATACAGGGTCTCAAGGAGCCATCCTTCTTAGCAACAAAAAAGAAACCCGCTCCCAATGGTGACGAAGAGGGCCGAATATGCCCCTTCTCCAAAGACTCCTTAACATAACTCCGCATGGCGGCATGCTCTGGCACAGACAGATTGAAAAGTCGGCCCTTAGGGAACTTGCAACCAGGAATCAAGTTAATAGCACAATCACAGTCCCTGTGCGGAGGAAGGGAACTGGACTTGGGCTCATCAAATACATCCTGGAAATCCGACAAAAACTCAGGGACCTCAGAAGAGGGGGAAGAGGAAATTGACATCAAAGGAACGTCACTATGTACTCCTCGACAACCCCAACTGGTCACCGACATAGTTTTCCAATCCAGCACCGGATTATGTTCCTGTAACCATGGAAATCCCAGTACAACAACATCATGCAGGTTATGCAACACCAGAAAACGTCAATCTTCCTGATGTGCAGGAGCCATGTACATAGTCATCTGTGTCCAGTACTGAGGTTTATCCTTGGCCAAGGGTGTAGCATCAATACCCCTCAAAGGAATAGGGCTCTGCAAAGGCTGCAAGGAAAAACCACAGCGCCTGGCGAATTCTAAGTACATTAAGTTCAGGGCAGTGCCTGAATCCACAAATGCCATGACAGAAAAGGACGACAATGAGCAAATCAGGGTCACAGATAAGAGAAATTTAGGCTGTATAGTACTATTGGTAACAGACCTAGCGACTCTCTTAGTACGCTTAGGGCAATCAGAGATAACATGAGCCGAATCACCACAGTAAAAACACAGCCTATTCTGACGTCTGAATTCCTGCCGTTCTATTCTAGTCAAAATCCTATCACATTGCATAGGTTCAGGACTTTGCTCAGAGGATACTGCGCTTTTGGGAAGTGCATTTGAACAGCAAGGTGGATTGCTGTTAAGGGAACTAGAGAAAAAGAAAATCTATAAATCTTCAGCATAGCGAGTGTGAGCGAGCTGAGTGTGAGCTGAGTGTAAGTGTGGACGGCGGTAAGTGTGACTTGTGATTCAGTGACTTTGGAGTCAGGGAGTTTCCAGGGGAGGAATTACTGAATTGCTGTCTGTTTCTTATTAATACTTTGTATTTATTTTTTATTTTTTTTATTTAACTTTTCTGTCTGGTGCAATCCCCATTAGGAAATGTGCTCCACTCTTGTTAATGCCATCCAGTGCACATCTTGCCACATTTATGCAGTCCTTGAGCAGCCGATCGAGGGTGCATACTGCTGTGCGAGATGTGAGCACGTTGTGCATTTGGAAACCCAGATTCTGAATCTAAATGTGCAGCTGGCAACACTGAGATCCATTGACAATATGGAGAGGAGTCTTCTGCTCACAGAGCAGACGCTCAATGGGACAGATGAGGGGGGATGGTAGGATGGAGCTGCAGGACAGTGAAGTAGCAAGTTGGGTGACAGTTAGAAAGCAGGGTAGAGGGAAGAGTGCCAGGGAGGCTAGTCCTGATCTGGAACACCCCAATAAGTTTGCTAAGTTGGCGGATGAGGGGGGTGCCAGTACAGGGGTAGCACTGCTGCAGCCAGGCATGTCCTCTGAAAGCCGGAGGAGTGATTGCTCCAGTAAGGAGGGAAATAGGAGAGCAGGGCAGGCCAGACAGGTGCTGGTAGTGGGAGACTCAATTATTAGGGGAACAGACAGGGCAATCTGTCACAAAGACAGGGATCGTCGAATGGTGTGCTGCCTACCTGGCGCTCGAGTCCGACACATCGCTGATCGGGTGGACAGATTATTGGGAGGGGCTGGTGAGGACCCAGCGGTCATGGTGCACATTGGCACAAATGACAAAGTTAGAGGTATGTGGAAGGTCCTTAAAGATGATTTCAGGGATTTAGGCCGCAAGCTGAAAGCAAGGACCTCCAACGTGGTATTTTCCGAAATACTGCCTGTACCACGTGCCACGCCAGAGAGGCAACGGGAGATTAGGGAGGTTAATAAGTGGCTCAAGAATTGGGGTAGGAAGGAGGGGTTTGGGTTTCTGCAGAACTGGGCCGACTTCTCAGTTGGCTACAGGCTCTACGCTAGGGACGGGCTGCACCTCAATGGGGAGGGGGCAGCTGTGCTGGGGGAGAAAATGGCCAGAAGGTTGGAGGAGTGTTTAAACTAGGAATTGAGGGGGAGGGTATTCAATTTATAGGAGGGGAAGATAGTGCAGACAGAGACCTGGGCACAAATAAGGAAGTTGGGGGTGGCGGTGGCATGGGGGGTGGGGTTAGAACAGTTAATAATTTAAGAAAGAATAGAGGTACAGAGAGGAACATCAAGTGCATGTATACTAATGCCAGAAGCCTCGCCAACAAAATGGACGAATTAGAACTAATGTTGTTGGAGCATAATTATGACATGTTGGTGATATCTGAAACATGGCTGGATGAGAGCCATGACTGGGCTGTTAACTTGCAGGGCTATAGCCTGTTCAGAAATGACCGTATAGATAAGCGAGGGGGAGGGGTGTGTCTGTATATAAAATCGTCCTTAAAACCCATCCTGCGTGATAATATAGGTGAATTTAATGAAAATGTAGAATCCCTGTGGGTGGAGATAAGGGGAGGGGGAAAAAATTATAAATTACTGATAGGGGTTTGTTATAAATCTCCAAAAATAATGGAAGCAATGGAGAATATCCTCGTAAAGCAAATAGATGAAGCTGCGACTCAAGGAGAAGTCATTATTATGGGAGACTTCAACTACCCTGAAATAGATTGGGGAACAGAAACCTGCAGTTCCAGCAAAGGTAATCGGTTTTTGACAACTATGAGATACAATTACCTTTCACAGCTGGTTCAGGACCCAACAAGAAGGGGGGGACTGCTAGACCTAATATTAACCAACAGGCCAGACCGCATATCAAACATAAGGGTTGGGGGTCACTAGGGAAATAGCGATCACAAAATAATAAGTTTTCATGTGTCCTTTAATAAGATTTGTAGTAGAGGGCTTACAAGGACACTAAATTTCAGGAGGGCAAATTTCCAACGGATGAGAGAGGATCTTGGTGCAATTAACTGGGACGATATACTGAGACATAAAAATACACAAAGAAAATGGGAGACGTTTATTAGCATCCTGGATAGGACCTGTGCACAGTATATACCGTATGGGAATAAACATACTAGAAATAGGAGGAAACCAATATGGCTAAATAGAGCTGTAAGGGGCGCAATAAGTGACAAAAAGAAAGCATTTAGAGAATTAAAGGAAGTAGGTAGTGAGGAGGCATTAAATAAATACAAAAAATTAAATAAATTCTGTAAAAAGCAAATCAAGGCAGCAAAGATTGAGACAGAGAGACTCATTGCCAGAGAGAGTAAAAATAATCCTAAAATATTCTTTAACTACATAAATAGTAAGAAACTAAAAAATTATAATGTTGGCCCCCTTAAAAATAGTCTGGGTGAAATGGTGGATGAGGATGAGGAAAAAGCCAATATGCTAAATGACTTTTTTTCATCAGTATTTACACAAGAAAATCCCATGGCAGACAAAATGACTAGTGATAAAAATTCCCAATTAAATGTCACCGACTTAACCCAGCAGGAAGTGCGGCGTCGTCTAAAAATCACTAAAATTGACAAATCTCCGGGCCCGGATAGGATACACCCTCGAGTACTGCAGGAATTAAGTACAGTCATTGATAGACCATTATTTTTAATCTTTAGAGACTCCATAATAACAGGGTCTTTACCACAGGACTGGCGTATAGCAAATGTGGTGCCAATATTCAAAAAGGGGACAAAAACTGAACTTTGAAATTATCGGCCAGTAAGCTTAACCTCTACTGTGGTAAAAATCCTGGAGGGAATTCTAAGGGATGCTATATTGGAGTATCTGAAGAGGAATAACCTCATGACCCAGTATCAGCACGGGTTTACTAGGGACCGTTCATGTCAGACTAATTTGATCAGTTTCTATGAAGAGGTAAGTTTCGGACTGGACCAAGGGAACCCAGTGGATGTAGTGTATATGGACTTTTCAAAAGCTTTTGATACGGTGCCACACAAAAGGTTGATACATAAAATGAGAATAATGGGGATAGGGGAAAATATGTGCAAGTGGGTTGAGAGCTGGCTCAGGGATAGGAAACAAAGGGTGGTTATTAATGGAGCACACTCGGACTGGGTAGCGGTTAGCAGTGGGGTACCACAGGGGTCAGTATTGGGCCCTCTTCTTTTTAACATATTTATTAATGACCTTGTAGGGGGCATTCAGAGTAGAATTTCAATATTTGCAGATGACACTAAACTCTGCAGGGTAATTAATACAGAGGAGGACAATTTTATATTACAGGATGATTTATGTAAGCTAGAAGCTTGGGCTGATAAATGGCAAATGAGCTTTAATGGGGATAAATGTAAGGTCATGCACTTGGGTAGAAGTAATAAGATGTATAATTATGTGCTTAATTCTAAAACTCTGGGCAAAACCGTCAATGAAAAAGACCTGGGTGTATGGGTGGATGACAAACTCATATTCAGTGGCCAGTGTCAGGCAGCTGCTACAAAGCCAAATACAATAATGGGATGCATTAAAAGAGGCATAGATGCTCATGAGGAGAACATAATTTTACCTCTATACAAGTCACTATTTCGACCACACTTAGAATACTGTGCACAGTTCTGGTCTCCGGTGTATAAGAAAGACATAGCTGAACTAGAGCGGGTGCAGAGAAGAGCGACCAAGGTTATTAGAGGACTGGGGGGTCTGCAATACCAAGATAGGTTATTACACTTGGGGCTATTTAGTTTGGAAAAACAAAGACTAAGGGGTGATCTTATTTTAATGTATAAATATATGTGGGAACAGTTCAAAGATCTTTCTGATGATCTTTTTAATCATAGACCTGAAACAGGGACAAGGGGGCATCCTCTGCGTTTGGAGGAAAAAAGGTTTAAGCATAATAACAGACGCGGATTCTTTACTGTAAGAGCAGTGAGACTATGGAACTCTCTGCCGTATGATGTTGTAATGTGTGATTCATTACTTAAATTTAAGAGGGGACTGGATACCTTTCTGGAAAAGTATTATGTTACAGGGTATATACACTAGATCCCTTGATAGGGCGTTGATCCAGGGAACTAGTCTGATTGCCATATGTGGAGTCAGGAAGTAATTTTTTTCCCCAATGTGGAGCTTACTCTTTGCCACATGGGTTTTTTTTTGCCTTCATCTGGATCAACATGTTAGGGCATGTTAGGTTAGGCTATGGGTTGAACTAGATGGACTTATAGTCTTCCTTCAACCTTAATAACTATGTAACTATTTGGTGCACAGCTTTGCGCTCGCGCAGACGCCGATCAATCTTAACGGCTAGAGACATAGATTCGCTCAAACCGGCAGGCGTAGGAAAGCCCACCATAACATCTTTAAGGGTTTCAGAAAGACCTTTTCTGAAAATAGCAGCCAGAGCCTCTTCATTCCATTTACTGAGAACACAGACCATTTTCTAAATTTCTGGCAGTACAACTCTGCCGCTTCCTGACCTTGACACAAGGCCAACAGGATTTTTTCTGCATGATCCACAGAATTAGGTTCGTCATACAATAATCCGAGCACTTGAAAAAATGCATCTACATTCAATAATGCCGGATCCCCTGTTTCAAGAGAAAAAGCCCAGTCTTGAGGGTCACCACGCAGCAATGATATGATGATTTTTACTTGCTGAATGGGATCACCAGAAGAACGGGGTTTCAAAGCAAAAAACAATTTGCAGTTATTTTTAAAGTTCAAAAACTTGGATCTGTCCCCAAAAAACAAATCAGGAGTAGGAATTCTAGGCTCTAAAGCCGGAGTCTGGACAACATAGTCCTGGATACTCTGTACTCTTACAGCAAGTTGATCCACACGAGAAAACAAACCCTGAACATCCATGCCAAAGCATATATCCTGAACCACCCAGATATCAAGAGGAAAAAAAAGACAAACCAGAGCACAGAAAAAAAAATGGTTCAGAACTTTCTTTTCCTTCTTTTGAGATGCATCTAATTCATTTTTGGCCACTTGTACTGTTATGATACGGTGTTGTGAATTCTGTTGTCAAGCTCCCTCCTGTGGTCATGAATGGTACTTCGGCTGGTTCTGTCCATGGGCTTCCTCTGGTGGTTGTGAGTGGGGCTGTGGCTTCTGAGTTTCTTTCCACAGGTGACGAGGTTAATTCGTTAGCTGGCTGCTCTATTTAACTCCACTTAGATCATTGCTCCATGCCACCTGTCAATGTTCCAGTATTGGTCTGTTCGCTCCTGGATCGTTCTTGTGACCTGTCTTCTCCAGCAGAAGCTAGGTTCCTGCTCATTTTTCTCTTGTTTGCTATTTTTCTGTCTAGCTTGCTATTTTGATTTTTGTCTTGTTTGCTGGAAGCTCTGGGACACAGAGGGAGCGCCTCCGCACCGTGAGTCGGTGCGGAGGGTCTTTTGCGCCCTCTGCATGGTTTTTTTGTAGTTTTGTGCTGACCGCAAAGTCACCTTTCCTATCCTCTGTCTGTTCAGTAAGTCGGGCCTCTCTTTGCTAAATCTATTTCATCTCTGTGTTTGTGATTTTCATCTTAACTCACAGTCATTATATGTGGGGGGCTGCCTTATCTTTTGGGGAATTTCTCTGAGGCAAGGTAGGCTTATTTTTCTATCTTTAGGACTAGCTAGTTCCTTAGGCTGTGACGAGTTGCATAGGGAGCGTTAGTAGCAATCCACGGCTATTTCTAGTGTGTGTGATAGGATTAGGTATTGCGGTCAGCAGAGTTCCCATGTCCCAGAGCTTGTCCTGTATTATTATTAACTATCAGGTCTTTCCATGTGCTCTTTACCACCTGGTCCATTATTGTCCTAACCACCAGGTCATAACAGTACAGGTGGCCCAAAGTATTAATGCATCTCAATAGAGGGATAAGAGAAGTTCTGAGACCATTTTTTTTTCTTTGCACTGTGTTTTGCCTTTCTTTTCCCCTAGACCTCTGGGTGGTTCAGGATACAGGTGTGGATATGGACATTCAAGGTCTGTCCTCTTGGATGGATAATCTCACTGCAAGGGTACAAAACATTCAAGATTTTGTGGTTCAGAATCCGATGTCAGAGCCTAGGATTCCAATTCCTGATTTGTTTTTTGGGTATAGATCTAAGTTTCTGAATTTCAAAAATAATTGTAAATTGTTTCTTGCTTTGAAACCTCGCTCCTCAGGTGACCCTGTTCAACAAGTGAAAATCATTATTTCTTTGTTACATGGTGACCCTCAAGACTGGGCATATTCCCTTGCGCCAGGAGATCCGGCATTGCGTGATGTTGATGCGTTTTTTTCTGGCGCTTGGATTGCTTTATGATGAACCAAATTCAGTGGATCAGGCAGAGAAAATCTTGCTGGCTCTGTGTCAGGGTCAGGATGAGGTAGAGATATATTGTCAGAAGTTTAGGAAGTGGTCTGTACTCACTCAGTGGAATGAATGTGCCCTGGCAGCAATTTTCAGAAAGGGTCTCTCTGAAGCCCTTAAGGATGTCATGGTGGGATTTCCCATAGTTACATAGTTACATAGTTATTAAGGTCGAAGGAAGACTATAAGTCCATCTAGTTCAACCCATAGCCTAAACTAACATGCCCTAACATGTTGATCCAGAGGAAGGCAAAAAAAACCCCATGTGGCAAAGAGTAAGCTCCACAATGGGGAAAAAATTCCTTCCCGACTCCACATACGGCAATCAGACTAGTTCCCTGGATCAACGCCCTATCAAGGGATCTAGTGTATATACCCTGTAACATAATACGTTTCCAGAAAGGTATCAAGTTCACTCTTAAATTTAAGTAATGAATCACTCATTACAACATCATACGGCAGAGAGTTCCATAGTCTCACTGCTCTTACAGTAAAGAATCCACGTCTGTCATTATGCTTAAACCTTTTTTCCTCCAAACGCAGAGGATGCCCCCTTGTCCCTGTTTCAGGTCTATGATTAAAAAGATCATCAGAAAGGTCGTTGTACTGTCCCCTCATATATTTATACATTAAAATAAGATCACCCCTTAGTCTTCGTTTTTCCAAACTAAATAGCCCCAAGTGTAATAACCTATCTTGGTATTGCAGACCCCCCAGTCCTCTAATAACCTTGGTCGCTCTTCTCTGCACCCGCTCTAGTTCAGCTATGTCTTTCTTATACACCGGAGACCAGAACTGTGCACAGTATTCTAAGTGTGTTCGAACTAGTGACTTGTATAGAGGTAAAATTATGTTCTCCTCATGAGCATCTATGCCTCTTTTAATGCATCCCATTATTGTATTTGCCTTTGTAGCAGCTGCCTGACACTGGCCACTGAATATGAGTTTGTCATCCACCCATACACCCAGGTCTTTTTCATTGACGGTTTTGCCCAGAGGTTTAGAATTAAGCACATAATTATACATCTTATTACTTCTACCCAAGTGCATGACCTTACATTTATCCCCATTAAAGCTCATTTGCCATTTATCATCCCAAGCTTCTAGTTTACATAAATCATCCAGTAATATAAAATTGTCCTCCTCTGTATTAATTACCCTGCATAGTTTAGTGTCATCTGCAAATATTGAAATTCTACTCTGAATGCCCCCTACAAGGTCATTAATAAATATGTTAAAAAGAAGAGGGCCCAATACTGACCCCTGTGGTACCCCACTGCTAACCGCGACCCAGTCCGAGTGTGCTCCATTAATAACCACCCTTTGTTTCCTATCCCTGAGCCAGCTCTCAACCCACTTACACATATTTTCCCCTATGCCCATTATTCTCATTTTATGTATCAACCTTTGGTGTGGCACCGTATCAAAAGCTTTTGAAAAGTCCATATACACTACATCCACTGGGTTCCCTTGGTCCAATCCGAAACTTACCTCTTCATAGAAACTGATCAAATTAGTCTGACATGAACGGTCCCTAGTAAACCCGTGCTGATACTGGGTCATGAGGTTATTCCTCTTTAGATACTCCAGTATAGCATCCCTTAGAATTCCCTCCAGGATTTTACCCACAGTAGAGGTTAAGCTTACAGGCCGATAATTTCCGAGTTCAGTTTTTGTCCCCTTTTTGAATATTGGCACCACATTTGCTATACGCCAGTCCTGTGGTACAGACCCTGTTATTATGGAGTCTCTAAAGATTAAAAATAATGGTCTATCGATGACTGTACTTAATTCCTGCAGTACTCGAGGGTGTATCCCATCCGGGCCCGGAGATTTGTCAATTTTAGTGATTTTTAGACGCCGCCGCACTTCCTGCTGGGTTAAGCCGGTGACATTTAATTGGGAATTTTTATCACTAATCATTTTGTCTGCCATGGGATTTTCTTGTGTAAATACTGATGAAAAAAAGTCATTTAGCATATTGGCTTCTTCCTCATCCTCATCCACCATTTCACCCAGACTATTTTTAAGGGGGCCAACACTATAATTTTTTAGTTTCTTACTATTTATGTAGTTAAAGAATATTTTAGGATTATTTTTACTCTCTCTGGCAATGAGTCTCTCTGTCTCAATCTTTGCTGCCTTGATTTGCTTTTTACAGAATTTATTTAATTTTTTGTATTTATTTAATGCCTCCTCACTACCTACTTCCTTTAATTCTCGAAATGCTTTCTTTTTATCACTTATTGCGCCCCTTACAGCTCTATTTAGCCATATTGGTTTCCTCCTAATTCTAGTATGTTTATTCCCATGCGGTATATACTGTGCACAGGTCCTATCCAGGATGCTAATAAATGTATCCCATTTTCTTTGTGTATTTTTGTGTCTCAGGATATCGTCCCAGTTAATTGCACCAAGATCATCTCTCATCCGTTGGAAATTTGCCCTCCTAAAATTTAGTGTCCTTGTAAGCCCTCTACTACAAATTTTATTAAAGGATACATGAAAACTTATTATTTTGTGATCACTCTTTCCCAAGTGACCCCCAACCCTTACATTTGCTATGCGGTCTGGCCTGTTGGTTAATATTAGGTCTAGCAGTGCCCCCCTTCTTGTTGGGTCCTGAACCAGTTGTGAAAGGTAATTGTCTCTCATAGTTGTCAAAAACCGATTACCTTTGCTGGAACTGCAGGTTTCTGTTCCCCAATCTATTTCAGGGTAGTTGAAGTCCCCCATAATAATAACTTCTCCTTGAGTCGCAGCTTCATCTATTTGCTTTACGAGGATATTCTCCATTGCTTCCATTATTTTTGGAGATTTATAACAAACCCCTATCAGTAATTTATAATTTTTCCCCCTCCCCTTATCTCCACCCACAGGGATTCTACATTTTCATTAAATTCACCTATATTATCACGCAGGATGGGTTTTAAGGACGATTTTACATATAGACACACCCCACCCCCTCGCTTATCTGTACGGTTATTTCTGAACAGGCTATAGCCCTGCAAGTTAACAGCCCAGTCATCGTTCTCATCCAGCCACGTTTCAGATATCCCCACCATGTCATAATTATGCTCCAACAACATTAGTTCTAATTCGTCCATTTTGTTGGCGAGGCTTCTGGCATTAGTATACATGCACTTGATGTTCCTCTCTGTACCTCTATTCATTCTTAAATTATTAACTGTTCTAACCCCACCCCCCATGCCTGCTGGTCTGAATGAGTCTATGTCTTTGGCCATTCAGATCGATCGACGCTTGCGTGATCTTGCGTGACGCTTGCGTGAGCGTAAAGCTGTGCACCATTTGGCGGTATTATCTGAGCATAGACCTGAGCCTATGCAATGTGATAGGACTTTGACCAAAGCTGAACGGCAAGAATACAGACGTCGGAATGGGCTGTGTTTTTACTGTGGTGATTCCACTCATGCTATCTCCGATTGTCCTAAGCCCACTAAGCGGTTCGCTAGGTCTGCCACCATTGGTACGGTACAGTCGAAATTTCTTTTGTCCGTTACTCTGATTTGCTCTTTGTCATCCTATTCTGTTCTGGCATTTGTCGATTCAGGCGCTGCCCTGAATTTGATGGACTTGGAGTTTGCTAGGCGCTGTGGTTTTTTCTTGGAGCCCTTGCAGTATCCTATTCCATTGAGAGGAATTGATGCTACGCCTTTGGCCAAGAATAAGCCTCAGTAGTGGACCCAATTGACCATGTGCATGGCTCCTGCACATCAGGAGGATATTTGCTTTTTGGTGTTGCATAATCTGCATGATGTGGTCGTTTTGGGGTTGCCATGGCTACAGGTCCATAATCCAGTATTGGATTGGAAATCTATGTCTGTGTCCAGCTGGGGTTGTCAAGGGGTACATGGTGATGTTCCATTTTTGTCTATTTCGTCATCCACCCCTTCTGAAGTCCCGGAGTTTTTGTCGGATTACCGGGATGTATTTGATGAGCCCAAATCCAGTGCCCTACCTCCCCGTAGGGATTGCGATTGTGCTATTAATTTGATTCCTGGTAGTAAGTTTCCTAAGGGCCGACTGTTCAATTTATCTGTGCCAGAACACGCCGCTATGCGGAGTTATATAAAGGAATCCTTGGAGAAAGGTCATATTCGCCCGTCGTCATCACCATTAGGAGCAGGGTTCTTTTTTGTGGCCAAGAAGGATGGTTCTTTGAGACCTTGTATTGATTACCGCCTTCTTAATAAAATTACAGTCAGGTTTCAGTATCCTTTGCCGCTGCTGTCTGATTTGTTTGCTCGTATTAAAGGGGCTAGTTGGTTCACCAAGATAGATCTTCGAGGGGCGTATAATCTTGTGCGTATTAAACAGGGCGATGAATGGAAAACAGCATTTAATACGCCCGAGGGCCATTTTGAGTACCTGGTTATGCCATTCGGGCTTTCCAATGCTCCATCAGTATTTCAGTCCTTTATGCATGACATCTTCCGAGAGTACCTGGATAAATTCCTGATTGTATATTTGGATGATATTTTGGTCTTCTCGGATGATTGGGAGTCTCACGTGAGGCAGGTCAGAATGGTGTTCCAGGTCCTTCGTGCTAATTCTTTGTTTGTGAAGGGGTCAAAGTGTCTCTTTGGAGTTCAGAAGGTTTCATTATTGGGTTTCAGTTTTTCCCCTTCTACTATCGAGATGGACCCTGTTAAAGTCTAGGCCATTTATGATTGGACTCAGCCGACATCTGTGAAGAGTCTGCAAAAGTTCCTGGGCTTTGCTAATTTTTATCGTCGCTTCATCAGTAATTTTTCTACTGTTGCTAAACCGTTGACTGATTTGACCAAGAAGGGTGCTGATGTGGTCAATTGGTCTTCTGCGGCTGTGGAAGCTTTTCAGGAGTTGAAGCGTCGTTTTTCTTCTGCCCCTGTGTTGTGCCAGCCAGATGTTTTGCTCCCGTTTCAGGTCGAGGTTGATGCTTCTGAGATTGGAGCAGGGGCTGTTTTGTCGCAAAGAGGTTCTGATGGCTCGGTGATGAAACCATGTGCCTTCTTTTCTAGAAAGTTTTCGCCTGCTGAGCGCAATTATGATGTTGGCAATCGAGAGTTGTTGGCTATGAAGTGGGCATTCGAGAAGTGGCGTCATTGGCTTGAAGGAGCCAAGCATCGCGTTGTGGTCTTGACGGATCACAAGGATTTGACTTATCTCGAGTCTGCCAAACGGTTGAATCCTAGACAGGCTCGTTGGTCGCTATTTTTCTCCCGTTTTGATTTTGTGGTTTCGTACCTTCCGGGCTCTAAGAATGTGAAGGCTGATGCCCTGTCAAGGAGTTTTGTGCCCGACTCTCCGGGTGTTCCTGAGCTGGCGGGTATTCTCAGAGAAGGGGTAATTTTGTCTGCCATCTCCCCTGATTTGCGGCGGGTGCTGCAAAAATTTCAGGCTGATAAACCTGACCGTTGCCCAGCGGAGAAACTGTTTGTCAATGATAAATGGACTAGTAGAGTTATCTCTGAGGTTCATTGTTCGGTGTTGGCTGATCATCCTGGAATCTTTGGTACCAGAGATTTGGTGGCTAGATCCTTTTGGTGGCTGTCTTTGTCACGGGATGTGCGTTCTTTTGTGCAGTCCTGTGGGACTTGTGCTCGGGCTAAGCCCTGCTGTTCTCGTGCCAGTGGGTTGCTTTTGCCCTTGCCGGTCCCGAAGAGGCCCTGGATGCATATTTCCATCCTCGTTTCTCTTCAGGGCAGGTTGAGTCTTCGGACTGTCCTGGTGTAGATACTGTGGTGGATAGGTTGCAGCAGATTTGGACTCATGTGGTGGATAATTTGACATTGTCCCAGGACAAGGCTCAACGTTTCGCTAACCGCCGGCGCTGTGTGGGTCCCCGTCTTCGTGTTGGGGATTTGGTTTGGTTGTCGTCTCGTTATGTTCCTATGAAGGTTTCCTCTCCTAAGTTTAAGCCTCGTTTCATTGGTCCGTATAAGATTTCTGAGGTTCTCAATCCTGTGTCATTTCGTTTGACCCTTCCAGCTTCTTTTGCCATCCATAATGTATTCCATAGGTCGTTGTTGCGGAGATACGTGGCGCCTGTGGTTCCATCCGTTGATCCTGCTGCCCCGGTGTTGGTTGAGGAGGAGTTGGAGTATGTGGCGGAGAAGATTTTGGATTCTCGTATTTCGAGACGGAAACTCCAGTACCTGGTCAATTGGAAGGGTTATGGTCAGGAAGATAATTCCTGGGTCTTTGCCTCTGATGTTCATGCTGCCGATCTGGTTCGTGCCTTTCATTTGGCTCGTCCTGGTCGGCCTGGGGGCTCTGGTGAGGGTTCGGTGACCCCCTCCTCAAGGGGGGGTACTGTTGTGAATTCTGTTGTCAAGCTCCCTCCTGTGGTCATGAATGGTACTTCGGCTGTTTCTGTCCATGGGCTTCCTCTGGTGGTTGTGAGTGGGGCTGCGGCTTCTGAGTTTCCTTCCACAGGTGACGAGGTTAATTCGTTAGCTGGCTGCTCTATTTAACTCCACTTAGATCATTGCTCCATGCCACCTGTCAATGTTCCAGTATTGGTCTGTTCGCTCCTGGATCGTTCTTGTGACCTGTCTTCTCCAGCAGAAGCTAGGTTCCTGCTCATTTTTCTCTTGTTTGCTATTTTTCTGTCTAGCTTGCTATTTTGATTTTTGTCTTGCTTGCTGGAAGCTCTGGGATGCAGAGGGAGCGCCTCCGCACCGTGAGTCGGTGCGGAGGGTCTTTTGCGCCCTCTGCGTGGTTTTTTTGCAGCTTTGTGCTGACCGCAAAGTCACCTTTCCTATCCTCTGTCTGTTCAGTAAGTCGGACCTCTCTTTGCTAAATCTATTTCATCTCTGTGTTTATGATTTTCATCTTAACTCACAGTCATTATATGTGGGGGGCTGCCTTTTCCTTTGGGGAATTTCTCTGAGGCAAGGTAGGCTTACTTTTCTATCTTTAGGACTAGCTAGTTCCTTAGGCTGTGACGAGTTGCATAGGGAGCGTTAGTAGCAATCCACGGCTATTTCTAGTGTGTGTGATAGGATTAGGGATTGCGATCAGCAGAGTTCCCACGTCCCAGAGCTTGTCCTGTATTATTATTAACTATCAGGTCTTTCCGTGAGCTCTTTACCACCTGGTCCATTATTGTCCTAACCACCAGGTCATAACAACGGTGGTCTAGGAGCAACATGGAACGAGCTCTGAAGGATGTGGTAACTGTACTGACCACAGTCCCTAAGCTCAACACAACACTAGAAGTAGCCGTGGAATGCTCCTAACTCTCCCTAGGCATCTCGTCACAGCCTAAGAGCTAACTACCCCTAAAGAAAGAAGCAGGAAAGCTATCTTGCCTCAGAGAAAATCCCCAAAGTATAGATTAGCCCCCCACAAATAATGACTGTGAGTGGAGAGGGAAAAGACATACACAGAACGAAACCAGGATGAGCACAGGAGGCCAGTCTAGCTAAATAGATAGGACAGGATGGAATACTGTGCGGTCAGTATAAAACACTACAAAAATCCACACAGAGTTTACAGAAAAATCTCCACACCTGACTAAAGGTGTGGAGGGCAAATCTGCCTCCCAGAGCTTCCAGCAAGACAGAATTAATTCACACTGATAAGCTGGACAAACATAGAAAGCACAGAATGGATAAGTCCACAATCTATGGACAGAAAAGAGCAAGCAAAAACTTAGCTTTGCTGAACTGGTCAGGATAACAGGGAACTCCAAAGAGATGTGAATCCAACCAGGAACCATTTACAAGTGGCACTGGCAGAAGAAGGAGCCAGGCCTAAATAGCCGAGCAGAAGAGACGATAAGTGGAGGCAACTGATGACAGCTAACTCCAAGGAGCAGCCATACCACTAGAAACCACAAGAGGGAGCCCAAGAGCAGAACTCACAAAAGTGCCACTTACAACCACCGGAGGGAGCCCAAGAGCGGAATTCACAACATAACCCTAACCCTAGCACTAGCCCTAACCCTAGCCCTAACCCTAGCCCCAACCTTAACCCTAGCCCGAACCCTAATGGGAAAATGGAAATAAATACATTTGTTAAAATTTTTTAATTTTTCCATAACTAAGGGGGTGATGAAGGGGGGTTTGATTTACTTTTATAGCGGGTTAATTAGCGGATTTTTATGATTGGCAGCCGTCACACACTGAAAGAAGCTTTTTATTGCAAAAAATATTTTTTGCATTACCACATTTTGAGAGCTATAATTTTTCCATATTTTGGTCCACAGAGTCATGTGAGGTCTTGTTTTTTGAGGGATGAGTTGATGTTTTTATTGGTAACATTTTCGGGCACGTGACAATTTTTGATCGCTTTTTATTCCGATTTTTGTGAGGCAGAATGACCAAAACCCAGCCATTAATGAATTTCTTTTGGGATAGGCGTTTATACCGTTCCGCGTTTGGTAAAATGGATAAAGCAGTTTTATTCTTCGGGTCAGTATGATTACAGCGATACCTCATTTATATCATTTTTCTTATGCTTTGGCGCTTTTATACGATAAAAACTATTTTATAGAAAAAATAATTATTTTTGCATCGCTTTATTCTGAGGACTATAACTTTTTTATTTTTCCGCTGATGATGCTGTATGGCGGCTCGTTTTTTGCAAGACAAGATGACGTTTTCAGCGGCATCATGGTTATTTATTTCCGTCTTTTTGATCGCGTGTTATTCCACTTTTTGTTTGCGGTATGATAATAAAGCGTTGTTTTTTGCCTCGTTTTTTTTTGTTTGTTTTTTTACCGCGTTCACTGAAGGGGTTAACTAGCGGACAGTTTTATAAGTGGGGTCGTTACGGACGTGGATACTAAATATGTGTACTATTATTGTTTTTTTTATTTAGATAAAGAAATGTATTTATAGGAACAATATTTTTTTTGGGGGGGGGGATTTTTTTGGGAATTTTTTTTAATTTTTTTTACACATGTGAATTTTTTTTTTTTACACTATAACATTGCCCCGGGGGTGAAGGGGGCATCATGTTATAGTGTAAGATCGCTGATCTGACACTTTGCTGTGCACTGTGTCAGATCAGTGATCTGACATGCACAGCTCTAGGCTTCACAGTGCCTGCTCTGAGCAGGCGCTGTGAAGCCACCTCCCTCCCTGCAGGACCCGGATGCCGTGGCCATTTTGGATCCGGGCCTGCAAGGAGAAGGAGGAGGTAAGAGACCCTTGCAGCAACGTGTTCATATCGCGTTGCTGTGGGGGTCTTAGGGAAGCCCGCAGGGAGCCCCCTCCCTGCGCGATGCTTCACTATACCGCTGACACACCGCGATCATGTTTGATCGCAGTGTGCCAGGGGTTAATGTGCGAGGAGCGGTCCGTGACCGCTCTTGGCCCATTGTGCCGGATGTCAGCTGAGATAGTCAGCTGACACCCGGCCGCGATCGGCCGCGCTCCCCCCGTGAGCGCGGCCAATCGCTATGATGTACTATCCCGTCGGTGGTCATATGGGCTCACCTCACCTCGACGGGATAGTACGTCATATGTCAGAAAGGGGTTAAAATAAAGAAAAAAAAGAATGGGGTAAGGAGGGAGGAAAATAAAAATAAAGAAAAGCTTACACGTTTCGGACTGATATGTTCTTATTCATAGGCCCCCTTTTTTCTTTATTAGTTTAATAAGTTAGTTTAAATAATGACACATCAATAATTTTTTATATTTTATTTTTCATTGCCCTGCAATTTTTCCTCTTTTGTATTTTGGTATCCTTGCTAAATATTACGGTGATTTATTTTCGGTGAGCTGATAAAAACTTTTATTTTTCCTAAAATTATTATTATTATTATTATTCATATTTATATAGCACCATTAATTCCATGGTGCTGTACATGAGAAGGGGTTACATCAAAATACAAATATCACTTACAGTAAACAAAACTCACAATGACAGATTGGTACAGAGGGAAGAGGACCCTGCCCTTGTGGGCTTACATTCTACATACTAAAATCAACGGGTGTTTGCAGAGCTTGAGAAACCATCATATGTAAAACAAGCAATAAAATGAAAACACACAAGCATGCTGTAACGGAATGAAGCAAATGTGAACAGGTTCAAACTGCTGCCACTGTAATATAAATGAACCAAACAGTAAAACAGCATATCCAAATTTAGGCAAATATTGAATATGTTGACTGTAAAGGGAACCTGCAAATGTCAAAAATTCTATTTACTTGAAGATATATAGTGGATTTAAAAAGTCACATACCCCAAAGTCCAGACACATAAAAAATATGGGAGATTGTTGTCACCTTCAGCACACAAGCAGCATTTGCCAGAAATTCCTGCAGCTCCTTTAATGTTGCTGTAGGCCTCTTGTAGCCTGCCACACCTATTGTCAGTATTGCGGGTTTTCCAAGTCACCTTGTGAATAATTTTGTTAAGATGGAGTTTGCTGTTTTTGTCTGCCCTACTTGCTGTTCGTTTGTTTAAAACCCAGGTCAGGTGTCAGCCTCTTTGCTGGAGTATTCTGCTTCCGTTTCCCCTTCAGCTCAGCTGCTTGTTCTACTGTGCTTCTACCCTTGGCTCTGGACATTCTCTGCCTATGTAAGCTACACTCTGTCTGTTGGCTTTGGAACTTAACCCTTGGTTCACTCCTCCTGGTAAGAACTCTGTTTTGGAACTGTGTTTTGGAACTATGTTGCTGGACTGTGTTTTTGCTACTTAATCCTTAATTTACTCCCCCGGTGGGAGCTACTAGAATTTGCACCAGTATAATACTTTAATGTGAACTTGTTCTGGACTTACCCGTGTTTATGCCACAACTGAGATCAACTTGAGAACTTGTTTCTGAACTTACCCGTGTTCATGCCACACCTGGCATTAACCTGAGGACTTGTTCTGGACTTCCCTGTGTTTACTACATACCTGGATTTGACTCTTTCTGCACCAACAGTGTTTTGGATCTGCACCACGTCACTTGTCAACCTCACCTTGCCGAGGACTCTGTCCTAAGAACTCTTCCGATTTGCTGTATATAGTTAAGGGACTTGTTTCATTGCAGGTTATCAGTATATTGCTTTGGGTGTTATTGCTGCATTTCAAATACACTATTTTCTATAAAGAAACCCATCTCTGTCTGTTCATTGCCCCACGCTACCAGAATCCTAGAGTTCCTACAATAGTACTACAGGATACTCCAGCCAAAAAAGGATTCTGCTGGGGCAATGACAGAGACACGGGTAGACAAGATGTTTGCTATGATTAACTCCTTGCAGCAGGAGATGGCGGCTGTACAAAATAAGATTCCCGGGCTAACCACAATGCGCAGGTGTTTGGTCAGGCTCTCCAAGATTTACGTACCTTGGTAGAAGCTCAGGTTACACCACCTGTTCAGCATACACCACCTGTTCAGCATACACCACCCACCAGTATGCCTAAATTGCCTCCTTTCCGGTTTAATGGTGACCAAAGTCAATTCCGCGGGTTTGTTAATCAATGCATATTATTTTTTGATGTACATGCCTCCTACTATCAGTCTGATAGATCTGAGGTACTATGAATTATTATGCTGTTGACATCGCGGGCACTGGCTTGGGCAAATCTTATGGTTGAAAGTCGCGATATCCGTCTAAATAATTTGGAATATTTTTCTGGCAGCTATGGCACAAATGTTTGATCATCCCAACCGCCGTGCCTCCGCTGATAAATCCATGCTTTCCTTACGCCAGGGGAAACATTCAGAATATATTATTGAATTTAAGAGGTTAGTAGTGGATAGCAACTGGGATAACAATGCTTTATTGCCAATTTTTAGGAAAGGGTTGTCCAGTACAATCAAGGATGAGCTAGCTCGCTCAGCGTCTCCACAGGAGTTTGAGTTATTTTTACAACACTGTGTGCGTATTGATATCCGCCTAACCGAACGCAGACAAGAGAAATGTGCAGCTTTAAATCGCATCACTAATTTTGCTCTTCCGTCTAGGGAAACTACCAACAAGAAACCACGAGAGGATGAGGAGGTGCCTATGCAAGTGGACTCTCTACAAAAACGTGAGTGTAACAAAGGCCGTGAATATCGTTTTCGTGAGCGCTTATGTTTTTACTGCGGTTAATGGGATCATTTCCTTATTAATTGTCCTAAATGTCCCAGGCAACCTAACAAAGTGTTGGCAGCAGTAGGGGATTATGACAATACAGACACTGAGTCAGAAGTTTCGGAGACCAGTTTACATCTAGATGCTGTGGTTCCCCTAACATTGATGTTGACTTCCCCTAAAGATCAAGGGGAGAAATACTCACATTGTTCTCTTCCCATTCAGATTCTGTGGGACTTACCCATGTTTATGCCACAACTGAGATCAACTTGAGAACTTGTTTCTGGACTTACCGGTGTTCATGCCACACCTAGGATTAACCTGAGGACTTGTACTGGACTTCCCTGTGTTTACTACATACCTGGATTTGACTCTTTCTGCACCAACAGTGTTTTGGATCTGCACCACGTCACTAGTCACACTCACCTTGCCAAGGACTCTGCTCTAAGAACTCTTCCGATTTGCTGTATATGGTTAATGGGCTTGTTTCATTGCAGGTTATCAGTATATTGTTTTGGGTGTTATTGCTGTGGTACAAATACACTATTTTCACTAAAGAAACCCGTCTCTGTCTGTTCATTGCCCCACGCTACCAGAATCCTAGAGTTCCTACAGTAGTATTACACCTATATTCTTCTTGTCTTTTCATCAATTTTTGAGGGATGTCCAGAGATACGTAATGATATTGTTGTAACCATAATGTACAAACCAGCTTATCATCAACAAGGCTAGAACAATCCTCAGCATGTAAGAAACCACTCCAGGACAGTGTTCTGCACAAATATCAAAATCCTCCAACTGTGTTACATATAAAAAGTATAAACTTTATTCCACCAAAAGTTTAAAAAGTTAGCATTTTTAAGTACATCCAAAAAAATATTGATTGTCCACTGCTTAATATTTTGGATGTACTTAGGAACGTCAATTTTTTTTACTTTTGCTGGAATAAAGCTTATACTTGTTGCTGCTGGTCACTGTTGCTGGTTTGTCACGACCAGATGCTTCACAGTTATTATTAGAGTTGAGCGACCTTGACCTTTTTAGAGTCGAGCCGGGTTTCGCGAAACCCGACTATCTCAAAAGTCGGGTCGAGTGAAATCGGCCGATTATGACGTAAAGTCGGGATCGACCGAAACACGAAACCCAATGCAAGTCAATGGGGCAGCATAGTCAGCAGTGAGTGGGGGCCAGGAAAACACCT